>NC_090757.1:10999001-11316501 GCF_036898095.1 Palaemon carinicauda
TCTGTTTCAACTAATAGCACCAATCGATCTAAACGGGCTCATAGAAGTTTGAAAAGATCCTAACTCACAATCTAAACGAAGACAACCTTGAATAAGAGTTAGAGATACTAAACACAAACCAAATCATAAAACCTATTTGTGGTGGCCTGGTGATGGCGTCCTTGCATGGTGATCACCAGACTTGGGTTCGAGTACCGCTCAAACTCGTTAGTGCCTTTGGTAGCTGCAACCTCGCCATCCTTGTGAGCTAAGAATGGGGATTTAGGGGAGCCTATAGGTCTATCTGCTGAGTCATCAGCAGCCATTACCTGGCCCTCCCTGGTCCTAGCTTGGATGGAGAGGGGGATTGGGCGCTGATCATATGTATAAATGGTCAGTCTCTGGGACATTATCTTGCTTGATAGGACAGTGTCACTGTCCCTTGCCTCTGCCATTCATGGGCGGCCTTTAAACCTTTAAACCTGCGTTTCGTGGGAGGTACGAAGTGTTAATGTTACTTATCATAAAAATAACGACTTCTAATTCCCCGAACTTTTCATAGCCTAAACATTCTAGCCTAGTCTTGAGGTAATTAACCTAAAAAAAAATATATCTAATTAAAGATAGATCCGGAATATAAAAACACCAATTTCTGGAAAAACAATTATTCTAGGTGAGAAGCTATTAAAACATTTTGTATCTACAGAAATGCCTTAAAATAATAAGCTTTCTGGTGATAGTGAATATTCACAGCCAAAATCATTAAAGATTCGATACTGTTTCTGATTGGTGTATGGGAAGCACAGGAGCACCCACAAATCCCAAGTGGCTTCTATCACAACACTCGAAAATAACAGACTATAACAATACCTGCTAATCAATGGCAGATTAACTTTCAAAGTCCCTCTTTCAACGAAATACTTATCACCTATAAAATCATAAAACATTAAATAACAATGAAAACCTAAGTTAACAAGTTTTTTCTCTTTCAGTCATGCAGACTATTGGTATCATTGGAGGTGGGGGAGCTGGACTGTGCGCTGCCCGACAGGTCTTGGCAACAGGAAAATATGTACCAATAGTATGGGAACAGTCACCCGGCCTGGGAGGAACCTGGAGGTATAATCCAAACACTGGGAGAGATGAGAATGGTTTACCAATACACTCTAGCATGTATAGAAACCTTAAGTAAGTATCCTAGTGTTTAAATCCCTTCCATATCCAAAGTCTAAAGCTTTTCTTTAGAATTCATTTCAAAATAATTCTGAGTGGTTTAGTAATAAGGGATTACTCGTATCATTAAGTGCGCATGTGCGTATACGAATTAGCGTAATGATAAAGCTGATATGCTAGATCAAATGCCTTTATTGATACTATGCTGAGGAATTTTCTTGCCATAAGTCATTCCCTTAAATATCTACAACAATTATTGACGCAACTAGTATTCCTAAGTCATTTTCTCTTTACAAATATAATACCAAATTATTGCGTAATTAATGTAATGTACCCCCATGTACCTATTTTTTTTTACTTCCTTTCTGTGATTCGCATTTCAACTTTCATGATTTTTATCAAGATATTGCTTCTTCGAAAGTAACCTAATAGTCTTCAAAACTTCCATAAACTATTAACACACTGTATTTGGGTCAACAATCTAACATCTATTTTCTTTTCTTATTCAGACATATGACACATCCACCCACATAAACTCACTCCCCCGCTCTCTTATCCCCAATTACGTATACAAATACTTCTCTTGCAGACCTTCTCAACATAGAATTTCTGGATTTATCTAGATTTATAAATTTTCCGGTAAATCAGTCAGAATCTGGGAGAAAACCCAGCAGTTGTACTATGATTTAACAGTTAGAAGGAGTTAGACAACCTAAAAAAATGGAAGCGGGGACGAAGGTATAGTAGAAGGATATAATCTATAAAGCAAGGGCAGCTAGGGACCGAAGTTATGCCTGTAGTCCACTGACCAACACCTTAAATAACAGGACAACAGACTACAGTCTATTCAACCTTATGGTTAGTAGGTTGGCCAAGGCACCAAGCACCCGTTGGGACACTACCGCTAGAGATTTATAGGGTCCTTTGACTGGCCAGCCAGTACTACATTGGATCCATCTCTCTGGTTACGGTTCATTTCATCTTTAGCCTTTGTACCATATGCAGCTAGGGGACGAAGGAATGTCGGCAGTGCACTAACACCCCCAACCCCCAACCAAACAGAACAACAGACTATAGTCTGTCCAACTTTCCAATATCGCTGTGATGTGGTTTTATACGGATATAATAGGTTGCCAATTTTCATACCATGAAAATCATATCAATTTCATTTCTTGAAATGTAATGCTTCGTTTCCAACAAATTAAATGTACCATGGTCTTCCACTGTCTCTTGGGTTAGAGTTCTCTTGCTTGAGGGTACACTAGGGCACACTATTCTATCTAATTTCTCTTCCTCTTGTTTTGTTAAAGTTTTTATAGTTCAAACAGGAAATATTTATTCTAATGTTATTACTCTTCTTAAAATATTCTATTTTCCTTGTTTCCTTTCCTCACTGGGCTATTTTCCCTGTTGGGGCCCCTGGGCTTATAGCATCCTGCTTTTCCAACTAAGGTTGTAGCTTAGCAATTAATAATAATAAAATATCATAAGTAAATCTTATAATGTAACAGCTATACAGCAATCAAGGAACGGAATATTTTCCTATTTCAGAACAAACCTTCCAAAAGAAGTGATGGGCTTTCCTGATTTCCCGTTTCCCGAAGGAGGGGACTCTTTCGTCCACCACACCAGTGTTGTGCAGTACCTTCAGGATTATGCTGATCACTTCGACCTCAACACTCACATAAAGGTAACAGCTGATTTACTCATATAAATACATTCTCTCTCTCTCTCTCTCTCTCTCTCTCTCTCTCTCTCTCTCTCTCTCTCTCTCTCTCTCTCTCTCTCTCTCTCTCACATTGCCGGATCTACTCCCAAGATGCTTGGCACTTCTAGTCCACTGTGTCAATATCATAACTTTCTTATAAACCCAAATGGAATAACAAACATCAATGTTATGATAAAAAAAATGACAGCAACAACAACAACAAATGAATCCCAAAAGCAATGGAAAAATAACTATTATCTATATTAAAACAAAAAATAAACATTTTCGCATCCTATTAAAAATGTTATCTCACATTTAACTAAAATCATCAAGGCAAATCTGGTTATGCTTTAAGACATCCACTGAATTCATCAATGCCTTGAAAATATAGCAAAAATTGTTATGAATGCCTTCATTAAAATTTGTATCTATATTTTATGAAGGTCAGTTTTCACTACCATAACAATTGCCTACTTCATTATGAGTCTTAAATTACAATTGCCTCCATGAATTCACCATGGATAGTGCCACTCTACAGCAATCCAAATACATTCTCCCACCTGTATATCATACAAGTAAATACAGGCAGAGTCTGGCCTGTATATCATACAACAATGAAAGAGAAGTTTATCTGTATAAGATAAAAGCACAACAAGGGACTCTCATCTGTATATCATGCAAGCATGTAGGGGAATCTGACCTTAATCATGCAAGCAATACAAGAGTGTCTAATAGGTATGTCATACAAACATGGCAGGAGAATCTTAGTTATATATCATGCAAGCATGAGGGGGGGGGTCTGACCTTAATTATGCAAGCAATACACGAGTCTAGCATATGTCATGCAAGCATGGCATGAAAACCTGACGTGTATATCATGCATGCATGAGAGCATCTAGCCTGTATCTCCTGCAAGCACAACAAGTAAGCGTGACCCCTTTGAGTCGTTTGAAATATTGGTATAAACTCCTTAAAAAACTTTTACCCTTAATTTAAACAAAACGTTTAAAACTAACGCCCAACTTTCAAGATATGTTTGAAGGTCAAATCTTGCATTTCAGATTCATCAAACTGATTTTGTCTTAAAATTCGAATATATGATTGTCATGTACCAACATATCTTTTTAAGCTGAAAAGAGGGACTTAACGCTAATTGTGAAACAAAGCAACATTTTTGCTTTTAATAATGTAGATACATACCAGACCGTGCCAATTACAAACTGAAAGCTACATTCCCAACTTATCAAACAATAGATGTGGTAGTTAGAAAAAACAATCTTGAATGTGCTGACAAAATTGACACGTATATCAATTAGGATAGTAATCTATGTGAAAGAATAAATGCTGTATAGCAAACTTGATAATAGAGATTGATTGACGTTCATTATTAAAGATGGTTTAAGACCACAAATATTATAACAGTTATTTACAGTATATCTTTAATCTTTTCAGTACGAAAACTTCGTCGAGAAGGTAGAACCTTTAGAAGAAGAGGATGGGCTCCCCAATTGGACCGTCACAGTGAAAGACCTAAAAGATGGCAAGTCTTCTCAGGTCATTTGTCAAGGTATCATCGTCTGCAATGGGTAAGTAACTTACAATATAAACAAACTAGCGTTACATCACTATTTAAAATCAAACCCGATTAACTGGGATGAATAAGCTAGGATATTCATATTCAGAAAAAGATCAATGATTAAGACGTAAATTGCAACTAGTAACACATGGTTGAATTATTGAGGGAATATATAACATTTTATACCTAGTATTGTTTAAAAATTTGTCTAGGAAAAGTACAAAAATCTGTCGTAAAACACAACAGACGACAACTGCCAAATTCCTTTCCTAAAGCTAAACTAAACTCGTTTAGCCATATCAATGTATAATCAGCCATTACCGTCCGTGAAGCAAACACTAACATCCTAGAAGAAAGCTAGCAAGGATTGTATAGAGGCTAAAATGTTTACAAACTCATATACAGTATACATGCCTAAAAGAAGAGCCTCAATGAATTTGCCACTAACTCTCTTTTTCCTATTTCAGACACTACTCAGTTCCTCGAATGCCTGAACTACCAGGCATAGAGGATTTCAAAGGGCGTCAGATGCACAGTCACAACTACAGAGAACCAACGCCGTTTACAGGAGCAACCGTGCTCGTTTTGGGAGCTGGGGCCTCCGGCTTAGATATTTCTTTGGAAATTTCTAAAGTAGCTAAACAGGTGAGAGAGAGAGAGAGAGAGAGAGAGAGAGAGAGAGAGAGAGAGAGAGAGAGAGAGAGAGAGAGAGAGAGAGAGAGAGAAAGTTAAATTTATTTTGACAGATGCTGCTAGGTGAACAAATCTTGGTGCTTTTTGTTTGCCAATGCTAAGGAATTGTCAGGAAGGTATATCTGTGGAAACGTTAAAATCTAGCCTCTGGTGGTGGTTGTTTATAAACATGAAATGATGAGAGCATTACTCTTCTCCAAAATATTGTTGTATATGTTGCATAGTCATGTGGTACCTGACAGAGAGCATGGACACCCTTTGATCTCAACTGCACTAAAAATTAAATAATAAAGGTAGAAAAGTTACTGCAAGGGGTTGGGTACAAGGATTCTCTCTTATATTTCAACAAAGCAATAAGGGAAATAAGACAGGCAGGAAATGGATGGGAATGGACCTAGTGCTTGAAATGAAAGTTAATCTCTGAGCAAGTTAAAAGGTCTACCTAATTAGATAACTTACAACTTATCCAATCCTGTCAATAGTGGTAGGAAAATGGACCCTTGATTTGGGTCAATGTTTAAACAAGGATGAGTAAGTCTGATACTAACGTTCGGAGAAGAGAACTTATCAAAGTAAAAAGAAATCAGACGCAACTACAGCCATAAGAAATTTGTGATCACCCGAAGACACTACTCTTGCAATGTGAATACCACACGTTAACAAGACAAGCTGAGACTTGTCAAAACAAAATTAATAAAGAAAGAATTGACAAAAAATCTGAAATTGTCACAGAATACTGCGAGACTGTACATCTTATAGGAACCCAATAAACATACTCTGCACTATCAAGATCAGAGTTGATGAAAAAGAAAGTGACTTGAGACTCCCACAAATAACAGAGAATATAGCTAAAATGTATAAAGAAAGAGAGGATGTAGCTAGATGTATATAGCAGGTAGTACCTGTATTGCAAACATCAACAGACGTAACAGGTTCCCTTCAAGTACAGTCTTGAGTAGGAAATCCTATCATTAGTCTTCTGTCCGTGTATGCCTAATACCTTGAATGTAGTACAAAATGATGGCAAAACATCAGTAAAATGAGTAAATAAATAAGTCTAAGAGGGACAGTTTCCTGGAAGCCATACTAATGACTCTAATAAAAGATAGGTGTTGAAAACGGTAAGGCTGAAGTCCAAACAGCTGGGTTAGAGGGGATTGAAGGACAGAACGCTTGAGTCCACCATTGATTGAAAGTGTTAAACAGTGCCTGCTTCTGAAAAGACATACAAACTGTGCAAGAGAGATGATCTGAATCAGAGCAAATGTATAAACAAAAAATTACTTAACGTCCAGCTGGAATACAATGGAAACGGAAGAGCACGGTGTTTGTATTCCAATGAAAGAGATATTTTAAATTTACTGAAGTTCTTACAAACTTATTTCGTACAGGATCAAAAGTTTTGTCTGATACGAAAAAAAAAAAGTTCAAAATATTAGACTTCACCTTTTTTTAACATAAAATGCCCTAAAAATCAGAATAGTATAACTATTCTCATTGAAATTTGAGAGTTGTGTTTGGCAACAATAGGTTTTATCCTTGAACAGACAATGCATTGGTCATTGTCAAAGAAACACAGGCAGGAGGAGTAAACATGAGTTTATTTTTTAATGCAAGAGGATCCTGACTCCTGAGTGATATAAATTTAAATTTAAACACACCAAATTTCCCAAAGAAGCTAAAATATGTCAATGATGTATGATCCATACCTCCAACCACTCAAAATAATTATTTAACCAATTTCTCCCTAGGTAACCCTATCGCACAACTTGCCTTCCCAAATCAAATCCGAATTACCTGCAAACATGAAGCAAGTAAAAGGTGCAGTAAAAGCCGTCAGTGATGGATTCCTACTAGCTGATGAAACATTTGTGGAAGCAGACTTCATTCTCTACTGCACAGGTTAGACTTTGTAGACTGTGTTGTACTCGAACCTCACCATTCTAAGTTTGCTGAATTTCAGGCATTCTAATGACACAGGCTTCTAACACTAATGCACTATGTATCACTATTATTGTTGTTGTTGTAATTACTGTTATTACACATATACTTTTACATCTTCAACTACCCCCAATATAGTCACTCAGAAAATCTTATTTCCACCAGGCTACAACTTTTCCTTCCCCTTCTTGAGCGATAAGTGTGGCATCCGAGTGGAGAACAACCAAGTCAGACCACTCTACAAACATCTCATCAATGCCAAAATGCCTTCCATGGCATTCCTTGGTATTCCTTACCAAATATGCCCCTTCCCATTCTTTGACTTCCAGGTGAGTGGTCAAATGACTATACAAAGTTCTAATGGTATGAGTTTACAAATCATAAGAATGTCAGTTGTTTGAAAATAAAGATCAACTTGTCAAATGGTAATCAACAATGAAATATATTCTATAAAGTAATTTGCAATAGTAAATTTAACGGAAGAACCATTTCATGTTACGAAGCCATCTAATTGCAAAATTAAAGCTTTCCCAAATGAAGAAACATGAAGCATACAAGGAGTAAAAGAACCCTTCCATTTTTATTCCAGTCACGATTTTTCATGAAGACCATGACAGGAGACTTGCCCCTTCCAAGCCAAAAAGAGATGGAGGCAGAGATTGAAGAGGAGAGGGCTAGTAGACTGGACAGTGGTGTACCTGCCAAGCACTTCCACAACATGAGCACAATACAGTGGCAGTATGCCAAAGATATGGCAGACCTGGCTGGCCTGGAGACCACTCAGCCAGTCATTGAGAAGCTCTTCACCGCAGTCAGGCAAACGAGGAACATGACGCTCATGACATACAAACAGGCAAGATATGTCATCACAGGGCCAGAAACTTTTGAATCCTTTTAAAGTGCTAGATCCAAGACCATTCTTTCTGTAGGTCTTCGCTAGACCCAAGATAACTCTTTCTGTAGGTCTTTGCTAGACCCAAGATAACTCTTTCTGTAGTTCTTGGCTAGACCCAAGACTACTCTTTCTGTAGGTCTTCGCTAGACCCAAGACTACTCTTTCTGTAGGTCTTCGCTAGACCCAAGACCACCCTTTCTGTAGGTCTTGGCTAGACCCAAAACCAATCTTTCCGTAGTTCTTGGCTAGCCCAAAGACTACCCTTTCTGTAGTTCTTGGCTACCCCCAAAGACTACTCTTTCTGTAGTTCTTGGCTAGCCCCAAGAATATTTCTGTAGTTCTTGGCTAGACCCAAGACCACTCTCTCTATAGGTCTTGGCTACCCACAAGACCACTTATTCCGTAAGTCTTGGCTAGGCCTAATCTTTTAAGCCCGAACTCTTGCTCCCTGGTAACCCGTTGGGACTTGGCCTATGGTTAACACTAACTCTTACTCCCAGT
The DNA here is from genome assembly GCF_036898095.1 of Palaemon carinicauda. Lineage (NCBI taxonomy): Eukaryota > Metazoa > Arthropoda > Malacostraca > Decapoda > Palaemonidae > Palaemon > Palaemon carinicauda. Next base: position 11,007,468 of record NC_090757.1, read on the forward strand.
TACCACGTTGGGTGTAGGCCTATGTTTTATTTATTTTTTATCAAATACAGTCCAAAGCATAAGGCCTATCAGGCTTTTGAGTTCACAACTGCCAAGCATTAGCTTTAATGATGTTCATTACTATCCATCAAATTATCTCATTTCACTAATTTTAATGATCAAAACTAACATACTAGATATCTTGGATCAATAAGTTTCAAAATACTTTTGTCGATAGATTCAACATGTACCAGTTCATCTTTTAATCATCATTTATTTATAAGATAACACACGTACAAAAATATGTTGGTTTGTTACAAAATTAGAGAAGTCAGTCTCATTACAGTAATTTTACACTGCCGTGATTTGATTGCATTTATGAAATACATTACACGTACAAACAAACACACGCACACAAACAAACACACACACACACACACACACATATATATATATATATATATATATATATATATATATATATATATATATATATATATATATCACAGTACTATAATATTTTCCCTAGAAAAAGACTACCTACTTAGTTATTACCGATGTTCTAACTTTAAAGGAAAATAAAAATAACCCTGAATCTTGTTTCTATTTATTTATTTATTTCCGGTCACGCTGAGCTCTCCCCGTCCCTCGGATAGAGAGAGAGGGAGCAATCATACCTTGGTAAGAGGGAGGTGCGGGTGTGTGTATACCTAAATATTTAACGTCATTTTTTACAATAATTCATCCATAAATAAGAACATTATATGTGCATGCATATATACTAGACTAATCCGAATAATTGCAATGTGTATCTATACGCTTCTATCAATCATACTTCAACACAAATGTTACCGTTATTGAACAGAAAACAAGTTTCAACTCACAAAACTTCTTATATCAGCAGAACTCCTACTGCCAACAATAAAAAAAGATGACGACTTGGTATTATGGTGACTCATCTACGTGACAAATTTAAATTAATGATATTCTATGTGTATTTTGTCACAAATTATTTAACGACGATGAGTGCTAGCAGTTCTGTAAAACGATATTCAAGTGTTCGAAGCTACATAATCATCAAAAGGTGGAGATGACTGGAGCAACGCACCACACATAGATGGTCGAATGGAAAGGTTTTGTCCGAAATAAATATGCTAGTACCCAAGGTCTAATCTTGCTAGTACCTAGCTACAGTTTGACAGAACGGAGGGATCTTCATGCTAAAGACAGGCATGATATTACATCCGATATGCAGCTGAAGCCTTTAGTATCGTGTTTTAGCAAAAAACATCCTTCAGGAATTTGAAGCGAAGCCTTTAGTCTCGTGCTTTAGCAAAAAAACATCCTTCAGGAATTTGAAGCGAAGCCTTTAGTCTCGTGTTTTAGCAAAAAACATCCTTCAGGAATTTGAAGCGAAGCCTTTAGTCTCGTGTTTTAGCAAAAAACGTCCTTCAGGAATTTGAAGCGAAGCCTTTAGTCTCGTGCTTTAGCAAAAAACGTCCTTCAGGAATTTGAAGCGAAGCCTTTAGTCTCGTGCTTTAGCAAAAAACATCCTTCAGGAATTTGAAGCGAAGCCTTTAGTCTCGTGCTTTAGCAAAAAAACGTCCTTCAGGAATTTGAAGCGAAGCCTTTAGTCTCGTGCTTTAGCAAAAAAACATCCTTCAGGAATTTGAAGCGAAGCCTTTAGTCTCGTGTTGAAGCAAAAAAACGTCCTTCAGGAATTTGAAGCGAAGCCTTTAGTCTCGTGTTGTAGCAAAAAAACGTCCTTCAGGAATTTGAAGCGAAGCCTTTAGTCTCGTGTTTTAGAAAAAAACATCCTTCAGGAATTTGAAGCGAAGCCTTTAGTCTCGTGTTGTAGCAAAAAAACATCCTTCAGGAATTTGAAGCGAAGCCTTTAGTCTCGTGTTGTAGCAAAAAAACATCCTTCAGGAATTTGAAGCGAAGCCTTTAGTCTCGTGTTTTAGCAAAAAAACATCCTTCAGGAATTTGAAGCGAAGCCTTTAGTCTCGTGTTTTAGAAAAAAACATCCTTCAGGAATTTGAAAGCAATGTACCAAAGAATTGTGTACCAGAAAATACAAAATGTACTTTCAAGACGTGTGTTGTTGGCCTTATTAAATTGAATATAAAATTTAGGCTTAAGCCAAGCACTGGGGCATCAAAGCCCATCCGGCGCTGTATATTGCAAGTTAATCAACCATACTTGTACTCTCACATTTGGTATCACTTTAATTTCTAAAACCAATCACACAACTTTTATACAATAATATCTAAATGCAAAATGAGGAGGGATTGAAATGAATAAAAAAATAAATTAATAAAATTATCTAAAGCTCATGATAATTAGCTTGGTGATAGCACGGGCTCTTGCTCGACTTCTTGAAAAAAAAAATGACTACAGAACGGGAACGCAAAATTTCTGCATTAGTTATACTTTGGCAGGATTTTAACCTATATAAAATACTTAGTATCTCCCATAATTATTAATTAACTAGTAAATCAAAATATGACACTGAAGAAAATTTTACACTAACATTTTACCAAATATTTGAGGCCTTCTGTCATACCGTAATGTAATGATTAATTTCCTACATAACTTGAGCCTACTGCTTATACAAATTTCACCTATATTCCGATGATACATGACAATAAAAACGCATTGAAAGATATCAAAGACAATCTAAGTAAAGCGTAAACGAAGGTAATTACAGGCCACAAAACGGATTTTGAGCGAAGCGAAAAATCTATTTTTGGGTGAGATAGCCATGGCGTCCTGATGGAAGGTTCCTTTTTGGTAGCTTCCTTGGGTAAATAACTACTAAGATATTCCCAGAGAATTTAACCACAGGTTATCACAGAATTCTAACTTCTGGAGCGAGTATCCTAAAGGTTTCCCTTTTAAGACATCGTATATCAACAGGGGACGCATGTATAAACGCGCCACATAGCTATCTACACCCCGAACAGAGTTAATGCTTCGGTGTGTAAGGGTTGAGAATAGCTGGGAGCCGTTCCATAGCTAATCTCATTCGTGGCTACTACTGATACTCGAGACGTAAACAAACGGGCGCCATTGCTTAAATGACGTCACGTCCGTCTTTATCCTGAAGCCAGTTGCTTGCCCATCACCATGATACAGCAGAGCAGGGTGGGACCTAAAACTGGACGAAGTAGCAGGGAGGGTCCATCAGGACGCCATGGCTATCTCACCCAAAAATAGATTTTTCGCTTCGCTCAAAATCCGTTTTTTGGGCTCAAGCCATGGCGTCCTGATGGAAGAATACCAGAGAATCAATGTATCGTGGTAGATTTTCCCCTAATAGTAAGTGCCAAGGCATTGACAAATTAGCATAGTAATCTTGGTAAAGAACCGTAGGGAAGAAGCATCCTGCCCCCCTTGGCAGTGAAGTTCCCACGGGCCATGCCGACGTCAAAGTGGTATTGAAGGGCTATTCATCCTGATAGAAGAACTTGAAGAACTTGGAGATGAAGCTGAATGTTTGGTATTTGTATAGGAACATTCTGAAAGGCAGACCAGTGGTGGTTGGGCACTGTATGTTGAGAAAGATGAATCATCTCCAGGGTATGAAGAGTAAGTATTCGTATTGGAACATTACATAATCAGAGTGAATATAAATTAAGAGTTAGTATCTTAATTTCTCCATAACCGTAAGGAAAAGGGGGATAATAAAACTATGACAGGCATGTATTTCATAGTAAGTAGGAGCTGATTGAGACGCACAGATAATAAAATAGAAATTTTATTTCACAAATGCAGAAATTAAATAAATTACAGCAATAAGTAAAGTTCATTTACAGTAATTAAAATGTACATAGTAATAAAGACTTGCTCTTGAATCTGAAAAGGAATTTCAAGTTTATTAGTAGGTGCTCGTTCTCGAGGAACGCAAGTCTTTGAATAAAACACATCATGCTCAGGGCATGCGGCACTTGTGTAACAACTATGACATTTCACCTGGGATAAGAACAGTTATATAAAAGCACTAAGTGTTTTCGATATCACTATGTATCGCTCGAGGGTCAACATAGGCACCCGAAGAGTTAGAGTCCCAAGTAACTCACTGTTCTACGCAGAGTTAGGTGCAGGTTTCATAACACTACCTGCGGCTACCACAAAATGTTTGACTTCGTGCACTTGTTTCGCATAATGTTTAAAGAAAACGCGCGAGGACTTCCAGCCTGTGAAGTTCTTAAGGCTTTCAAAGTCCATACTCTGAAAGAAATTCAGAGATGATGCAACTTTCCTTGGATCATGACCAGCGGGTGTACTGTCAGGATCTGCTCTGCGAATGAAGTAGGTGATTTTCGCTCTTAATTGTTTCAGTGACAGGTCGCTGCCCGATGTTTCTCCTTTGAAGAGTTGGCCTCCACCAAAGTTCGAAGTTCTGCGAAGATAGACCTTGAGGCTCTCTACTGGGCATAGAGAGGCATCTTCCTTCAGGGGGCATATTCTCCAGGGGCCCCATCTTTTGGTGGGTAATTCATTTTTGGCGAGAAACGTCGGATCAGGGGAGAGGGTAACGTCTCCTGTATCGGTAAACAGGATGTGTCCGTCTTCTCTTGATAATGTCACTATTTCGCTGACTCGAGCTCCCGAAGCAAGAGCAAAGAGAAATATAACTTTCTGAGTCAGATCCTTGAGAGGGCATGAATCATTATCCAAGTTGGAGGCGAAATGGAGCACCTTGTCTAGTGACCAGGAGATCGGTTTCGGTGGGGGTGCTGGGCGTAGGCGAGCACATGCTTTCGGTAGTTTGTTGAAGATGTCGCTGGACAGATCAATTTGGAAAGCATATAGGATTGGTCTGGTCAAGGCTGATTTGCAGGTTGAAATCGTATTGGCTGCTAATCCCTGTCCATGAAGGTGAATAAAGAAGGACATGCAGAAATCAATCGTGATTTCTTTAGGATTTTTTGTCTTGACGAAGGAGACCCATTTCCTCCAGGATGATTCGTATTGCCGTCTTGTGGATTCGGTCTTGTATTCCTCTAGGAAGTCCAGACTTTTCTTCGAGATCCCAAACCTCTTCTTTGCGGCTAGGGAGAGAAAATCATGAGATGAAGGTCCTTGATTTTCGATGATGAAGCGAAGACAGTCGACTTCTGTACTTGTTGGGAGAGAACTGGGCCCGGGAGAGGGATCAGCTTGGGCTGCAGCTCCAGGACCAGGGGGGTACCAGTTGCTCCGGGGCCACTTGGGAGCCACTAGGGCCGCTGTCCCTTTGAAGGTTCTCAGTTTGGAGAGGACTTTCAACAGAAGGTTGGTGGAAGGGAACAGGTAGATCTTGGACCATCTGTTCCAGTCCAGTGACATGGCATCCACTGCTTCTGCCTTGGGGTCCTCGTACGGGGCCACATACCGAGGAAGTTGATTGTTGTCGCTCGTTGCAAAGAGATCTATCTGAAGTTCTGGGACTTGGTGAGAGATGAAGGAGAATGATCTTGCGTCTAGAGACCATTCCGACTCTATCGGGTTTGTCCGCGATAGAGCATCCGCTGTCACGTTGCGGAATCCTTGTAGGTGAACTGCAGACAGGTGCCACTTCTTCTTCTCCGCCAGACGGAAGATTGGGAGAAGCACCTGATTTATCTGGGGCGATCTTGAGCCCTGGCGATTGAGACAACGAACTACCACCGAGTTGTCTAGGGTTAGACGAATGTGGATCGAGGGCGGCGGGGATAATCTCTTCAGAGTTAGAAGGACCGCCATGGCCTCCAAGATGTTTATATGGAACGTCTTGAACAGGGGAGACCAGGTGCCTTGAGCCTGTTTTTGGTGGGAGTGACCTCCCCAACCCTCCAGCGAAGCGTCCGTGTGGATGTTGAGTGATGGAGGAGGGTGTTGGAGAGGCATGGACCTTTTCAGGGCCTTTGCTTCTGACCACGGCTTTAGGAGAAGTCGAAGTCTGTTTGGAAGCCGTCTCTTGAGGTCTCTTCGAGCGATGGATGCAGAACGTCTCCAGACTCCCGCGGCATCCTTTAGCTGTGCACGAAGCACTGGGTTTGTCACTGAGGCGAACTGTAGAGAGCCTAGAACTCGGTCCTGCTGGCGTCTTGAAATTCGTTTGGATTTCAGCAGTCGCTTGACAGACCCTGCTATTTCCTTCCTTTTCTTCTGGGGGATGGAAAGGCGGTGTGACTGAAGGTTCCATTGGATTCCCAACCACTGGAACTTCTGAGCTGGAGAGAGGCGAGATTTCTTCTCGTTGATCTTGAATCCCAGGTGTTCTAGGTACTGGGTGACTTTGTTGCAAGATTTTACACAATCTTCGGGCGATGGAGCCCAGACTAGCCAGTCGTCGAGGTAGGCCATCACCTGGACGTTTCGGAGGCGGAGCTGTTGTACTATGGCGTCCGCCAGCTTTGTGAAGATCCGAGGGGCCACGTTGAGGCCGAAGGGCATGGCCCGGAAGGCGTAGCTTTTCCTTTGGAGTCGAAATCCTAGGTAGGAGGAAGCGTGATGGTTCATTGGAACGTGCCAGTAGGCATCCACCAGGTCTATGGAGACCGTGTAGGAACCTCGAGGCAGAAGGGTCCTTATCTGATGAAGAGTCAGCATCTTGAACTTGTCGTTCGCTATGAACTTGTTGAGGGGGGATAAGTCCAGAATGACTCTGAGTTTGTCGGAGTCTTTCTTGGGGACACAAAACAGTCTCCCTTGGAACCTGGTGGACTTTACCTTCCTTATCACCTTCTTGTTCAAGAGATCTAGGACATATTCTTCCAGAAGGGGGGTTGATTGTTGGAAGAATTGCTGGAAGGTTGGGGGTGATTGAGTCCAACTCCAGCCTAGACCCTTCTTGACGATGCTGTGTGCCCAGGGATCGAAGGTCCAACGATCCTGGAATTGGCGGAGTCTTCCTCCCACCGGAAGCACTTCATTGCTTCTGGTGTCCCGAGGGCTTGCTGCCTCGGCCGCTAGCTCCCTTTCCTCCTCTGCCTCTGGAGGGACGGCGAGATGCATCTCTGCTTGCACCTCTGTTCGAGCCTCTACCTTTGGGACGAAAGGTAGTTGTCTGTTGTTCGAAAGCAGGGGCGAAGACCGGTGACTGTGACAACACCGGTTGGGGGACCAATTGAAAGGTCTGTTGTGGCTGAGCTGCCACTTGGGAGGTAGCGGGTCCCGGAAACTGACGTCTTGGTTGACGTTGCTGGGGTTTCTGTTTTTGGGATTTCCTCTTAGGTTGAGGTCCTTCGTCCTGAGAGGGTTTCCTTTTTCTTGACATGCCCCACTTGTGGAGAAGGTTCCTATTCTCCGTGGCGGCTTTGTCTGTGATTTCCTTCACAAGGTCAGAAGGAAAGAGGTGTTTGCCCCAGATGTTGGAGGAAATCAGCCTCCGGGGTTCGTGTTTCACAGTGGCACCTGCGAACACGAATTCACGACAGGCTCTCCGAGCCTTTATGAAGTGGTACAAGTCCTTCATCACGGTTGTCATGTGGGATTTGGAGAGTACCATGTAGTGGTCTGGTACTCTGGTGTTACAGGCCATAATTTCAAGTTGGACTTGGTGAGACATAGATGCTGCGAGCCTCTCCTTCGTGTCTTGTTCCCGACGAAGGAGGTGATCGTTGAGCTTAGGGAGGTCTTCGTTAAACTGACGTCCGGCGACGTCAGGATCTAGCTTTCCCACGACGAAAGTGTGCTGGATATCCTTCCAGTGTCGAGCGTCAGGGGGAGTGTCTATGGAGAAGGGTCTGCACTCCTCCAGTGCAGGGCAGGCTTTCCCCTCTTCCACAGCTTTAAGGCACGCAGTGAAGGCCTTTTCCAAGAATGGAAGAACCGCATTTTCAGGTGCGACATAAGTAGGGTGCTTCTTGCTCAGGGCCGGAAGCTTGGAGCAGGTAAAATCCCTACTCTTGAATGTGTTGGCTAGCATAGCCTGGGCCTTCGCGAGATCGAACACTATCTCTTCCTTGGGTTCGGTCTCTTCCTTAGAGGCGGGTTCGGAACGAAGTCGGACGTAACAGTCCGGGTAGGCCTCAAAGTTTGGGAAGAACTCCACGTCTTCCAAAGGGACCGTGCCGATCTTGTCGCTGACAAAGATCCTGCCGGTCGGGATAACCATATGCTCAGCATACCTCCACGGGTTGGCATGTGAGCAAGCGGGGAGATCCTTAACCGAAATCCTCTTCGGTTCTCTGGATCCCATCATGGACCTGATGAACTCCTGATTCTCCTTTAACCTGTCGTCCATGACGGCTCTAATCAACCGGATCATTTCTTGAGTGGAAGAAGAGGGATCCAGGGTCGTGGAGGTAGACGGGATAGATACTTCCGTCGGTGTAGGAGTAGGAGCGGAGATGGAAGGAGGAGCGACCTCTTGCTCCGACTCGGCGTATTCCACCTGGTCTTCATCATCTTCAGCTCCTTGAGCCATAAGAGTCTTCTCTGTGTCTTCCGAGACGTCCGACATATGTTCGTCATCTTCAGAATCCAGGCGGCACTCGTGCATGGACTGAGCCATGACAACATCAGGTTCCACTGTAATTTGGACAGTGGGAATCACATCCTTGGGTACCACTGAATCAGGGGAGGCCTTAGGGAACAAGAGTGACCTCATTTCTTCAGTGGCCAAGTACGGTCCGGTGGCATTCTTCTGGAAGCCACGCACCCACTTGCGTAGCTTCTCCCGAGAAGTGTCCCTGACCTCCGCTGAGGGAGGGTTATGGAAGGCATCAACTAGTTGAGCCTGGCAGACCGTACAATCCAGTGGGTCCCAGAATTTCAGATCCCCTTTCTTGTTAGCACAAGGGGCGTGAGTCCTGCAAGCCGTATGCCCGTAGAAGTGCGGGCGTTTCACAGCGCAGAAGTCGAAGTCACACTTCATCTGCTCCTCCTGTGGAAGAAAGAGAAAATGAGTATGGGGGAGTCATAAGAATGGTTCTTAAGCTAAGTTAAGATTAATCATTAATATTAACTTAAAGAAAGGGTGTGATGCATAGAGAATGAAGTAGTAAAGAGAACATACTCCATGCATCTCGCCCGTCTGGCTACCGCAAGCATTATCCCCGGGTAATCCGAGATGGCCAAAGGCACAGGATAGTATTCCCTGAAATTCCACAGGGCAATGGAATTCCATGGAAAACCAAGGATAAGTTTTGGGACTGAGATCACTCAGTCCTTAATTTGGGGAACTAACAGGTCCCTTAGGGTAATTGCTTCCGGCAACCAGCCGCGCTAAGACGCACGCAGCATGCTGGAATATTGAAGAATGCAAAGGGACAGCATGATTACTAATAGAACAGTACCAAGGCACTGATCTAAAGAGTGTAAACAGGCTATCTGTTTGCAGTGTAGGGCTATCAGTATACAAGTGATAGCTAGGAGAAGGGGGTGCAAGTATCCTTGACGCCTCCGGGAGGTTCCGGCAGACCTCCGGCACGCCGGAGGCCGCTCCAGCAGAGTTTCTGGCATTAGGACAGACAAAATGTAAGTCAAGAGTAAAGCCAGGGTGGCGGCCGCCGGCACAACGGCGGCACGCCGGCAGGGGAGCGGCGGCTCCGGCGGTCGGAGGATGCCGGATTGGTGACTGGGATAAGGATGGTTATAGCTGAACCCGGTTGCCGGCAGTGAATGCCGGCACACCGGTGGCCGACCGGCAAGCGGACGGTGAGGATAGGAGGAAGGAGGAAGGCCGTCGGCGGGAGCCGGCGACGGTCGACAGTCCCCCGGCAAGCGGAGGGGCTGACGGCGTGAGGGTAGGGGAGAGTCACCAAGGTAGGAGGCAGGTATCGCCGACAGTGGAGGCGGCAAGGGACCGGCACCCGGATAGAGAGAGAGACAGGGGGAGGGATGTAAGAAGTCCAGTCATGGAATCCAAACATCCCCCCCTGAGAGGGTGTACCCATGATAGAGGCAGGCTCTATCACCCAGGAGCTGGGGTCGCAGGGGACCGGGGGCAGGGTAGCCCAAGGGAGGGCTAGGGGACACCCAAGAGAGGAGAGACCTCCACATGCAGAACGCATCCAGTGGCTAACCCCATAGGACACTATGAAGGGTATATGTACCAGAGCGGACTGCACAAGGAAGCTCAAGGTAGCCCTATCACTCCACCCTAAGGAGGAGTTGTAGGACAGGGGACAGATGGGTATAGACTAACCTAAGTGTAGGCTAGGCTATACAAGAGATAGGTGGGGAGGGGAGAAGAGAAGGGTCTTCCAAGGAAGAGGTTCTGTACCAGAGCGGCCACTAGGGAAAGGGAGGACACTCCCTAACCTAAGATAAGGCCGCCAGGCTGAAACGGTGCATGGGTACAGTTTCAGCAGGGGACAGAGTAACCTTCCAAAACCTAACCTAGAACAGGGCTAGAAGCCCTGAACTAGGAAGGATAGAAGACATATCGCTATGGCAGGGTGGTCATAGACTATTCCTAGCCATAGAGGAAGGGCTAGCCTAACCTCACTCTCGGACGCAACCCTAAGGGGGGGTCATTCCCTTAGGGAGGACTGAGAGGCGATGAATACTCCATTAGACACTTGATCCCCTTACTCAGAAAGGAAATCAAGGCTAAACAGAGGGAGTGCCAAGGCAGGGGATGAAGGAAGCATATAGGGGTCCTACGAGGAGGTTAGGTTAGTTAGGGACACTAACTAACCTATCCCCTATATGGTCCCTGAAGGCGAAAAAACACTTGCATCACTGTCGAAAGTATTGTAAAATAATGCCACTATCTTCATAACTTAGCCTAGGATCACTAATAAAATCATGCATGAACACTTATATGCAGGCGCTCTGGCCTGGGGGCTATAGTAACCGACTGGTATGAGGTCAATCGATGACCGATAAAAAGCGTCGAAACACGATATAAAAGTTCCTAGCTATGAAGACTAAATAAACTAATGTATTCGATTAGTAAATAAGGCCGGAAGGGTTGTTGTGGCTAACTAAATAAGGCATGCATAACAACAACGACGCCATAAAATGGCGGGTCCGGTAGAGGCACAGCTCTGCCACAAAACAGCAATTATCTCGGAAAGTAATATTTACTTTACGGTCAGAGCTTAACTAAACAATACTGGAACCTTGTACTAAACAATACTGGAACCTTGTACTCAACTTTCCAGAAGAAGGCGAGGCTGAAGGTACCGACATTACGAAGATGCAAAGCGATAAGTAAAGCACAGGGAAAATCCGTCTAAGTAGGGCGAGCTACAGAACAAAGGATAAAGACGGACGTGACGTCATTTAAGCAATGGCGCCCGTTTGTTTACGTCTCGAGTATCAGTAGTAGCCACGAATGAGATTAGCTATGGAACGGCTCCCAGCTATTCTCAACCCTTACACACCGAAGCATTAACTCTGTTCGGGGTGTAGATAGCTATGTGGCGCGTTTATACATGCGTCCCCTGTTGATATACGATGTCTTAAAAGGGAAACCTTTAGGATACTCGCTCCAGAAGTTAGAATTCTGTGATAACCTGTGGTTAAATTCTCTGGGAATATCTTAGTAGTTATTTACCCAAGGAAGCTACCAAAAAGGAACCTTCCATCAGGACGCCATGGCTTGAGCCCAAAAAATAAGTTTTTATAGGCCGAAAGAGTGGACCTGTTTGATGTAAGATCTTGTCGGTATGCCAAAGGCCTACACTCCTACTTTGATACCCAGCAAAGTCAACGGTTTTGATCAACACTATTGTTGCATAATTATCATCATTATAACTATTATTATTATAATTATTATTATCATTATTATTTTCTAAGCTACAGCCCTAGTTGGAAAAGCAGAATGCTATATGCCTAAAGGCTCCAACAGGAAAAATATCAGCGAGGAAAGGAAATACGGAAAAACTAAAATAGAAGTTTAAGAACAATAATAACATTAAAATAAATCTTTTTATACATAAACCATAAAACTTGAAAATAACAACAGGATAAAAACTTCAAAAAAACAAGTGGAGGAGAAACAAGATAGAATAGTCTGCCCAAGCGTACCCTCAAGCAAAGACAGTGGAAGACCATGGTACAGAGGCTATGGCACTACCCAAGACTAGAGAACAATGGTTTGATTTTGGAGTGTCCTTCTCCTAGAAGAGCTGCTTACCATAGCTAAAGGGTCTCTTATACCCTCAGAAGAGGAAGCTTACCACTGACCAATTACTGTGCAGTAGTTAACCTCTTGAGAGAAGAATTGCTTGGTAAATTCAGCGTTGTGAAGTGTATGAGGAAAGAGGAGAATCTGTAAAGAATGGACCAGACTATTATGTGTATGTGTCGGCAAAGATGAAATAAAAATAACCATAGAGAGGGATCCAATGTAGTACTGTCTGGCCCGTCAAAGGACCCACTAACTCTCTAGCGGTAGTATCTCAACGGGTGGCTGGTGCCTTGGCCAACCTACTGCCTAGTTCACAACAAAGCCCTTCCCATACTGGCAGAGGATGATCAGTGAAAGCGTAACGCTCGTAAAACGTAATTGTCACCATCGTGCTGGGAAACCTTATACGTCGTAAGACTGTTTTGAAGTAGATAACATTTCGCTTCCTAGACTTACTGACACTAAACGATCTCTAGTCTAGCATGGCCCTGTAAGAATGGCCATTCTCATCATCGAAAACATTCTTTTTTTTCACTTACGCGAGCAAACGTGTACGGCCATGTATAAATCATAATACTGAAAATCCACCATCCAAGACAAAGAAACAGACTTTAAACTTGCATTGAAACTGGGAACATACCGAATCATACCAGCTTTAGTATAGCACAGGTTTCATAAATTGCACTTGTGAACGATATGGGTACGATAAAATCTCAATATCAACTTATAGGCCTAGTGCCGTCAGAGCGACTCATACGGTGCATTGTGGGTCTTACTAAAAGGGCATTACAATATTCCTTCGGCCACATTTCCTATTTCTGAGCCTTCTACTATACTGTATCTCTTATCCAGCACCCATTTTGTCTAACTGTCCAACCTCTGTTACATCAGGTTTCCCCCAGTTGCACGCCAGAGCTGTTTGTCCATCCACCCCCTCCCCCTCCAGTCCTAACATGGGGCAGTAATACAAATCCTATAAAACAATCAATCCTCAATCTCTATTATATTATGCAGAGGAAGAAACTCGACTTTGTTTTCTCTTTGGATAGACATTGGAAACTATATTTCTTGAACATACAAAGTATTACTGAATATGTTTCGAGATATTACAATTCTAGGATGCAGAAATTTAATCTCCTATTTCATGATTGTCAATCATATAAATGTCAACCCGTATATGTTCTTTCTTATTGATCCCTTGTCTGTTTTAGGTTATTGCAATAAGGGTTAAAATGCAACTCGGCAAGATTTCCTACCAAAAAAAAAAGAAAAAAAATCCACTTGAAAGACTGGTGAGAATCTACTTTTTCATTAAAAAGGCTACACTTGTGTATACATCCCTGTAGTCTACTGATGATTTTCGACAGTTAGACATAAAAAAAAAGGTGTAAGCCTACCCACCACTAACGAATTAGATTTGTGACTGTAACTACAGAAGAATAATTAGGAATGTGCACGCATGCATAGCGGAAAAACATTACTTCAATTCTTCTTGATATATTCCTATGGCAATAATTGCGATCGAAAAGAGCACAACGTAATACAAACTTTTATTTATAAGGAAAACACCACACTGTGTGTTCAAGGGTCACTGGATGTCTGAAAATGGCGCCATGTGAAAGCTCCGCCCTGGTGGAGACAAAAGAAACTAACTGGCACTCGTGACTCACTAACTCAAACTTTTGATAAGAACTCGTTGGTTGTATCAAGACTGTAATCATGAGAATGGGTGGAATCTCAAATTAAGAGATATTTAAACAAATATTCACGACTTAAATTAATCACCCTGCCAAATAAAAACAAACGGTTCACAAATACATAGAACTTCCCAAACCAAACTCTGGAATAGTTTGCCGTCCAATAGCACCCTGCACAATCTTTTTCCTATTATGTGATATTTTGCAGACTAATATCATTTGAGAGAGAGAGAGAGAGAGAGAGAGAGAGAGAGAGAGAGAGAGAGAGAGAGAGAGAGAGAGAGAGAGAGAGAGTTAATATCCTATGCCTGGCTGGTTTCCTGACAAAGGGAAATGTTATTGGCCTAGGCCTAGGAGAAAACCAAATGTGATGACTTGTCAACCTTCTAACAAGTTAACAACCTATGCATGGCTTGTTTCCTGACCAAGGGAAATGTTATTGCAATTGTAGACCTAGGCCTAAGAAAACAGCGAATGTGGTGACTTGTCAACCTTCTAACAAGTTAGCAACCTATGCATGGCTTGTTTCCTGACCAAGGGAAATGTTATTGTAATTGGCCTAGGCCAAGGCCTAAGAGAATAGCGAATGTGGTGACTTGTCAACCTCCTAACATATGCATGGCAATGTTGCATGTATTAGGCTAGGTCCCTACCAGAGGACTGGTAGGAGGTCATAGAAGAACCTACATCATCAAGGATAGCCTATGGTGCCTGAATATATGGTCATTATGGGAAATAGGCTGCATACATTTCGTCCATCCCCCTTATCTGGGAGGATGGGGGAGGGGGGGGGCAATTTAATACAGAACTTTTCTGTAAAGAAAAGTTACTTGGTCATAAGGGTCTCACGAACCTAGCGTTCGATCTGGCCTATAACTGAGCCATAGGTTCACTCAATGGGAAAAAGAGGAGGAGAATGACCTAACATTCTACCTCTTCTTCTAGAACTATGCCCCAACCGTTACCTTAGACGAGATGCTACTTGTCCCATGAGGAAGCTAAGTTTGCAATACGATTTACCGAGTAGCTACCAAAGGACCAACGAAAAGGTTATCCAGGAACCTGTGGTTTTCCCGTAGGCAGCGAAGGTTATCTGTCATACCAGACTCCTACCTTCAGGACTAGTGCCAATGATAGGTTCTTCCTGAAGGCTAGGGTAGATCAGATATCCCTAACTTTATAAGCTAGAGTCGAGACGGTAATTCCAGAATCTCATTGGAATAGCTGAAGGTGTATAAGTCAGAAGAAGAAACGTTCTGAAATATCTTCATCTATACCATTTCGGTGAGGGAAAGTGTCTTTGGTGTTCCACAAGGGGACATGAGATCTTTAATAAGTGTTATTATGTCCTCAAAGGACAAAGGACAGAGTCATAATGCTTCCCACTAGCATGACATTGGAGTTATGCCATGCTAGAACCTGGCTCTTTGACAATATCTTTGTTTAAGTGATAGGAGGGCATTCCTTTGTTGAGAATGACTAGTGGCATAAGACATGTCATGCTGTACACTCATTGTAATGCTAAAGCTGTGGCTCATGAATAGTCTTTGGGTCAAATCCTATCTGATGCCTTCTGTATTAATATTATCATTACTACTATATTATCATTATCGGCTTGACAGACCTGAAGAATTGAGTGACCTCCGTAAGGGGTTCGAGTTCCTGAAGAGGCAAGCGAGTTTCGAAGCTACTCCTAAGAAGAGGTTGATCCTCTGAATGAGAAAAAGGTCCAATCTCTTCTATCTAGCTAAAAACTGAGTGACAGCCTTTTACAGCAGAGACTAAGCAGAGCTTCCTTGGCAAAGGAGGATGAAAAGAATCGTAATTCACTGCAGAGGCTCTGCCTAAAAGCGTATCCCTTCTACGATGCCACAAGCAGAAGAAGGGTAGCTCTACCTGTACATAGAAGAGGAGCATCTGCAAATCCAGATGCCACCCAGTGTGTGGCACTTGTGAGCCGTCAAGATAACCTGAAAGCAAAATCATCCACAGACAGTCGAGTAATCGGCTAACCAGGTAATCAGGCAGAAAGGCTAAGGTATCTATAGGAACTGGTGTGTTGTAAGGTAACCTGAATGCTGCTGAATTACCTGGAATGGGAGAGCAGCTTACTGGAAGATATTCTAGAACTGGAGTTCTGGATCAACTGCAAGACAAACAGGTCTTTTGATGACAATACCCAAAATGTAAAAAGCCTTTCCGTCATGCATGAAAGTGATGAATCACTGATCCTATTCCATATCTCTGATAAGAACATCCTTATACAGTAGTTGGAATGGATCTTGCATACAACTCTATAACATTGTCAGCTGTCAAGTTGCTTACCTCCTTGCCCAATCACAAAGGGGCTCTGAAACAGAAACCTTTTGCTTGTAGTCATAAGTCATGAAAATGGAGTTACTGTTTTTCAATGCTACCTGGTGACTTATCAAAACCTGTAGGGAAGATACTAAAAAGCATTGCTTGGATTTCCAGTCGGTTAAAAGCAGGTGTCTTACTTCCGTGAACCAATTCCCTCAGGTGTCACTGTACTCCAGGTGTGACTCACTGTTCTTGGATTCATTTGAGAATGGCAGGATCCTTGGAGGTGGGGTTTGAGTGGAACTCCCCTTAACAGGAAATTGTCAATCAGCCCCTAAGCCATATCTTCCTGTATTTCGTGTTCCACTGAAACCAGATTGAAGAAAAATTCTTCTTCACCCAAGGGGTTAACTACTGCACTGTAATAGTCCAGTGGCTACTTTCCTCTTGGTAAGGGTAGAAAAGACTTTAGCTATGGTAAGCAGCTCTTCTAGGAGAAGAACACTCCAAAATCAAACCATTGTTCTCTAGTCTTGGGTAGTGCCATAGCCTCTGTACCATGGCCTTCCACTGTCTTGGATTAGAGTTCCCTTGCTTGAGGGAACACTCGGGCACACTATTCTATCTCATTTCTCTTCCTCTTGTTTTATTAAAGTTTTCATAGTTTATATAGGCAATATTTAAATGTTACCGTTCTTAAAGTATTTTATTTTTCCTTGTTTCCTTTCCTCACTGGGCTATTTTCCCAGTTGGGGCCCCTGGGCTTATAGCATCTTGCTTTTCCAACTAGGGTTGTAGCTTAGCAAGCAATAATAATAATAATTATAATAAATAGATAGCCACTTACCAGTGACGCTTTTAACAATCCTGTACCAACTACTGGTGTGGGAGCTCATATAAAGAGTTACCTTAAGATTAGAGATGTTTCAAAAGAGGTTGTTACTGTCCAGGAGGAAGTTACTGGTTGTGCTTCTTCCTTCTGTTTGTTGAAACAAATGTTCAATGTGTTATCAGCCTAATCTGATCCTCTATTGCTGTCTGGCCATGCAACTTGGTTACCGATTGAACATGAGACTAAGATTATGGCAAAAGGAGGTAAACTGTCATTATTCTGGAACACTGCCTCCTGGAGGGACACGGGAAAAGCCAATTGACGAGAAAAACACAAGAGGCAAGTCTTGAACAAGTAGGTACCAGTGTGAATATTCAAAGCATTAGGCAATCTGAACTTCTGATTTGCAATTGAAAACCAAACCCTAGACAATGAGGAGGAAATAATTCTAGTGGACTGAAGGATAGGTATCTAGGTGTACATATCCTTCAGCTTCACTGAGCATGAGAAGTCTTTTCCTGCTATTAGACCATAAGGTACTTGTTTTCCTGATAGCAGACCACGGAAGGGTTGACGTAAGGAGTCAGATTGGATCCTTGTTGTCAGTGCTGCCATCGCTGAATCAGGCGACAGCAGAGATAGACTCACCAAAGCGTCTTGAGAACATCCAGAGTCAGATGGATGATGGCAGCTGACAATGTCCTGACTCATAGGACTAGTGTTTAGTTTTGTAAGAGGCTTAGCGCTGGTAGCAAGAGTGTGAGCTCCCATACTTGGTACCAAAAATCCTTCCAGAAGCTCAGTTTTAGTACAGTATAGTGCTACTCCTCCCAGTAAATCATGCAGAGGGGTTGGTCAATATCTCGGGAGACTAAGCATGATCAGTCGTCCTGCTCTTCAGTGACTTCTTCTTTCTTTAGTTCAGGTAGGACTTTTCCCTATTGAGAAGGTATCGGCATGCACTGATTCTCACTCTACAGAAAAGACAGAGAGAGAAGTTGAACGTCCAGGAAGGGAAAAGAAATGCATGTGGTGACGAATGTGTGCATGGAGGTGATCATGTTCATAGAATAACTAACAGATCTCTCATGGCAACCTCTGAAGTTCATATGTGAAGAGAAGGAATCACAAGTGTCCAAGGAATGTTCCAGGCAGCAGAAGGATGAAAGTTGGGTTCTTCGTCCTGACCAGCAGCGCTCTTATCTTATTTTCTATGAGACTTGGCACTGGTAGTGGGTGCGGAAGCCCTTGTACCTTGTACCTCAACACCTTCCAGGAAGTCGCATTTTGGTACAGCGCTGCTTCTTCCATGAAACCAAACAGAGGAACCAGACTGAGACTCTGGAGAGTCAAACTAATCAGTTGTCCTGTGCTCAGTGACTTCTTCCTCGGCAAGCATTTTGAAGATTCGGTTGTCATATCTAGGACTCGGCTATAGGCGAAGGGGAAACAGCAGTAGCAGCGTGCACTGATATCTCTTCAACATGCACTGTATCTTCTCCTGAAAGAGATAGAGATTGTTCAGGAAGCATGGAGGGAGGGCGGCACACTTTATCCTGACTGACAGTGAGTACAGTACTGTATTCAGTACTCTGTTCATACGAGTTATAAAAACCGATATTTCTCCCCGCTATCGGACAACTCTCAGCTTTCAATCACCCTGGCAAGAGACCAAGCACAGGTAAAAGGTGTGAAACACAGCCACCAAGAACCCAGATACCTTCCTAGAGTTATGTACACCAATGTTTCTTATAGCTATTAGATAGCCGTCGGCACTAACTCAAGAGAGGTTCCTGGTACAGCACTGTATTCCCCATGTGGAGAGAAACGGTAGAAAGTACAAGTACACAACTTTCATCGATCGGACTTCCTGGAATTCTACGATGATGTTTCCTACTTTTTCAGAAGTTGCAGTGAAGATTGCTCAACTGATTATGAGTTATCTGGCATCCTGAAAAACTCAGCAAAGCTGAGGCCAGGGAGAGGAAAGAACTTGCATTTCGTCTTTTCCAGAGTTGGTCAAGCCGATGACGACGTGCTCACAGGAAAAAGACCACAACAACACAACCATGCGATATGTCCTTAACCCCTTCCGAGATCGGCAGACACTGAAGGAATGAAAGAGGGCTGCGCCCTACCCTTACACTAAGCAATGGAGGAATTCTTCTTCTAACGGAGCATCAGCAATATCCAAGGAAAACCAACTTCCTCAAGTTTACACTGTTGTTGTAGTACAGCAAAACGCACGAGGGATAGAACAGCAAGACATGCACCCAACAGGAACAAGAATAGTAGGTTGGATAATGACACGACAAGTAGCACATAAAACTTTAACACAATTATAGTTATCCACAAACACAGCACATCTTTGCCTTCCTCCACTGAATTCCTCAACCACCACCGTCTGCAAGACTACTTATTCAAAGTGAAAGAAAAGGTTAAAGATAAAAGCCCCCAGATGAGGATGATGAGAAGTATGTCTGTACTCACCAGCGGACCAAGTCACAGTAAAGGTTCCACTATCTGGTGTGGGTCGAGGCCTACCTGCCACATGCCAGCTACTACTACGACCTCGTTAAAATTTTAAACAGCCATTCCAGCTTTGCCAAACTCATACTCCTATTAACGGTCAAAGGTTTGTATTATGTGTATGAATAACTACACTTTATTAATTTTCATCAAGGACAACGAATTAAGTAATCCCTGAGTAAAGTGACAAATTCGGAGATAATTTGTATTTTTCCTAAGCATACAAACCTTAGCTATTTACATTGGGTTTACCTTTCGGCGTAGCTGAAATGACGAGCCAATAGTTTTTAACAAGGATTAGCTACCCCCGCGCTAGTTAGCGGGGGTAGGGGAAGGGATAGCTTGCTACCCCCCCCCCCCCACACACCGGTGATTTGCTTCACTTCACTTAGAGGTAGGACTTGACTTCGGGGCCTGGGCTGGCAGGCAAATATGTGTAAATAGCTAAGGTTTGTATGGTTAAGAAAATTACAAATTATCTCCGAATTTGTCATTTGTTCCGTAACCGAAATACAAACCTAGCTATTTACATTGGGTGACTTACCCCTTAGGAAGGGTGGAAAGTCCCCAGCCTTACTGACTTTGGCTTTGCCCGGGGGCTCCCCCTCCCAGTGAGTAGCACTTGAGAGAAGGAGCCCCTGCACCTCACAAGTTCCTTGCTTCGCTAGGAACGAGTGGCCTACATAAGTTGTGTGTGGAGGAAAGCGTGACTCGTCCTATGAAGTTGACCTTGAGACCTTTAAATAGGAATTTAGGATAGGACGTTCCCAATACCACCTTGTCAGGGTATGGGGGACGCGACAGTATTAAACTTAATACTAGGGGCACAAAGAAGCATGGGTTACCTGCAGAGGTCCAGGTCAGCTATGCGAAGACCAGGATGCTGCTTCCCCAAGAGACGGGAGAATGAAGAAAGAAGTAAGGGTCAGACATACTCTTTCATTCACGCAGACTAAAACCGGGTAACAACGCCCTCAACCTACTGCTACTTGTCCATAAAGGAGCCTGAGGTTAGACCAGCTGTTGTGCAGCCACCACAGGGCCGATAGAAAACGTATCGAGGCTCCTGTGGGTCACGTCCTGCAGGTAGTGGGCTGTGAAGGTGGTTTGATGCTTCCAGACCCCAGCTTGAAGCACCTGCGTCACAGAGAAGTTTCTCTTGAAGGCCAGGGACGTAGCAACGCCCCTGACGTCGTGTGCCCTAGGGTGAAGTGACGGAGGAGGGTCTGGATTCAAGGCGTGGTGGATAACCCTTCGAATCCAAGCCGAGATGGTGTTCCTGGTGACCCTCCTCTTCATCCTGCATGTGCTTACAAACAATGCCCACACTTGAGGACGAACTGCAGCTGTTCTCTTCAAGTAATACCACAGACACCTCACTGGACATAGTAGCAGCTGGTCTGGATCGCTTGTTACAGAACGGAGACTCGCGATCCTGAAAGAGTTGAACCGTGGATCCGGCACTCCAGGATTCTAAGTCTTAGCAACAAACTCAGGGACGAACCTGAACGTTACCTCCCCCCATCCCCTTGCATGGGCGATGTCGTACGAGAGACCATGAAGTTCACTAATTCACTTGGCCGAAGCCAAGGCGAGCAGGAAAGCCGTCTTCCAAGACAGGTGGCGATCAGAGGCCTGACGTAATGGTTCGAAGGGAGGTCTCTTAAGAGCCCTGAGAACCCGAACCCCGTTCCAAGGAGGTCTCACTTCCGATTGAGGGCAGGTAAGCTCATAGCTACGTATGAGCAGAGAGAGTTCTAGCGAGGAAGAAATGTCCACGCCTTTCGGCCTGAAAGCCAAGCTTAAGGCTGAGCGATAGCCTTTCACTGCCGAGACAGAAAGGCGCATTTCCTCCCGCAGATATACGAGGAACTCCGCTATTGCTGGAAGTGGCATCGAGTGGAGAGATACCCCTCCCACGACACCAACCACAAAAGACTCTCCAATTTGCCTGGTAGACTCCCTCAGAGGACTTTCACAGGTGCCGAGACATTCTCTCCGCAACCTGTTGCGAAAAGCCTCTCTCTGTGAGGAGACGCTGGACAGTCTCCAGGCGTGAAGCCGAAGTGAGGCCACGGCCTTGTGAGGGATGTTGGAGTGGGGTTGTCTGAGAAGCTCGCGTCGTGGGGGAAGTTCTCTCGGGAGCTCCGTCAGGAGCTGCAAAAGGTCCGGGAACCATTCCGCGTGATGCCATAGCGGAGCTATCAGAGTCATCGAACAGTTGCCCGATAGTCTGTTCCTGTTGAGCACCCTTCTCATCAGACAGAACGGTGGGAAGGCGTACACGTCGATGTTGTCCCACCGTTGCTGGAAAGCATCTTGCCAGAGAGCCTTGGGGTCCGGGACTGGGGAGCAGTACAGAGGCAGCTTGAAATTCAACGCTGTCGTGAACAGGTCCACGGTCGGGGAACCCCACAAAGTCAAGACTTTGTTGGCTATCTGAGGATCCAAAGACCACTCGGTACTCACTACCTGCGAAGCCCTGCTCAGACTGTCGGCGAGCACATTCCTCCTGCCAGGAATGAAGCGAGCTGATAGTGTTATCGAGTGGACTTCAGTCCAACTCAGAATCTCTACTGCAAGATGGGATAGCTGCTGCGAAAAAGTAACCCCCTGCTTGTTGATATAAGCCACTACTGTGGTGTTGTCGCTCATCACCACCATGGAGTGACCCGCCAGGGTCCGTTGGAACTGTTGAAGAGCCAGAAAGACGGCCTTCAACTCTAGCAGGTTGATGTGAAGGCACTTTTCTGATTCTGGCCAAAGGCCTGAGATCCTCTGGTTCAGAACGTGCGCCCCCCACCCTTCTTTTGAGGCGTCCGAAAAGTGTCAATTCCAGGGGGAGGACGAGAAGATTCACTCCCTTTCGCAGGTTCTCGTCGACCAGCCACCACCGCAGGTCCATCCGTTCCTAAGATCCTATCGGGACCTGTACGTCCGGGGAATCGGATCCTTGATTCCACCGGGACTTGAGCCGCCACTGCAAGGATCTCATCCTGAGGCGGCCATTTGGAACCAGACGAGCCAGGGAGGACAGGTGACGTAAGAGACGCAACCACGATTGGGCGGGAAGCTCTTCTCGCCTGAGGAAGGGTTCCGCCACCCTCCTCAGCCTTGCTATCCTGTCGTCTGATGGAAAGGCTTTGTGGAGATTGGTGTCTATCAACATACCTAGATAAACCAGTCGTTGGGACGGCTACAGAGAGGACTTCTCGAGGTTTACCACGATCCCCAGATACTGGCAAAGACCCAGAAGCCTGTCTCGGTGCCGAAGAAGGGTCGACTCCGAGTCTGCTAGGATCAGCCAGTCGTCCAGATAACGAAGGAGACGGATGCCGTTCCTGTGCACCCAAGATGAAATCAGGGTGAACACTCTGGTGAACACCTGAGGTGCTGTGGAGAGACCGAAACACAGCACCTTGAACTGGTAGGTCTTGTCATCTAGGCAGAATCTCAAGTACTTCCTGGAAGACGGATGGATTGGGATCTGGAAGTACGCGTCCTTTAGGTCCTTTAGAGGTCTCACCGCAAGTCTGACCGTGTCCGCTGTCTCCATGCTGAACCGAGTTTGCTTGACAAACCCGTTCAGAGCAAAGAGGTCGATGACAGGTCTCCAGCCTCCAGACGCCTTCTTTACAAGAAAGAGTCGACTGAAGAAGCCTGGGGAGCCGTCGACGACCTCCTGGAGAGCATCCTTCTTGAGCATGGTCTCGACTTCTGCCCGAAGGGCTAGCCCCTTTACCGATCCCATGGCATAGGAGCTCAACGACACTGGATTCGCTGTCAGGGGAGGTTGAGATGCTATGAACGGGACGCGATAGCCTTGGCCGATCACAGAAATCGTCCAAGCATCGGCCCCGTGTTGCTGCCACCTGTGCACGCAACGTCAAAGGCATCCCCCCACAGGTGGACACTCCTAGTGTTTGCGGCCGCGGCCGCTCCCTCTAGGAGTCTTGCCTCCCCTGGAGGACTTACCGCCCCTCTTGACCTTGGCTGGAAAGGGCTGGGGCTTAGACACCACTTTCTTAACTGCCAGTGCCTGCTTTGGTGTCTTGCGAGGCTGCTGCTGCTGTTGCTGCGGAGCTGGAGGCTTATAGGGCCAAGCTGTAAGGGCCCTATGGAGGAGGGAGTCCTGGCTAGATTTCCTCCATCTCTCAGCCGTTCGTTCCATATCCTGGGGCTCCAACAGATTCTCTCCAAGGAGGGAAGCATGTCTGAGCCTACAGACATCCACGGCGGGGACCTTCGGGTGGAACTTCTCGGTCACCGCATCACGCCGCTTCAATACCGAGTTGGCCCACAGGGTGGTGACCTGATGTGCCAGGAACTCGATGGAGCGGGTGCCCGAGAGTAAGAAGGTCTCCAGGGCCTTCCTATTGGTCTCCTTAGATAAGTCCTCGGAGCGCAATAGGATGCCCAGAGTCCCTAGCCATATATCCAGCCATGAAGTGGCCTGCATGGCGCACTTCGCGACCTTCTCATGGCTCAGGATCTCCGACGCCGAGAACGTCACCTGCCGGGCGGAGAGCTTTTCGAGAGGAACTCCCTTAGCAAGCTCTTCTACGGAATGATGGAAAGGAAGAGCGAGACTAGACTCCCCCAAGATCTCAAAATACCTCCTCTGCTGGAGACGAGGAGGTGGGATGAGTTTGCTCCTGGCAGAGGAACGACGGGAGGAAGCAAGAGTCGCGAGTTGGGCATTGGCCCTGGCTCTGGCACTCTTCAACCCCCGAGACCAGGGCAGAGCCGCACTGGTCTTAGGGGGTTTCTGAACATCGAACACCTGGTCCAGGACCGTGTCCTTGCCTTCTCGGGGGGCGATCACGGGGTCCATGAACCCGTTGAGTTGCCTCATCAGGCTCAGGACCTGCCAGAAGGCATGCTCAGACTCCTGCTGGTCTCCTCCTTGCGGACTGGCAGCTAAGTCTCCCATCCCCGGAATCTCTTCCTGAGGAGAAGCGTGGACATTCTCCCGGGGAGCAGCGGGTTCCTGGCGAATCCTAGAAGACGACTTCGGGATTGTCTTGGAGTCCTTGGGTTCCCTCCTGGGAGGGATACACGACCCCAACAAAGAGGTTCGGAAAGCACCCTCCGCACGAGACGATTCTCCTCCATGAGGAGAAGACTCCCCCCTTGGTGCCGAGGGAGAGACTATCACCTCACTGGATTCACCCGAGGATGGAAAAGCCTCGTCATCGGGAGGAGAAAACGCCTGCGAAGGGGATGGGGCCTTACTGACAGACCTCTTAGGAACCAACTTCTCCCTGGGGGATGTCACCACGAAGTCCACTCCTCTCCTTCTCTTCAGCGGGGGCGAGGCAGCCGTTGGCTTGTGTCCTTGATCGGCGAGTGCCGGCTTCATAGCCTTCACTAACGCCCGCATCAGAGGACCAAACCAAGTCTGCCGCTCCACGGACACAGAGTCCGAAATCCCCGCTGGAGGGAAGGGGATCGGGCGATCCTTCGGAGTGGACACCGCTGGACCTGCCTGAAAAGGAAGAGGGGAAGAAAGTTGTACTGACCTCTCTGAAGTGTCTTCCCTATCCTGCACAAGAGTCCTGTGCTTTGGCGGAGGTGATCCTGAGTGCGGTCTGGCGACACGCGTCCCTGCTGCTGTCGCGGGCTGCGAAATCCGACGCGAACGGTGATCGCGCGCAGGCGAGCGGTCGCGCGTTCGCGCGGTCGCGCGGGCGCGCAGGCGAACGAGCGCGTGGGCGAGCTGGTGAACGAACGCGTTGGCGTGTCGGCGAGGGAGCGTATTGACGCGTGGGCGAACGAGATCGCTCCGATGACCGCTGACGATGTTGTTCAGGAGACCTGTAGCGAGTGGGAGAGCGATTGCGAGCAGGCGATCGGCGGCGCGCTGGTGAACGCTGGCGCGTAGGCGAGAGATGGTGCGTAGGCGAGCGATGGCGCGTAGGCGAGCGATGGCGCGTAGGCGAGCGATGGCGCGCTGGCGCATGGTGGCGCGTTGGCGAGCGATAGCGCGTGGACCGTGTAGGCGAACGACCGCGCGAGGGCGAGCTAACAGAAGGCGACCCATGTTCCTCCAGATCCTCTGGGCGACGGCGCGTTGGAGAACGCTTACGCGCAAGCGATAGGTCACGCGGGCGGTCTGGAGATCGCCAATGTTCAGGTGATCGCTGACGCGCTGGGGACCATTGACGCGCAGGAGATCGCTGACGAGCAAGCAAATGTTGATGCGTCTGTGATCGCTGGCGAGCAATAGGGCGACGCGTGGAATCCTGTGAGGAAACTGCCGGCGCGGGACGCAGAGGCGAACGCTCATGAACGGGCTCAGGAACAGGAGGCGCGTGGGCGTACAGGCATTTTGGAAGTACGCGCTGGAGAACGCGAGCGAAGTTGCGCAGGAACAGGCTGACGAACAGGATCGCGAGGGCAAGGAGAAGAGTCCTTGGCCAAACTAGAGCGCTCAGGAGACTGATGGCACACAGGACGCACAACAGAAACCGCAGGATATTCGGAGTCCACAGGAGAGCGCTGGCGAGCAGTGGGGCGATGGTCATCAGAAGCGCACTGACGAACAGGAGAGCGCTGACGGTCAGAAGAGCGCTGACGAGCAGGAGAGCGCCTGTGCGCTAACACTGCATAAGGGCGCGCAGGGGAACGCTGCCGCGCTGGGCGCTTAACAGGAACAGCAGGCTGAAGGATGTCCTCAGGAGAGTGCTGGCGAGAAGAGGGGCGATCATCAGGAGAGCGCTGACGAACAGGAGAGCGCTGACGAGCAGGAGAGCGCCTGTGCGCTAACACTGCAGAACCATATATTTTTCCAACTGGTTATCTTATGTTTATTTTTGCATTTATGATAATTATTATCATTGGTGCTAATTACTCATTTTTTGGGGTATCTCTCCATCAGAAAAGAAAAAAAAAAAAAAAAAAAAACTGGTTTCCCACTAGGGTACCCCGTAATATGATATTTTCAATTTAAAATAAATTTTTGAATATACTTACCCGGTGAATATATAAATAGCTTACGTCTCCGACGGTCGACAGATTCCAAAAACTCGCAAGCGATCGCCATGAAGGTTGTCGGGTGTGCCCACCAGCGCCGACTATCGGCCAGATACCGCATATACTTCTCAACCAAACCAGTTCTTCTCAGTCTGTAGGGTCTCTATCGGGGAGGAAGGGAGGGCCTTTAATTATATATATTCACCGGGTAAGTATATTCAAAAATTTATTTTAAATTGAAAATATCATTTTTAAATATTAAACTTAGCCGGTGAATATATAAATAGCTGATTCACACCCATGGTGGTGGGTAGAGACCAGTATTAAAACAATAAAGGCGTATATGCTCAAGAGTTTTTGACAAATATTCAAAAAACAAACTTAAGTATAGGTACCTGATAAGGAAGCTGACTCTGATGATTACTCTGCCTCATAAGTCCGCTATCCTCACGAAGCCCAGCGATCCTCTTAGGATGCTGAAAGACTTCCCAGGAGCTGCTATATCCAGGGTGAACACCCCTATAACAGGACCTCATCAATACCCTTAATCTGGGCGCTCTCAAGAAACAATATTTTGACCACCCGCCAAATCAAAAAGATTGCGAAAGACTTCTTAGTCTCCCGTACAACCCAAAACAAGATTAAAAATTTCAAGAGTAGATTAAAAGGATATTGGGATTAAGGGAATGTAGTGGTAGAACCTTCACCCACTACTGCACTCGCTGCTACGAATGGTCCCAATGTGTAGTAGTCCTCATAAAGAGTCTGGACATCTTTCAAGTAATATGAAGCGAACACCGACTTGCTTCTCCAAAAGGTCGCGTCCATAATACTTTTAAGGGATCTATTTTGCTTAAACGCTACTGAAGTTGCTATCGCTCTAACTTCAAGAGCCTTGACTTTAAGTAAATTACGATCCTTCTCACTTAAATGAGTGTGTGCCTCCCGAATCAAAAGTCTAATAAGATAAGACAACGCATTCTTAGACATGGGCAAAGAGGGCTTTTTAACGGAGCACCATAAAGCCTCTGAACAACCTCGTAGCGGTTTAGTTCTGGATAAATAAAATTTAAGAGCTCTTAACGGGGCACAGCACTCTTTCAACTTCATTCCCCACCATCTCAGAAAGACTGGGGATTTCAAATGATTTAGGCCAAGGACGAGACGGAAGTTCATTCTTGGCCAAAACACCAAGTTGAAGAGAACATACTGCTTTATTAGCGGAGAAGCCGATGTTCTTGCTAAAAGCATGTATCTCACTAACCCTTTTAGCCGAAGCCAAGCTCACCAAGAAAAGTGTCTTGAGGGTAAGATCCTTCAGGGAGGCTGAATTTAACGGTTCAAACCTGTCTGTCATAAGGAACTGTAGGACCACGTCCAAGTTCCAAGCAGGAGTCGAAATATGACGCTCCTTGGAAGTCTCGAAAGACTTAAGCAGGTCTTGAAGATCTTTGTTATTAGAAAGATCCAAACCTCTATGCCTGAAAACAGAAGCTAACATGCTTCTGTAACCTTTAATGGTAGATGCAGAGAGAGAGCGACCGTTTCTCAGATAAAGCAGAAAATCCGCAATCTGCGCTACAGAGGCACTGGAAGAGGAAATAGAGGAGGACTTGCACCAGTCTCTAAATACCTCCCATTTCGACTGATAGATCCTGATGGTAGAGGATCTTCTAGCCCTCGCGATCGCTCTAGCTGCCTCCTTCGAAAACCCTCGAGCTCTAGAGAGTCTTTCGATAGTCTGAAGGCAGTTAGACGAAGCGCGGGGAGGCTTTGATGAAATCTCTTTACGTGAGGCTGTCGCAAGAGATCCATCCGCAACGGCACACTTCTTGGAACGTCTACCAGCCATAGAAGTACCTCTGTGAACCACTCTCTCGCGGGCCAGAGGGGAGCAACCAACGTCAACCTGGTCCCATCGTGAGAGGCGAACTTCTGCAGCTCCTTGTTTAGGATCTTGAAAGGTGGAAAGGCATAAACGTCCAGGTGAGACCAGTCCAGAAGAAAAGCGTCTATGTGGGCCGCCTCTGGATCTGGGACCGGAGAGCAATAAGTCGGGAGCCTTTTTGTCAACGAGGTCGCAAGAGATCGATGGTGGGTCGACCCCAAGTCATCCAAAGTCTCTCGCACACATCCTTGTGGAGCGTCCACTCCGTAGGAATCACCTGACCTCTTCGACTGAGACAGTCCGCCAAGACACTCAACTCCCCTTGGACGAATCTCGTCAAAAGAGAGATGTTTCGATCTTTTGACCAAATGAGAAGGTCCCTTGCGATGACGAAAAGAGAGTGGGAGTGAGTGCCTTCTTGCTTCGATATGTAAGCCAAGGCCGTGGTATTGTCTGCATTCACCTCCACCACCTTGTTTCAAATCAGACTCTCGAAACTCCTTAACGCTAGATGGACTGCTAACAGCTCTTTGCAGTTTATGTGAAGACTCCTCTGGTCTGCGGACCAAAGACCCGAGCATTCCAGATTGTCCAGAGTCGCCCCCCAACCCAAATCCGATGCGTCTGAAAACAACATATGGCTTGGGTTCTTGACTGCCAGAGAAAGACCTTCCCGAAGTCTTATATTGCTGTCCCACCAAGCTAGACAAGTCTTGACTGGATCGGAGATTAGAATCGAGACCGTCTCTAAACCCTTCTCCTTGTTCCAATGGAAGTCTAGGTGGAACTGGAGAGGGCGCAGGTTGAGTCTCCCTAGAGAGATAAACTGCTCCAGTGACGAAAGAGTCCCCAGGAGGCTCATCCAATCTCTCACAGAGCAACGGTTTTTCTCTTGCACGAGACGGACTTTGAGCAAAGCCTGCTCGATCCTGTTGGCAGACGGAAAAGCCCGAAAAACTCGACTCTGTATCTCCATCCCCAAATAGAGAATGGTCTGGGATGGAGTCAGTTGCGACTTCTCCATGTTCACCAAGAGACCTAACTCTTACGCAAGATCCAAAGTCCACTGTAGGTCCTGCAGACAGCGATGATGGGACGACGCTCTGAGTAACCAGTCGTCCAAATACAGGGAGGCTCTGATCCCCGATAAATGTAGGAACTTCGCTACATTCCGCATGAGCCTCGTAAAAACAAGAGGAGCAGGGCTGAGGCCGAAGCACAGTGCTCGGAATTGATACACCACCTTCCTGTACACAAACCTCAGATAATGTTGAGAATTTGGATGTATCGGAATGTGGAAGTACGCATCCTGCAAGTCGAGAGAGACCATCCAGTCGCCCTCTCTGACTGCTGCCAAAACGGATTTGGTGGTCTCCATCGTGAACTTTGTTTTTACAACAAACACGTTAAGAGCACTTACATCCAGCACTGGCCTCCAGCCTCCTGTGTTCTTCGGAACCAGGAAGAGACGGTTGTAAAAACCTGGGGATTGAAGGTCCGAGACTTTCACCACCGCCCCCTTTTCTAACAACAGAGACACCTGAAGATGTAACGCCTGTCTCTTTGCCTCCTCTCGATACCTGGGAGAGAGGTCTAACGGAACTTTCACAAGAGGAGGTCTTCGTACAAAAGGAATTTTGTAACCCTCCTTCAGCAACAAAACAGACTCCCGGTCTACACCCCTCTTCTCCCAGGCCTGCCAGAAGTTGGTCAATCTGGCACCTACTGCTGTCTGAGGACGTGGGCAGTCAGACTCTGCCACGTGAGGATTTAGATCCTCTCTTCTTGCCTCGCTTGCTATTGGCACGAGAGCCTCCCCTATTGGGAGCTCTGCCACGAAAAGGCGGGATAAACTTTGCCGCTGGTGTGTCAAACTTAGGTCTGCTGACATGAGAAGACGAAGGTAAAGCCTTACGAGCAGACGTGGCCATTAAATCATGAGTGTCCTTCTGGACAAGAGACGCCGCGATATCTCTAATAAGTTGTTGAGGGAACAAAGTAGAAGTTAAGGGCGCAAAGAGAAGTTCTAACTTCTGACAAGGAGTGACCCTTGCAGAAAGAAAAGAACACAGTCTCTCTCTCTTCTTAAGAACCCCTGCTGTGAACGTAGCAGCCAGTTCATTAGAGCCATCCCTTATTGCCTTGTCCATGCAAGACATTATCTGAATAGAGACATCCCTGTCCGCTGACGAGACTTTCCTACTCAAGGCTCCCAGGGACCAATCAAAAAAATTGAAAACCTCGAAGGCACGGAAAATTCCTTTAAGGAGATGATCCAGATCTGTGGAGGACCAGCAAACCTTCGAGCGTCTCATGGCCAGACGACGAGGAGAGTCTACAAGGCTTGAGAAGTCTCCCTGGGCAGAGGCAGGCACCCCCAAGCCGAGAACTTCTCCCGTGTCATACCAGACGCTCGCACGAGAAGCCAATTTGAAAGGGGGAAAGGCAAAAGAGGACTTCCCTAAATTCCTCCTGGACATTAACCAGTCTCCCAACAAACGCAAAGCTCTCTTAGAAGAGCGAGAGAGCACCAACTTCGTGAACGACGGAGTCGAAGAAGTCACGCCCAGCGTGAATTCAGATGGAGGTGAACGAGGAGCAGCAGAAACAAAATGATCGGGAAACAGATCCTTAAAGATAAGCATTATCTTTTTAAAGTCAAGGGATCGCTGAGCAACCCTAGGCTCCTCTCCATCCGAAAGAGTCCCCAAAGGAACATCAGCAGGAAGGGGATCAACAACTTCCTCATCCGAAGGAACATCATCCGACAAAGGCAAAGTCCCGCGACACGGAGAAGCATGCCGAGGCGGCAACGATTGACAGGCTATATCAATATGCGAAGGAGCCGCAGCAAAAGCAGAGGTAACGACGTCACGTCGAGACTGCAAAGACTGAAAGTCTTGAGGCTGAGAAACAACAACAGACTGTGACGACTGACGTTCGACGTCACGTCGGGACTGCACAGACTGCAGGTCTTGAGGTTGAAAAACAACACCAGACCGCGGCGACTGACGTTCAACGTCACGTCGGGACAACGGAGTCGGCCGACGAACATCACGTCGGGACTGCGGTGACTGCAGCTGAACGTCACGCTGTGACTGCGGAAAATGAAGTTCAACGTCACGTAACTGACGAGGAACACGATCAGAGTCACGTTTAACAGCACCGATAACATTAGCGCTAACGTCAAAATGACGAGACAAATCTCGCTTAGGCGGTTGAAGACCTGAGTCACGCTTGCCGGACTGGCGAACCGCAAGCAAAGGATCTTTACGAACCTAGTCATGCTCATAAACTTCCATTAAGGATGAAAGTTTCAACTGCATGTCTTGTAAGACACTCCACTTAGGGTCAACGGGAGTCGAAACGGGCCGTGACGTCGGCAACGTCTGTGCATGCAAGTCATCGCACCGAACGAGACCCTCGGACTCAGCGTCACGGTTACGCTTAACAGGAGAACAGCCATCCGATGACTGAATACGGTCAGAGCTGTCCCAATGACTACAGCCAGGACGCTGGACCTGTCCTGAAGGGACTGACTTGCGTTTTAAGGGTCTTGAAACCTTACGCCAAGGTTTCTTATGAGGCGAATCATCGGAAGACGAGGAGAATTTAGTTTCTCCCGTCTTATGGTAAGGACATGCTTGAGGAGCAACGTCTGATACCTTTGAGGGAACGTCTGTACGTTGGTTTACACCTCTCACTCCCTTAAGTCCTACGACATTCCTTCTCCCTGGTGCAGGGGAGCTTGAAAGAGGTCTCGGACTAGGCAAGCGACAAGCACGAACAGACGAACCCCCCGTCGCAACACTAAACACATTAGTCGCACTTTCCACTTTACCACTTTGACTTTCCACTTCACCACTTTGACCCTTTAAAAGCTTAACATCGGACATAAGCTGGTTCCTGTCCGATGCCAAGGTTTCGACCTTCTCACCTAACGCTTGAATAGCCAATAACATATCACGCATTGAAGGTTCATGAGTGCCAATAGGGGGTTCTGAAACTACCACTACAGGAGAAGGATTAGGTTCAGGGGCATGGGAAGAGGAAAAATCTATAGATCTAGAAGAGCTTCTTTTCACCCTATCTCTTTCGAGTTTCCGAGTATATTTCTCATACTCCAACCACTTGAATTACGATAAAACCACACATTCCTCACATCGATCTCCTAATTGACAGGATTTAGGCTACCCCGGCAATTAGCACAAACAGTGTGAGGATCGAGAGAAGCTTTCGGAAGACGTTTGTTACAGTCTTTCGCACATTTACGATAGACAGGAGAAGGGTCAGCCATTATGAAAATCCAAAGAAAATCCAAAGGAAAGCCAAGTTCATCAACAATAATCAAAAAAAGGGTTTCAAGAGTTTTATTGAAGAAAAAACCAACACAGCGAAAGCAATAAAACCAAAACCAAGTACTTCACCAATAGGTAGAAACTTGAGGTCAAGCGCGAGCGGAACCAATGTTGTCTGGACCACCGACAGAGAAGAACTGGTTTGGTTGAGAAGTATATGCGGTATCTGGCCGATAGTCGGCGCTGGTGGGCACACCCGACAACCTTCATGGCGATCGCTCGCGAGTTTTTGGAATCTGTCGACCGTCGGAGACGTAAGCTATTTATATATTCACCGGCTAAGTTTAATATTTAAAATGTCTTTACATTGCGCCAATAATCATAGTCAGAGATCCATAAAATACAAGATAGCGAGTGAGAATAATATATGGTTCATTTATTTGACCACAAACTAATGTATCATATATTTACTCAATTAGGTAACCTAACCACCTTGTTGGTATATCTAAATTTTACCTTGTATATACTGTAAACCACAGGAAACCTTAACAACAGTAAAATTATATTTACGGACAGGGATACGAGAAAAGGTTTGTTTTACCATTATATACCATTTCCCCAGTATGTTTTCCCCACCTGAAACCTTGGGTTCCCACTGGGGGTCATCCATTATTGGCAGATATAATATATATATATATATATATATATATATATATATATATATATATATATATATATATATATATATATATATATATATATATATATATATATATATATATATATATATATATATATATATAT
This sequence comes from Palaemon carinicauda, assembly GCF_036898095.1. NCBI lineage: Eukaryota > Metazoa > Arthropoda > Malacostraca > Decapoda > Palaemonidae > Palaemon > Palaemon carinicauda. The sequence continues at coordinate 11,040,826 of NC_090757.1, forward strand.
ATATATACATTACATTAAATATTTCTTTGCAACAAAAATAAGTGTCAATTTCGAAGGAAATGGGCGTTTTTCTAAAGGGTAAAGTATGTTTTTACTAGAAAAGTTTCCCCTGTCCGTAACTATAATAGAAGCGTAACAATTTCCGTTACTCAATCTCTTCAACACAAAAAACCAAAAGATCCTTGTCCACGCAAGGGTACAAAAGGAACTGATTAGCAACGAGGAAAAATTAAATAATTCAGTTATTGTCGATGGGTTTCAACTCGTTCTGTATTTGTTTACCCTTCTGTACTAGGCTATATTTTGAGTTGAAATAAAAAAAAAATCATTATGATGTGTTTATAACTTAGGATAGCTTGAAACAAAAGTCAATTCTAGCATGAACAGTACACATCAAAATAATTCCGAAATATATAAAAAATTAATAAACAGTAACCCTCTCAAATTGGACTAGCCTAGGCCTAATAAATAACCGTAATAACTTAACAATGTTTAAAAAAAAAAACTACACAAACCCGAATAGAATTTCCCTAAAAGTATCATGACTTCCTTTGTAACACAGGAAAATTTCATTTAACACCTAATATTTCATTATAGGACTAACATCAATCCTTGAAGCTTTAGAAAGTAAGAGCTTACCTCATGAACTGGAGATCCTTCACACGAACTTTCGGTTTGGTGTTTAACCGTGTTTTTTTTAGGGCAATGATTCAAACACACCATATCAAAATAATCGTGGTGAGCTGTAGCGTAATTCGAAATAACAAATTTAACTCGATGAAAATTAAATAAACGAAAATAGTGATAAGACACTGAGACCACAACATACACACTTCACTTCGTACCAACTTTGGTAACGTCAAATACCGACTTCTTCTTTCTTCTCAGAGTCAGACGGCTGCTTTCAGAAAAAAAAAAAAGACTTGCTAATAAGAAATAAGAAAAACAAATTATAGGCTTTGTGAATTGTACAGGGAGGTAGATGATACAACGGATTTTTTTATCTGTAGAGAATGAATAAAAATTATATTCAGTAGTATACAATTTTAGAAATTAGAATCACCAACAAAAGATGTTTAAAAAACTGCACAAAGATAAATAGAATTTCCCAAAAAGTATCATGACATACATGAAATTTTTATCTGTAGATAATAAAGAAAAATCATATTCAGTAGTATACAATTTCAGAAATTAGAATCACCAACCAAAGATGTTGCGCGATATATTACTCACTTTATTTTACTTTAAAGGATATTTTCCTGGTCCTAACACACACAGGAACCCTTCGCATTACAGGACCTACAAGATCTATTTGTCATTCACAAGGCATTTAAAGGAAGTAGCTGTCAACGATGAATTTAATTGCCAGCATACACACTTTGCCTGGTAATTCTTCGATTCTTTCCAGGCTATGAAAGTCAGAAATAAGAGAATGTAAGTTGTATTATATGTATGAGAGGTAACTAATGACAATGGATTTTACGCAGCTTGTAGCACTTAAGTAGTGTGCCCACAATCATAGTGCTGTAGATAAGTAACAAAGAACTTATAACATGGAACGTGAATGTAGACTAGGCCTACGGGTTTTTCCCTTTTGGAGAATAAGTATGCTGAAAAAAAAAACATCCTCATCATTGCCTCAACCATTATGCATCATGAAAGACTAAATAAAAGTATTGTTAGTCAAAAGTAGTTGCCTGTATTATGCAGTAGGATTCAAGTAAAAAATGTGGCTTATTCTTTTAGAGGGACTTTTTTTTTTAATTGAATAAAGAGTAAAGCAGAGGACCTCTATGTATTTAACTGATTTACAAAATGTGGTAGAAATTGTCTTTGATTCATTCTGGTGTGTTGTTAATGGAAGTTGTGTTGACATACATTTGTGTAGAGAATGGTTACTGTAAGCTACATCAACTGTCACTAATTCTAAATGTAATTGAAAATAAAGTTTTCTGATTACTTGTCTATCTTTAGAATTACATCGGTATTTGTCTTAGCTTAAAGAAACATTTTAGTCTTCTAGTATATAATTGGTCAGCCCTGTATCTGCTGTATTATTAATCAAGATTATTAACATCTAATTCTTATTTCAAGTTAATGATAATGTAAGGACACCGATCCCTTCGTCGTCCAGAAAATCGACAAACTACTTATTTATTTGAATTCTCTTTTCGCCACACTGTGGTTTCTCATGTATATATATTCCGCTCTACCAGAGCTACATTTTGACATATGTATCATTTCATAACATGTTTCTGTTAACCCATAATTCATATATTTGTAAGTGTAAGAAAACACATATATTTTGGCGGGCACTTCAATCTGATTTGGCGCCAGCGTCATCCTACCTTTCCGTCCGCACCTTGTAATATACTTCCGTGCACATTCGAATAAAGTATCAGTTGATCTTGGTGACGCTTGTCTCACTGTCCTTACAACTGGTGACCCCGGAGTTGAAAGTAGCATCAGCGGTTTTGGCTTTGCCGTTAACGGACTTATAACGGCCGTGCTACCTTCTACATACTCCGTTACCTTAGGCACGAGCCTGCCTTTGGTTCTCCCACACTTCGGTGAACGTAAGGCAGTAGGATGAGCTTAACCGACATATCAACTTCTCACCTCTTCGCCGACTCGTCGTCTGGCCACAATGCAGGAAGCAACACGCCCATCGCACCCAACGGCCTCGCCTCCACGCCCAAAGTCAAACTGCCGCCCTTTTCTCAACACAACACCGCTTCCTGGTTCCTGAGAGCGGACGTACTCTTCCGCGACGCTAGACTCAGCGACTCCTGCGCCAAGGCTGACATCATTCTCACCTCCATACCTGAAGAAGTATTCAACAAGATTTCCCCATGACTCGACGCCCAGGCCGGCCAAGTTTCATACGACGACCTGAGAACGAAAATCATCGGTATCTACTCCCTCTCTGTCTCAGCAAGGGCACAGAAAGTACTGGACCTCGCCGGCAAGCCCATGGGTGACACCTCTCCTGTCGAGGCGTGGGACGAGCTAACCGGCCTGCTTATGCTCCTCGAAACAGACAGCAACGGCCGACGACGTGAGATTAGCTTATCTCGCGAAATTTTTCTTCGACGCCTACCACAGGACGTACGGGCCCAATTGACAGACGCGGACACGCTCCCGATGAACGAACTCCTGTCGAAGGCTCAGAAGCTCCACGAGGCCTCCAAAGCATCTCGCCTCGGAGCATCATCGTCAACACCGCCTCCGTTCTCCTCCTTCAGCAGCTGCTCTTCCATAGACTCCTCTGCAATGGCCCTTGAGGACGACGAGATCAACATTCTATCAAGAAAGAAACTACCGTAACCGACGCGACTGAACCCTAGGCCTAACCCGGCATGGTTCTTCTACCACCAACAGTTCAGCAGTGACGCCAAGAAATGTAGAGCACCATGCAGTTTCCCTAGAAGATGACGGCAGAAGCATCCACCTGCCACCATCGCAGCCGCAGTTAACCAAAACAAGATTGGTTTCTGTATCCTCGATACCATTTCCAACCGTAGACTCATGGTGGACACCGGCGCAATGCAGTCAACGTTCCCTCCTTCGAAGTCCGACCTAGACCGTGGTCCCGACAAAAACGCTCCCTCACTCATCGCCGCCAACGGATCTCCCATACGGTGCTATGGGATCAAGACCCTCAAGATATCTATCATGGGCCGTTCGTATTCTTGGCCCTTCGCCATCGCCGACGTCAATCACCCCCTCCTCGGTGCGGATTTCCTCGCCCACCATGGACTCCTCGTCGATGTCGCTAACAGACGTCTCATCGACACGGGAACCTGCCAGTCCCGAGCCCTAGAACACGGCCCTGCAACAATGTCCGTATCCGCCGTAACGACGCACCTCTACGCCGACCTCCTACGAGAATTTCCCGAGGTTTTCAAGCCCGAGCTCCGACACTCGCCAGGATCCCCGTCCAAGCATGGTATCTACCACCACATCACAACGACAGGACCTCCCACTCACGCCAAATTCTGCCGCCTCCCGCCCCAGAAACTGAAGGATGCCAAACGCGCCTTCGAGGACATGGAACACATGGGTATCTGTAAGAAAGCATCGAGCCCCTGGGCATCACCCCTGCACATGGTTAAAAAGCCGGACGGGTCCTGGAGACCTTGCGGCGACTACAGGCGCCTCAACCTCATCACAACGCCCAATCATTACCCGCTGCCCAACATGCAGGACCTAACGAACGCGTTGCACGGCGCAAAGTATTTTACCAAGATGGACCTCCTCAAGTCTTATTTCCAGGTCCCCGTATTCCCGGAAGATATCCCGAAAACTGCCATTGTAACGCCGTTCGGATCCTACACCTTCGCATACTCAACCTTCGGTCTACGCAACGCCGGGGCGACCTTCTAACGACTAATGGATAGCATTCTGGGTGACCTGCCTTTCTGCGTCTGCTACGTCGACGACATCCTGATATTCTCGAAAACCAAGGAGGAACACCGGGGACACGTCCGCACCGTCCTCAAACGCCTACAGGAGAACGGCCTAGTCGTACGCTTCGACAAATGCACGTTCGGTGCGGAGGGAGTGGATTTCCTTGGTCACCGCGTATCCTCGCGCGGGGTAAAACCCATGACAACCAAGGTCGACGCCATCAGGAAGTTCCTAATGCCTACGACCATCCGCCAACTTCAGGAGTTCCTGGGAATGGTCAATTACTACAGGCGCTTCATCCCCAACATCGCACAAACCCTGTCACCCCTCGACGACGTCCTGAAAGGAAAAGCAAAAAAACTCGAGTGGGGTTTGCCCCAGCAACAGGCGTTCGCTCGGACGAAGGATGCCCTTGCGAATGCCACCACCCTGGCTCATTTCGACGACAACGCGCCCCTGCGACTAATGACCGACGCCAGCAACGTCGCCTGTGGGGCTGTGCTTGAGTAACTCGTCGATGGTTCTCCTCGACCGCTGGCATTCTTCAGCAAGAAATTGAAACCCGCCAAAACAAGATACAGCACCTTCGATAGGGAACTCCTCGCCGTCTACCTCGCCGTCCGCCACTTCAGGCACATCTTGGAGGGTACCCCCTTCACAATCGCGACGGACCATCAACCACTCGTACACGCCTTCACGAAATCGACGGACGCATGGTCCTCCCGACAACAACATCATCTCGCATCAATCGCCGAATTCGGGTGCACCATACGTTACGTCCCAGGAAAGAAAAACCCAGTCGCGGACGCCCTTTCAAGGATTGAAATTGACGCGATCCACCTGGGAATCGACGACGCCAATCTCGCAACCAAACAACGCACCGACCGAGAAGCACAGGATCACCTGACGGGGCCATCCGCGCTCAAAATAAGTGCGATTCCCCTCGGACCAGCAGGAGTAACTATTCTTTGCGACACCAGCACGGGCCGCCCACGTCCCTGGGTACCAGCCTCCTGCAGAAGGAAAATATTCGATATCATCCATGGACTTTCACACCCCTCAGGACGCACCACCGCTCGCCTTCTGTCTGAAAAGTTTGTCTGGCCAGGGATAAAAAAGGACGCCCGGGAATGGGCGAAGTCATGCATCAACTGCCAGTCAAGCAAGGTCAGCCGTCACACCGAATCGGGGGTAGGCGATTTTCCCCAGCCAAAAAGACGTTTCGGCCATATACACATCGACGTCGTGGGACCATTGCCCCCTTCTGGATCCGCTCGCTACCTACTTACGATCATCGATCGCTCCACGAGGTGGTTGGAGGCATCGCCGATGACCGAAGCTACGACTCAAGCATGCGCCGAAGCCCTCCTGTCAAGCTGGGGGAGCAGGTTTGGCGTTCCTGACGACATCACGACTGACAGAGGCCCCGCTTTCCTCTCAGAGAAATGGCTCGCTTTGGCGAACCTGATGGGGACGACGCTCCACAGCACCACGGCATACAACCCCGCGGCAAACGGCATGGTCGAAAGAACTCACCCCGCCCTCAAGGCGTCCCTGATGGCGAGCTGCACCGACGGGGACTGGAAATCACGACTTCCTTGGGTACTCCTCGGCCTTCGCACCGCCCCTCGCACAGACGGCGAACCTTCACCCGCCGAAAAGGTTTACGGGGAAGCGCTCGCAGTTCCTGGCGAATTCTTTCCCTCATCAACCGACGACACGCAGCTGGATCACCTAAGGGACATCGCCAGGAAGTTCAGGCCGTGTCTCAAAGCTTACCAGGACAGAACCAAGCACTTCAAGCCAAAAAGCCTGGATGACTGCAGGTACGTTTTCGTCCGTGTCGACGCTCATCAACAACCACTGACTAGACCTTATCGAGGTCCCTACCGGGTAATTAAAAAGACAACGAAAGCCTTCCTTCTCGACGTCCATGGCCAAGAGGACTGGGTCTCAATAGACCGCGTGAAACCAGCGTTTCTCGAAGGAAGCGACACCGCCTGTGCCGGACCTGGCAGATCCAGAGTTCCGCCTCAAAACAAGCCGCCCAACGAAAGAAAAATAATCAAACGACGACAAGAGGAAGAGATCCTTACACCGACCGCCAGCGCGCCCCTCCGTTCAAAAACAAGAGGAACCCTCCGACGCCCGAAAAGATACGAAGATTGATCATCAGCCCTCTACGCCGCCCGATGTCTTGGGGGGGGGAGTACTTGTAAGGACACCGATCCCTTCGTCGTCCAGAAAATCGACAAACTACTTATTTATTTGAATTCTCTTTTCGCCACACTGTGGTTTCCCATGTATATATATTCCGCTCTACCAGAGCTACATTTTGACATATGTATCATTTCATAACATGTTTCTGTTAACCCATAATTCATATATTTGTAAGTGAAAGAAAACACATATATTTTGGCGGGCACTTCAATCTGATTTGGCGCCAGCGTCATCCTACCTTTCCATCCGCACCTTGTAATATACTCCCGTGCACATTCGAATAAAGTATCAGTTGATCTTGGTGACGCTTGTCTCACTGTCCTTACAATAATCTTCTCCGCCTCGATTTTATCTCCATTGGTGCAAGACCTAGGAATGGAGGTAAAGTCATTTATATATACACACACACACACACACACACACATATATATATATATATATATATATATATATATATATATATATATATATATATATATATATAGCCTACCTGCGCGTGACATTTTTCCCTTGCAAGGGTAGTCTCTGAAAGTGTCTCTCCTGATTTTCAACAAGTGGAATTGCTAGCTTGTAAACTCCTTAACCTTTAATTATAAGTTTTTAACCTCGTAATATTTCTTCCATGGATTTTTTTTTTTTTACAACAGTCCTTTAATGATTATTTTGTATGCGATCTTATCAACTCATTTCGTTGTGTAAAGGCAACAAAGTGAACCATGGTATGTGACTAAAAATTACTAAATTATTCTGCTTTGCCTGGAGTCTATATCGAGACTGCAGTGGTAGAACTTAGAAGTAGAACCCTTGCCATATACCACCGGTTACACAAGTATAATACCTTCACTGAAAAGTTTTACACACACACACACACACACACACACACACATATATATATATATATATATATATATATATATATATATATATATATATATATATATATATATATATATATATGTTTATATTGCTACCATAATTTGGTTATAGGCTACAACTTCAACATATAGCCTACATTGAGCTGCCATCATCTTTTATAACTTTTGGAGAATTTATCAAAATACGGTTTAGCAAGGACGTTCTTGTTTAGTTTATCAATATTTTACAGGTGTGAAAGAATGTTAGCCATTTACTTGTGGGCACTTCATGAGCATTTAAAACCACTGGTATGCATTGCAAGGGAGCAATGCAGCAGGTGTCAATAGGCCTACTCTCCATCCCGTGTTTTCTCTATAGGACTATAGGTTTGATTACTTCCTGGTCATATTTCGGTTAATGAAGTTGGATAAGCCTAAAAAAGAACCTGAACAGTATCATAGTACCATTGTCTAGTATTTTACTGATGTTTAACATAGTTTATTCATGGCATGCTTAGCTACTTTTGGGTGAGTATGAATATCCTCTGATCGGGAACATGACTCCCTACCCCCCTCCGGACTTCATTCAAAGACAATAAGCGGACCTCCATAAACTTGCTAACACATGGTGAGCACAAGAGCTAGGTTATAGGTAGATGCATGCAGAGGAAAATGTTTGTTATTATTGTTTTATATTGTTGAGATTAGTACAGAACATAGGATAGTACTGTAGCAAGTCAGTAGGCGTCAGTTAGTGGGTTAATATCCGTCCAAATTTAATGCAGAAAATGGGTTCTTGTTGTCATATCAGCCTGTTGAACTATGAGGCAGACCAATGTAGGGTGTAGACCTACTTAAACAGCTAGAGCAATTGAAAAAAAAAGTCTTCAATCTTGCTAGGGCAGTCAATGCAGCTTGTTTTTTTTTTTATTATTATTATTACAGGTTGGTTGAAACAAGAGCTATAAGACAGAAAAAAAAACTTTGTCTTTACTTATGTCTTACAAGATATCATCTATTCTTATAACTCAATTTCATATTTCTAAACAAAGAAAAAAATATACCTTATGCTGGCTAAAACAGCGATTTCTATTAGTCCTGCTTCTTTATACTCAGACAATAAAACTATACAGTGACTTATTATTTCAATTACCTAAACATTTCTTTATTTATAAATATCAAAATGAATAGGGTTATAAACTATCCAAGACAGATAGTTACTTATAACATCATTAGGATAACTCTCTCTCTCTCTCTCTCTCTCTCTCTCCTCTCTCTCTCTCTCTCTCTCTCTCTCTCTCTCTCTCTCTCTCTCTCAAAATTATTAGGGTTATAAACTATCCAAGACAGATAGTTACTTATAACATCATTAGGATAACTCTCTCTCTCTCTCTCTCTCTCTCTCTCTCTCTCTCTCTCTCTCTCTCTCTCTCTCTCTCTCTCTCTCTCTCTCAAAATTATTAGGGTTATAAACTATCCAAGACAGATAGTTACTTATAACATCATTAGGATAACTCTCTCTCTCTCTCTCTCTCTCTCTCTCTCTCTCTCTCTCTCTCTCTCTCTCTCTCTCTCTCTCTCTCTCTCTCTCTCTCTCTCTCTCTCTCTCTCTCTCAAAATTATTAGGGTTATAAACTATCCAAGACAGATAGTTACTTATAACATCATTAGGATAACTCTCTCTCTCTCTCTCTCTCTCTCTCTCTTCTCTCTCTCTCTCTCTCTCTCTCTCTCTCTCTCTCTCTCTCTCAAAATGAATAGGGTTATAAATGATCCAAGACAGATAGTTACTTATAGCATCAAGATAACTTTCTCTCTCTCTCTCTCTCTCCTCTCTCTCTCTCTCTCTCTCTCTCTCTCTCTCTCTCTCTCTCTCTCTCAAAATGAATAGGGTTATAAACTATCCAAGACAGATAGTTACTTATAACATCATTAGGATAACTCTCTCTCTCTCTCTCTCTCTCTCTCTCTCTCTCTCTCTCTCTCTCTCAAAATGAATAGGGTTATAAATGATCCAAGACAGATAGTTACTTATAGCATCAAGATAACTTTCTCTCTCTCTCTCTCTCTCTCTCTCCTCTCTCTCTCTCTCTCTCTCTCTCTCTCTCTCTCTCTCTCTCTCTCTCTCTCTCTCAAAATGAATAGGGTTATAAATGATCCAAGACAGATAGTTACTTATAGCATCAAGATAACTTTCTCTCTCTCTCTCTCTCTCTCTCTCTCTCTCTCTCTCTCTCTCTCTCTCTCTCTCTCTCTCTCTCTCTCTCTCTCTCTCTCTCTCAAAGCAATAAAATGAAAAACAGTAACTAAATTAGACGCCTAAATGAAGCTTACTTAAGGGTACACTCGGGCACACTATTCTGTCTTATTTCTTTTCCTCTTCTTTTGTCAAAGTTCTTATAGTTTATATAGGAAATATTTATTTTGGTATTGTTGCTGTTCCTAAAATATTTTATTTTTCCTATTTTGCTTTCCTCACTGGGCTACTTTTCCCTGTTGCAGCCCTTAGGCTTATAGCATCTTGCTTTTCCAACTAGGGTTGTAGCTTAGCTAATAATAATAATAATAATAATAATAATAATAATAATAATAATAGTAATAATAGCTGCCATTTTTGTATGACCAAACTCTTGAATTCTGAAAATGAAGTCCTCGATTGATGTTGTTTCACATGTCTTTCATGAATGACAGTCTCTTTAACAAACAAACATCACCTTCCGTGTTAAGCCATGGCAGAACTGTTGCTAGATTCCGATATTCGAATATGGGTGTTTTTACCCATTGTACTCATCACATTTTTATGTGGAATAGTCAGACATTATGTGAGTGTCCTTATATCGACCCAAAAGAAAGTTGATTTGCAGCAAGTGCAAGACAGGTGAGTGGAGTGGAGGAAATTTTGGAGGCCTAGGATGTCAGACGGTGTATTCTAACCTTATTAGAAATAGAATATTTTATTGCTTAGCTTATCATCTGTTAGATCTAAATTAGGAAAATACAAGCACTCTTGATTTGGGGTTGCTTGTAGAACGGCTGATTGGCAATAACTCATTTATTTACCGTAATAAAATGAGATTAAACATCCCTTATTCAATGCCGGAGTCAATCTCTACCCACCAATCTACATCCGTTTCGTTGGTCCTATAAAAGCTTTCACTGGTCAAAATACTTTTTTTATTTTAAATTATAGAATAGGAAGCTTTTGTATAGCGACGGAGAGGACCTACTACCTACATAGAAAACCTAACCTAGACTTCCCTAACCTACAAGCCGTGTACTTACCTAATGGCGGATAGGAGCCTTTGTATATCAGCGGCCAGTTCCTCCTCTGTGCATAGAAAATGGACACCAATTAACCTAATCTCCCCCCCCCAACGTAACGTACAAGCCGTCTAACCTACTTACCTAGGGTGGGGTTGGTGTTCGCTAAAGCCGCCCTGTGACCCACTTTTCACTGCTGTATTCTTAGTTGGTTGCCATCATACATTCAGATGACCGCTATCATACATACACCCCGGTGGGCGTTGGTATTCTTAGCGATAGAGTTGAAAATCAAACACAAGACAATGAGTAGGAAAATATATAGTAAGATTATATTTTTGGACGGAACAACATTTTGAACAGAAAGAATAGTTTTCCTGTAGCAATTAATGTGCTCTCACTGAATTTGACCTTCATTTCAACAGCAAATAAGCCAAAAAACCCGTTTAACCATCCAAGAATGGGGATATTTTTTTTTTAGGAATTTAATGGTATTTGCCCCACTGTGCGTTCGCTTCGCTCGTGGAAAAAATAAACACCAAACTCCTATGTAGGCTACTGACAAATGGTATTTGCTGAGCTGTACATGCTAACCCCATTGATTATTATTTTTTAGATAATTATTTTTATTTGCAGTGAAGATAAGGTCATTTCCAAAGAAAATGGATGTTTTTCTAAAGGAAATATCTGTCTGTTTTTTAGTAGAAAAGCTTTTCTGTCCGTAACTATAATAAAACAAAAAGTACATGATTCATGTATTTGGCTAGAAATTAAAGTTTTGTATTTTTACCGTAAGTGACCCATCGTATGCTTAGCTTATATGGTATTATATAGGTTAATTTTGCACCAATATACAATTAGACAGCCATGCCTAGTAACATAGGTCGAATGATGAACCAATGCATTGAAAATGTTTGCTTGACTAATTGTTGGTTGCATATCAAAAATCTTTTTTGATGTACAGTATAAAGATTTGGAATTCTCGGTACACCCATGGAGTTGTATGATAAACTACATTCTGCTGTGTTTTATATTTCTTATGTTTGATTGTGCCTGGTTTTAATTCAGTTTTTTCCATATACAATTTTTTTTTGTAAGGATTTGTATACAGTAATAAGGAAAATATACCACTGAGAATGGATGATACTGTACTTTAGTCGCAATAATTTCAATATAGCCAGCAATGAATAATAATAATCAGAGCTTAAGATTTAGCAATTTTTGATTATTTTTAAAGCATGTGTTATGATGTTTTATAGACCATAAAATTAATGTAACATTGTACCATCTGCTTTTCAGCCAAGCCATGATACGGGCAAGAATGTTGCGGGAAAATGGGAAGTACCTCCCAAAGCAGTCTTTTCTGATGAGAAGACATTTTTTCAATAATGACGAGTCTGGTACGTAGTATATTTGTTATTGTAGTGCTGTCTTCTGCTTTCTCACCGTTATCCCTACATTAAGGGGTCGGTTGCGTGATGCGCCCTCTCCATTGCCTTCTATCAAAGGCATCCTCTTTCACTAAACCCCTTCTCTCCATATCATCCTTCGCCTTATCTCACTATCTAATTCTCTGCTTCCCTCTTGATCTTCCCCCCCAACAGGTTCCTCCTAAGCCCTCCTCACTCCCTCCCTACCATCCATCCTCACTCCCTCCTCACTCCCTCCCAAGCCCTCCTCACTCCCTCCCTACCATCCATCCTCACTCCCTCACTCCCTCCCTACCATCCATCCTCACTCCCTCCTCACTCCCTCCCAAGCCCTCCTCATTCCCTCCCTCCCAAGCCCTCCTCACTCCCTCCCTCCCAAGCCCTCCTCACTCCCTCCCTACCATCCATCCTCAACACGTTCCCTTACCATCTCAGTCGTTACAATTTTATTATCTCTGTCGTCTTTACTACGCCTGACATTCTTCTTATCATTTTCCAATCTTTCTGGCAGTGATATTTCAATAATCCACCTCAGCTTTTTCTTCTATGTTTTAACAAGCTTTGCTTCCTCTTTTCGTTTTAGAGATCACGTTTCTGATCCGTACATTGACACTGGTCTTATGACTGCGCTATAGGTTTTGACCTTTAGCTTGATTGGCATTTTTTTAATCATGTACCACTCCCGCTACCTCCCTCTACTTCCACCAGGCTACTTTTGTCCTATTCTCAACATCAGCCTCACATCCTCCCTCCTGACTTTTAATAGATCCTAAGTATTTAAATTGTTCCACTTGTACTGCTGTATGGCATTCATCTTCAGTGTTATGTTTGTGTGAAACAAATATACCCTAAAATATCACTTTATGGAATTAGCAAGCTTTCCTGCTAAACATCAAATTAACAAATATCTAACTAGAAAATGATAAGGGCTGAGCATATTTCAATGTGATTGAGTGAAAGGTATTTTGTAAATGTATAAGTATTTGAAAGAGTAACATACTATGTAGTTTAGAAAATTCTTGCCTCTAGCATCAATATCTATTCATTTGTCTTCTGAATTTCAGTCCCACTAGCTAATTTATTGTTGTCCACTCTTGCAGAAAGTATTTCATTCTTATGACAATTTAATGAATTATTTGATTCGTTTTTTTTTTGTCATAAAGCATAATAAGAGAAAGATATTAAGCTTAAATTTATTATGTTGAAAACCTAAAGAATGTTTTGTGTGCATTTGATTTGATTGTTCTTTCCTCCCATTTTTTTTTCAGGTTACCTGAAAAATGTGAAAAGACCAGCAGCACCACAGCCTATGACTGACCCCAACATGATGGTAGAGATGCTGAAAGGACAACTAACAAATGTTGTACCCATGATTGCCATTGGTGGCTGGATTAATTGGACTTTTTCTGGGTTTGTGACAAGTAAGTTGTATTTGCTTGAAGTAAAGTTAAGAATAAAATTGTTCCAGTACAGTGTTCAAACCTCTTTCTTAAAATAGTAATGCTGTATTTGCATGCAGACTGGTGCAGTAATTGGAGCTTGTTAACACCTCAGTTATAGATTTACATGGTGAGTGTGAGGGAAGGTCTTAGTAATCACGTACATGAACTATTACCTCTCCTTATCTGCCGTATGTTTCATGTCACTGCTCTGCAGTACAGCGAACTGGAGGTATTGATGAAATATTGGGAGGGGATAGTTCCAACCAGTTTCCATAATCCCTCCAAGGACTGTATGAAACTGGAAGAGCAACAACAAGTGGAGTGAGAGGCAGGAGTTTCAACAGCACTAACGAAGGAGATTATAGAGCCCTCCAAGGTGAAGGGAATGTATTGCCTCTCAACAAAACAAAATACGGCCATATATCAACCAGTGTCAATTATCGACTTTTTGCTCTACTAACATGATTGCTCCTAGGTCAGGATCCCAACACCTTGGGCTTTAATGTGGGGATCTATCAGTGTCCATTAGTAGAAGAAGGCATCCAGGAATACCATACCCTTCAAGACTTCTGTAGGTGTTCAGTAGGTTACACCAATCATCCAATGAGGAGGATGATACATTACCCTTTATTTAAGTATCAAGGATTATTCTGTTTCAATTGTTTATGAAGGGCTTTTTAGTTGCTTTGGTATGAAAAAAAAAGATGTCTGGTATGAAAAAAAAAGATGTCTGTAGGTGTTAGACCACTAGGAGAATGGACAGTTCTGTTAATTACATAAGTTAATCCAGGATTGTTCTAGTTGAGGAATGTTACCCACAAGTCCTTGTACTGTACACCTTTTCCATAGTTCCTGTGGCAGCAGCTCAATATGCTGTGTAGTTACCCAAGTTTCACTTGGACATGAAGGCTTCTCTTGTATTGGTATCATTTAGGACAAGATTTCCTAAGTGAAAGTACCCTGTAGTAGTGTGTATGGTCCCATTCCCCACATATCTTCAGTACTTCAGACAGTCAACTGTTGGGATTCTCAATTGATGAGTGAGAGTTGCATAACAGAGTTTTTTATCTGAAGATGTACTGTCTTCCATTAAACAAGGGATAATTTTTACCTGGGAGTTTTAATAATATCTACCAGTGTGTATCTCCTATTATTATTATTATTATTATTATTATTATTATTATTATTATTACTAGGGAAGTTGCAGCCCTAGTTAGAGAAGCATAATGCTACAGCCCATAGGGTTTCTACATGAAGGTAGTATTAAGATTATGCTTTTATACTTTGGGATTAGTGTAGTTTAATTGTAATGCACAGAGCTTCCATGTAGAAGGTGAGAGGTGCAACTCTTCCATACATTAATGGGAGGGATAGGTTCCCCTAAACTCCTCTAAGAGTCCACTGTTCATACTAAAAATACTAAACTTCCAGAGGACCCTATTACCCTATGCAATAATAAAGGCCATTCTGTATAGAGAGTTTACAGAAGAAAGCTTTATCCTGCTTACTTAAGTGACTAGGAAGCAGACATTTCTAGATAGTGTTTTGCTTTGTAGCTTTTGCATTCTCATGCACAGGCAACTTTTCCTGCATTTTACATAAGGAACAACACCTCCACTGGAACAAGTTTCTCGTATTACAAAGTTAAGGTTTATATACTTCTTCTGAACAAACTGCAGATTGTTTCTGCAAAAATACAAATCAGAGTCTTTTGATGCAAGTAGTCTGGTATGAGCTGGATAAATATTGTTGGAGCTTTGTTACAATATTGTTAATTGGTGGCAGGTAGACACACACACCACTCTTGGTACCAGATCACCTTGACTCAATTGTGAAGCTTAATACTGTATTATAGTATTCATTGTTATTGTTCTTGATGCTTGTTCATTATGTCAGGAATGACCTTTGCCTTATTTCATGTCTTTGAGTTCTTCCCCCTCTGTTATTTCCATTCAGGGGAACTCTAGTCTGGCTCCCCTCAGTGACCTAACTATTAAGAATGGTGGTTAGTGTAGTCAGGGTCTTAAGTGATTATCTTACAAGACTTTGTCCAGGAAGGTCAAACCTGTGGTGATTTCAATTCAAATCTGATTCCCATGCACGGTCCGGTAATATTTATGGGTAATAAGCATGTAAAAAATGCAACTGCTCATAGAGGTACAGACTTTGGAAATCTTTCTTCCTTTAGAGTGGGACTGATGAACTTGAAATCAAGCCCTGTATTAATCAATGCTTTGCGTTGAGTATTAGCTTTTGATCAGCCAATTATGAAAACCAGTTTTGCAATGGCACATCTTGAAAACAAAAACTGCCATAAGAGCCAATTTTCAGCATTCCAATTCTGCCTGGATCTTTTCAGAAAGCATAGGTTCCTCAGAACTCAATCAGTCTCTTGTATAATGTGAATGATCCTCATCTCACCAGTCCACTATGTACTAATATCAGGCTCATGGTAAGCTAAATACTGAACTTTTGGTGTTGTGCTTATCAACACTCTGACCAATGTGTACTGTGCATAGAACCAGGAACCAAAGATGCCAAAAGATACCGGGAATAGTCTGCCTGGATGTTTGAAGGCAACAACAGTATACACTCAGTCAGC
The DNA here is from genome assembly GCF_036898095.1 of Palaemon carinicauda. Lineage (NCBI taxonomy): Eukaryota > Metazoa > Arthropoda > Malacostraca > Decapoda > Palaemonidae > Palaemon > Palaemon carinicauda. The sequence continues at coordinate 11,057,045 of NC_090757.1, forward strand.
AGTAGGAATTGGGCCCTGTTGGCTTGGAGTCATTCTTTTCTTATACTCATAACTTGGTAGCTGACACTTATGTGTAGTAACATAATGACCTCAGTCATGTTCCATAAAACAATTTCCTTAATTAGGAGCAAGTTTTCTACCTAAAGAATATGCGTTTGGATTTCAAAAACGAATGTAAAATTCAAAGGCCATTTTGAAATTTGCCTATATGCATAAACCTGAATTCTTTAAGCATAATACCACTTCATACCAATCTCATGCTTATTCCTGGTGCTGAAAGAAAAGCGAGGTTTGTATTTCAACGGATGATTCAAACTGACACCCGAGAATAGTACAACAGTATGAAAATTGTACATTATTTTAGAAAGTTTAGAAATGGGATTATTTATTTAGATGCTGTACTGTATATTATTTTATTTATAAGAAAATGTTAAGCTGTGATTGTGTATAAGTAGTTATTCCATTTATATTTATAGATTATTAGCATGTCAAAAAAAAATCTGAGTAAGGGAACTAGTAATTTTCATTTTGGAAATATTCAAGCAAATGGTCAATATGTACAAGTAATAAGTTTATGTTTTTAAATTTGATCTTGGTAAAAATGCTATACTTTTGTAGTCTTAGTGGAATGAGACCAGATCTTTCAGAAATTTTGATTGTTCAGAATAGGTTCAGTTTTGTTGAAGAATAATGCTGCAATCACACTTCTACTATACAAACTGTATTATTTTTACTTATGAGATATTTTATATGAAATTAATATTCCGATAATTTTTCTCATTGTGTAGTAATTTTCATTATTGTTATTTGGCCACAATATTTGATACTTATTTTAATTTTGTTTCCATTTATAAACTTTGACTGTTTTGTAACGGAGTCTTTTTAACTTTTCAGCAAAGGTACCATTCCCTCTCACACTGCGATTCAAACCCATGTTACAGAGAGGAATTGAGTTGGTGTCCTTGGATGCATCCTGGGTGTCATCAGCGTCATGGTATTTCCTAAATGTATTTGGGCTACGGTCGATCTATACTCTTGTGCTTGGAGAGAATAATGGTAATTTTTTATTCAATTTCTTTTTTATTCCTCCCTTGTTTGGCTGCATTCCTGACTTTTTTCAGCCATCGTTTCTTTCACATGTGCACCACTACTCTGGTCTTCAGAGCTTTGACTTTGATTGTGAAGCTTTTATTATCAAGTTGGTACTGTATTTCATCTCATGGTTGGTTGTTCTATAAGCCAAGAACATGAGAACAACAGTCTTTCCCGAGTATTTGTGTTTTGCTCTCGTCTATTTAATTCTCGGGAAAGTATGCTAGGTGTCTTTTTCTTTGAATATTTATATGAAAGACTTCAAGTAAAGTGGTACCTTGGTATTCATTGTTAATTCATTCTAGATGAATTTTCTCAATAAGGATTAATGCAATTTGAATTTGTCAATTCCATATCCTTGTAAAATCCACATTGTGTAAGAAATTATGTACATTGAGTTGTATTATGTATTTAAACGTCACTAAGCACTAAAACAAACATTGAAAAAAGATTGCGAATTTTGTGATGATGGGGAAAATAAGTAGGAGACTCATAATTTCACCTCCAGACACTCCCGCCTTCTCCCTATACCTTCTTGGTCTGCACTGTATGGAGTTCAGAGGGTAGCAGAGAAATGCTCTCTTCTCTCCTCGTCATGAATAGGATAATTACAGAGACACCATTCATGTAAACACCACCTATGGCTACTCATAAGCTTGCAGCACCTTTATTGGGTTAGTTCTTTCAGAACTTTGGAGTTTAAAAGTTTAAAGGCCACTCATGAATGGCAGAGGCAAGGGACAGTGACATTGCCCTATCAAGCAGAACAATGCTGTAGAGACTGACCATATATACATATGATCAGTGCCCAAGCCCCCTTTATACCCAAGCTAGGACAAAGCAAAGGCTCCTGATGACTCAGCAGATAAACCTATAGGCTCCCCTAACCCCACCCCCCATCCTTAGCTGTCAAGGATGGTAAGGTTGCAGCGATCAAAGGAATTAACGAGTTTGAGCAGTACTTGAACCACAGTCTGGCATTCACCAGTCAGGGATGTTACTGCATCGGCTAGAGGTTTTATGGGAAACCCAGTGGTAAGCAAGAGAGACCCTTAATAAGAGCTTTCAACTTCAGTTATCAATTTGCCATCTGTATTGCTGCATCTGACAGGATTCTTGCTTTGATATGGATCCTGTACTGTAACTGTTGCTGCTAATGACATCACTTTACTTTGATAAATGCCAAAGGGTGCATTACAGGAGTAAATAAAAGCAGTATGCCAGTGCTTTTTTGTACCTCATCTTTATTCTCAATCAATCAATCCTTGTCCTGCCTCTTACCTTCTTCACTTTTTTTATGACACCCTCTTGGTCCCCTGGTTATGAAAGGGATAGGGAAAAGGCTTTAGAGTTTGCTTCCTTTTGTAAGTCCTACCTGACTTCCATAGATACCTATCTTTCTACAAGGATGGTTTCTCTCTCTACTCCCCATCATAAATTAATGCTCTTAAGAGATAGAGAGACAGTTTCCTTAGGGTGTCAATTCTTGTCAGTTATACATACATATACCAAGGCACTTCCCCCAACTTTGGGGGGTAGCCGACATCAACAAGTGAAACAAAACAAAAAGGGGACCTCTACTCTCTACATTCCTCCCAGCCTGACAAGGGATTCAACCGAGTTCAGCTGGTACTGCTAGGGTGCCACAGCCCACCCTCCCACGTTATCCACCGCAGACGAACAGTTATAACAAAATATAAGTGGTGGGTTACTCTTAAACCTGCACTCTTTGGTGTAGACTTAACAGTTCCTGCTTTACTTAAATCAGCTGGCTCTGTCAATCATTGTCCAAAGGAATAGGCAACGCTTTTGATTGATGAGTTTGACAGTAAGTAGAGTAATGAGAAACTCAATCCTCATTCCTCTTTAACTGAGGCTAAACTAACTAGTTTATCTTTTCAGTGTGAAATAAAGCACTCTTGATGGACTTTAATGCTTATGGAGATGTAGACCCAAATGGTATTTTTCCTTTTTTTTTTTTTTTAAAGACCTCTAATTTCTTACCTCTTAAGTTGTTTATTATTTTCTGCAAGTTAGCGAGAAGAGGTTCTTTTTTCACTTAATGTTACTCCATTAGGTAAATGTGATTGTGGTAGTTCTAGGTGTGATTATTACCACCAATTTGACCTCGAAAACAAGCCCGTTGTATATGCAGATGATGCTACTCTATGTGCATCATTTTCCATCTTTTTAATGTAAACCCATTGTTGCAGAATTCGTTAGTAAAGAATTAGCTAATATTAGTGCATGGTGCAAATTATATGCCATGTTGTTGAACCATGAAACTCAAAGTGTGATTGTAAGTCAAGTACAATGGCTCCTAAATAACCAGATTTCTACATTGATAATGATTCTTTAACTATATACAACTTTAAAATTTTAGGTGTGATTCTTGGTTACAAATTTACATTCAAGAAACAGGTTCATTCTGTTTCTTCTTAAAATGCAAAAATGTTTGTCCTATTGAGAAAATCTTTTAAGGTTTTTAGTTATCAATCTATTCTGAAGAAATGTTTTAATTCTTTCATTCTACCTTGTTTTGAGTATTGTTCTTCTGTCTGGTCTTCAGCTGCTGACTCTCATCTTAATTTGTTGGACGAAAACGTGCAGACTATTAAATTATTTATTTCTGATCTGGATGTTAATCTGTGGCACTGTTATTCAGTTAGTTCTTTATGCATGTTGCAAAATATTTTTCATAATTCTGACCATCCTTTGTATTCAGATCTTCCTGTACGTAGTACTAGGTATGCAGTTAATTACAGTATAACAGTAATGCCCTCTCCATTATAAGACTCAACACTACACAGTATTCTCGAAATTTTATTCAAACTGTGACCATATTGTGGAAGGATCTTCCTAATCAGGCAGTTGAATCAGTGGGACTTTGGAAGTTGAAACTTGCAGTATATGTTTTTAAATAGAACTGGCTGAAACAAGTCTCTCTTCATTGTTTGGATCTTAAGATATTTTATATTCTTTATTCATTACTTCTCATATAGTTAGTTTATTTTCTCATTTCCTTTCCTCTTTGGGCTATTTTTCCCTGGTGGAGTCCTTGGGCTAGTAGCATCCTGCTTTTCCAACTATGGTTTTATCTTAGCTAGCAAGAATAATAATAATAATAATAATACAAGATTAAAACATCTAGTACCATCATCATATCAGTTTTGAAGATGTTGACTCTGCAAAAGCTATAGAATCTTTTTCTATATTTGACATTTGGATTAGTGAAATGAGGTCTCATTCTCATTTGTTCTTAATTACGTCCCAGACTACGTTTAAGATTTTTACAATTCCATCACACTGGTATTTTTTTTATAGTGATCAAGATTAGGAACTTGCAAGTCTAATGAGAGCTGTGATTTGTTACTTGAATGTAACCTAACTCTTTAGGGCTCGAGTTCATATATCTAGTAGTAGCAAAAGGAAGAATTGTTTTAAGAACCCATTTCTATCAGGTTTTGAGAGGTTATTGCAACCTATTTTTTTTTATCACCCTGTCTATATGATTTTTCCATTCATACTGCAATTTTGCATTTGTAGCTTTGCTTTTTACATTCTTACCTCCGCTTCTTATCGTTATCACTGTAAACCACAATTCTTGAATAGGAACATATGGTGACCCGGGATTTTTTTAAAACAGAGAGGCAAGGCATATAACAATCTCTTTCATTACCCCCCTGACAGTACTGTACACTTAACTGCAACTAGAAATCATTATACTAGTAAGTCCTCATCTTTACTGGTGGCAAGGATTTATAGATATAAATCAAGGGTGGGTGAATATTTGAAGATAGTCCCAATTTGAGGATAGATCATGGTCAAATTCTTAAATAATAGTCTAGCATTCTGAGTGAGGAAGCAATGGATATAGCAAGAGGGTATAAGTATTGCCAAACAGAATTTGGAACTCCGTCCTCGCTTCTGTGATCAGATAATGTGTTCAGACATATATGAAGGACAAAATATGTTGCAAAGACATGTTTCTTGAAAGAAATTTTTTTTATATCCCAATACACTAGTGAGCTTATTGATATATTGGCCTGTCAAAATCTTGTGCAAACAGTTTAATTATCTCATGCTTACTCAGAAAATAAAAGCCATTTTCAATAGTGAGTATTATTGCAATATTGTTATTGTATAATGTTTTATCTCTATTCTTAGCAATTACATGATTTCATAACTTTGACAGATGCTGAACCAAGCGAAAGTCAGTGAATTAGGAAAACTAATGAAATTGATTATGTCTGCGATGACAAAGTTTAATTTTTGTTGCATTGGCCACTAAAGTTATGTTTCGTGACCTTCAAAAATATTATAAAATAACTTCTCTTTGCTTATTAATTATATCCCCACAAAATATATGACTGAATCAACTTTCAGTAAGAAATATTGGAAGTAAATTTAAGTATATTTCTAATGAAATCTGTTTTTTTCTCTTCTAGCGGCTGATCAGGCCCGTATTATGGAAGAGCAAATGTCAGGTGCTGCCATGAATATGCCTCAAGATCCAAAAGCCGCTTTCAAAGCTGAGTGGGAAGCTTTAGAAATAGCAGAGCATAAGTGGGCATTGAAAGATGTGGAAAGTGACATCCTACAGAAGGCAGAAGTTGATCTTCTGTTTGATCTGCAGTCTTATTCAAATGCATCTTGAGTTGATTTTTTTCCTCTCTCCAGATTTCCTGTGTTACTAATAAAGTGGGAGTAATACGTTATCAGTGTCATTTGTCCAAATAGTTTTTTTAAGTTATGACGAATATCAATCCAAACTTTTTTGATATATTTATCAGAACAGCCTTATTTTTTATATACTGTACTGTATACGGTTCATTTAATAAACATTTTTTCTTAGTGAGAACTTATTGTAATTGTCTTTTCTTTTAAAATTACTTAAAAAATCTTTGTTGTTTCTAAGGTTTTGTTCCGAGATGCTGGTCACATGACCTTATGGCGAATGTAATTGATTTTTGATAGGAGCTTCCTCTTTACTGTAATAGATTATGGTCTTTTGAAAAAGCAATGTTTTGTTCTGTTTTTGCTTCTTTTTATATCAAGTGGACATTCTGCTCCTTTGTTCCTTTTAAGGTGTGGCAAAGTATGATTAAAGCACTCTCCTTTTAAAATGGAAAATCCAACTCGGTGCAAATTGGATGTTAAAGGGAAAGCTATAAGGTAAGTTATGGCTGTGCAGTATTGATATAATCACTTTCTTTGGGTAATTTAAGCCGCATTAAAAGTATTTAGTTGATTGAGGTAGAAAAGAGTATGATTTGACCAAAATCTGAAATTTGGTGGTTGCAGTTGTCAGTTATGCCTTTATGTTACCCCATCAATTTTTCTTTGAAGTTTGTTAAAAAAAAAAAAAAACCAAGGACATGTAGCTTTTGTTCTAGGATTCAAAGGGTGAATGTCTGGAGATGAATGCTAAAGATGATTAATCGTTATCAAGATAAAATGGAAATCTGAAAGATGTTCTTATATAATTTTCAAGTCCCAGGGCTCTATTCGTCTGGGACAGAAGATAAGATTGTAAGCTTAGTCAGGAATTTTTCTTTCCTTTTAAGACAAATTCTTTAAACAAAATGATTTTATGTAAAATATTCTATTGTACTAAATCAAATAAATGTACAGTATTACTGGAGGTTTTTTTTATTTCCTTATCTACGGGATGGCCACGCTTGTGCAAAAAATTCAGCCATACTTTTAATTCTTAAACCTTTTGAGATTCATATGACATCAAAATTTTCACTCCATGAGATATAGATGACTGCAAAGTATATCCCGTTGAATATTTGTCTTGACCTAAACTTGTCATTTTGACTATATTTGCTTATTCCTAGTGGCACCTTGGCGCTGAATGCCCTCCCGGTCCCCAGCACCCAGGCTTCAGCTTTGGACCATGAATACTACTAGTTTGCTTATGTGTTTGCATATCGCCTTGAGAGGAAGGTGCTACTTTCTTTTTCCCTTTCAACTCTTAACTGAGCATAATAAAACTTTAACCCTGGGCAATTTTTAATGTCAGATTCTTAGGTGTTTTCTTTGTGTCTATTACAGAGCTGCTCTCTCTTTTATTGATGGAACTTTGCAATTGTGGTATTCCTGTACATGGGAGTTGCAGTAACTTAGTTAATTATACTTGTACAGTGAAGACTTGGGAGTTCTCGTCGTTCTCAGGAAAACCAGATCAGCCTTGAATCAGAGTTTGTTCCGTAACCGAAATACAAACCACGCTATTTACAAAGGGTTATTACTTTTAGCGTAGCTGAAATGGCGAGCCATTAGAATTTAACGAGGGTGTATTACCCCCGCGCTAGTTAGCGGGGGGGTAGGGGAGTGGTAGCTAGCTACCCCTCCTCCCCCTCACACACAGGTGAATACTCACTTTCACTTTTGGCTCGGACTGTGACAGACGTCTCTCTGTCTTGGTCCTCGCTTGGCAGCCATTGTCTGTTTTGTTTTACTACGCCCTTGTAGCTTCCTTCCCGTGTGGGTGGGGTTGCTACGCCGTACATTTTGTCTCAATTAGTTTATGAATCTAATTGTAGTTGTTAATTTTTCAGCTTGTAGAACGATTCCTTTCGGGGTTTTCGTTTTTTTTTTTTTTTTTTTTTTTTTTTTTTTTTTTTTTTTTTCTTTAGTGTTCATTCATTTTTAAATTACATAATTACATAGTTACATAATTATAATTGTTATAATTCTGTTTTGGTTACAGCTCTCCTTCCGCGAGTGTAAGTGGTTGTGAGGGCACGTGCCTGTTGTGTAATTCTTGTTCCTTTTCCTCGGGATTCCTCTTCGGAGCCTTCCCGGGGGAATGAATGTGTACTAATATTATTTGTTTTATTTTTTTACAGTTACCGATCTAGTTCGTTTCTGTAATATAGCAACGGTGTGAGCTGTCTGGTTGAGTCCTGGGGATTCGGCTGTTGCTGCCTCCCCCCTTGTATTGTCGTCAGGGGCGTGTCTCCTTCTACTGGTAGTACTCCCGTGTCGACGGACAGCTCTCCAGTTCATTTTAGAACAGTCAGGAGGCTTGCCTCCTTGGGCGGATAACTTTCCTTCCGAGGGAAGTTTTTTCCTGTCCAGGCTTGAGCTTTTCCTCTTATGGGGGGTTCTTCTCTTGCCTTTTTTTCGTGCGACTATGCTCTTGGTGCTGAGCGGTCGCACCTGCAGTTTCGCTCAAGGGGCTGGGCAACTGCAGGAGCTCCTCTTCGGAGGATTGCCCCTTTTAGGTCACTGGCTGACCAGTCTCTTCCACGAAGTGTTTCTCTTTCGTTCGCGAGAGAGTACACTCATAGAGACTCCTCTTCGGAGGTTTCTTCTGTTGCTGTTGCTGTTGGCCTCCCTCGCCGTAAGGCCCTCCGTCCGCCTCGTCGTAAGGGCCTCTCATCTCCCTATAAGGGTGCTTGAGGCGCCTTTTTGAATCTCCGTTTGCAGCCTACAACTTCTTTTTCTCGATCTTCCGTCTTGGTGCAGATGGACAGCAGTCTAATCTCGTCTTCCGACGGGCAACGGTCTTCCCGACGGACAACGGTCTTCCCGACGGACAGCGGTCTTCCGACGGACATCAGTCTCCCGGCGGACAACGATCCCTTCGGGGCAAAGGGTTGCCCCCACGGGGGTTCTTCCCTTGCGTGTCAGGGTTTCCCTGCGCGCCCTTCTGTTCGTCAGCGCTCTCCTGTTCGTCAGCGCTTTCAAGATGATCTTCCCTGCGGTTCCTGTTACGTGCCCTGTGCGCCCACGTTCGCCCTCGCGATCTAGAACTTCGGTTCAGGTCGGGGTCAAGGACTCTTCTTTACGCAGGCTTCCACGCGTAGCCTTCTGCTCGTCAGCGATCATCAGCTCGTCAGCGATCATCAGCTCGTCAGCGATCATCAGCTCGCCAGCGATCGTCAGCTCGTCAGCGATCATCAGCTCGCCAGCGATCTCCGGATCGCCCACGTGTGTTACAGCTGGCACGCCAACGTTCTCCAACACTTCTGAAGGAACATGGTTCGCCAGCTACTAGCTCAACTGCGGATGCTGATCGCCATCGCGCGACCCTCAACTGCAGATGCTGATCGCCATCGCGCGACCCTCAACTGCGGATGCTGATCGCCATCGCGCGACCCTCAACTGCGGATGCTGATCGCCATCGCGCGACCCTCAACTGCAGATGCTGATCGCCATCGCGCGACCCTCAACTGCGGATGCTGATCGCCATCGCGTGACCCTCAACTGCGGATGTTGATCGCCATCGCGCGACCCTCAACTGCGGATGCTGATCGCCATCGCGCGACCCTCAACTGCGCGCCATCGCACAACCCTGAACGATTGCCCGCTTACGCATGCTGCTCCTCATCGCACCACCCTGAACGATCGCCCTCCTGCAGATGCTGATCACCATCGCACCCTTTCACGCGATCATTCACCTGCGCATGCTGCTCGCCATCGCACAACCCTGAACGATTGCCCGCTTACGCATGCTGCTCCTCATCGCACAACCCTGAACGATCGCCCTCTTGCGGATGCTGATCACCATCGCACCCTTTCACGCGATCATTCACCTGCGCATGCTGCTTGCCATCGCACAACCCTGAACGATTGCCCGCTTACGCATGCTGCTCCTCATCGCACCACCCTGAACGATCGCCCTCCTGCAGATGCTGATCACCATCGCACCCTTTCACGCGATCATTCACCTACACATGCTGCTCGCCATCGCACAACCCTGCACGATTGCCCGCTTACGCATGCTGCTCCTCATCGCACAACCCTGAACGCTCGCCCTCTTGCGGATGCTGATCACCATCGCACCCTATCACGCGATCATTCACCTACACATGCTGCTCGCCATCGCTTACCGCCAGCGATCTTCTTCACCTACGCGGCAGCACGATCCCTCGCCGTCACGCCCATTCGCCCGCGCGATCGCGCGCCCGCGCGATCGCTCGCCTGCGCGCCCGCGCGATCGCTCGCCTGCGCGCCCGCGCGATCGCTCGCCTGCGCGCCCGCGCGATCGCTCGCCTGCGCGCCCGCGCGACCGCTCGCCTGCGCGCCCGCGCGACCGCTCGCCTGCGCGCCCGCGCGACCACTCGCCTGTGCGCCCGCGCGACCATTCGCCTTTGCGCGACCGTTCGCCCTCGCGCGACCATAGTTCGCGGCGAATTCCACAGCCGGTGGTAGCAGCAGGGACGCCTGCTCCTAGGCGGCACTCGGGATCACCTCCATCCAAGCACAGGTTGGTAGTGCAGGACGAAGACAGGTCAGTACAGCATTCTTCCCACCTTCTTTTCAGGCAGGAACCGTCGTGTCCTCTCCAAAGGATCGCCCGATCCCTTTCACCTTAGCGAGGATTTCGGACTCTGTGTCCTTGGAGCAGCAGACATGGTTTGATCCGCTGGCACGGGCGTTAATGAGGGTTATGAAACCAGCACTCACCGGCCAGGGTAACAAACCAGCGGCTGTCTCTCCTACGCTGAAGAGAAAGAGAGGAGTGGACTTCGTGGTGACTTCCCCCAGGGCGAAGTTGGTTCCCAAGAGGTCGGTCTCGAGGGTCCCCACTCCTGCACGAGTACTCTCTCCTTCTCCCGCCCTGGAAGGATTTTTGGCGGGGGGGCTTTCCGTTGAAGATTTCTCCATCGGACAAGGGGTGACTGCTTACCTCTTCCTCTGGGAGCTTACCAGGTTCTTTCCCTCCTCGGTTACGGCCCGAGGTTTGGTTCAAGGAAGCTACAGGAAGATCAAGGGTACTTTCCTCCTCTCGAGCTCAGGCACCTTGGCCTTTCGTCGTTAAGTATCTACTTGCGGACAAGCTCGATGTTGTACCATCTGGACGCACTGACTGAAGGCTTCCTTCGGGTGTCTCATCTGTGGAGGTCAACGACCTCAGACACCCTTCCATCCTTGAGAAGAGTTTTGTCTTTGCCCAAGGACAGAGACTTAAACATCTGCTGTGCGGAGTAAATCGACTTCCGGTTTCACTCCTCCAAGGCGCTTTCTTCCAGACTCTGCAGGGCTCCAGCTCCCTTTTCTTTCAACCACGTCGGCCTAAGTTATCGGCTACGACAACTGGGACAAGGTGTCCAATTGCAGTTTCCTCCTGTCAGGAACAGATGGCACGGGAGACTTCCCCGGGGGAGGGCATAGTCCTAAAAGGAGTTCACGAACTCTAGGATTGCAGGTTTTTTCGCTGGGAGGATGCTTAAGGTTACTCATCCGAATGACAGCTTCCCGATGCCCATTCCCGCACAATCTCTGTGAGTAGCCAAGGATATCGCGCCTGCCGTCTCTGTCAGCGAATTCAGTGTCTCTGAACCTCTATGCCATAGCATCAGCAGAGTTGCCCGGTTGGGCAGAATGATCCATACCTTAGGCGAAGGTCTTCCTTAGGATCATCGACGGCTTCACCCCCGGCCCCCTCAGTCGATCCTTTCTTGTAAGGAAGGATCTGAGAGGGGATGTCCATAGTCGACCTCTCAGCCCTGATCAAGTTTGTCGAACAAACTTCGGCCAGCGTAGACCAGCAGAATCGATCAGACTGGTAACGAGGCGACAGGACTCCTTTAACCCTGGATCGGAAGGACGGGTACTTTCAGTTTCCATTCCATCCATCTTCCAGGGTGCTCGTCGAATTCAGCCTAAACTGCAAGTATTCCTGCTTATGATGCAGTGTGGCTATCCCGCCGTGGCATAGCAGGTGTGTTTCCCCAGAGAACTCTCCCTGCCTTCCTTTTGGCCGCTCAGGTGCAGACTTTCGCCTCCTCTGCTGTTTGGAGGGCTGGTCAACTCCGGTAGGCTCGGGTTTCGACCTTCTTCAGCGCCGGGAAAAGCTTCCGAATGCTGACCATGAGTGTGGGCTCATGGTATTTTGCTTGGAGCCTTCTCTTCCTCTGCCTCAACATCTGGAGTATCTGGCCATGATATTGAGTCAACCGCCTTACCACGTTGGAAACCCCGCTTCTCGTCCGTCCAGCGAGGTTAAGCAACGTCGGTACTTGGATGGGTGACCACCTGGGGACGCCAGATTCTGTTACCACATCCTCCGAGCCTTCCTTTCGGTTGACTGTGGCAAGACTGAGGAGAGTCGCAGTACCTGTTCTCAGTCAAGCAGAGTTTTCAGCCCTACCTTGGAACGTTTCCTAGTTCTTCTTTCCTCATTGACCCGTTTATAGTCCGAACGGTCGCCTCAGGATAAGTTCCATGTGGGGCGATCCAAGTTCCGGTGGCTTCAGGCAATGTTTAACCGGACTCCCTGGCCCTATGGGACCAGCGGAACTATTAAACCTGCAATGGGTGTTGACCTATGGAGCCTCTTGATGGTAGTGGATATTCTCGTCCTTTCCCCACATTCTTGATGCGGTTCTCGGACTCGTCAAAGGAAAGGGGGGGGGGGGGCATGTTCCGGTCCAGGCCTATGGTCAAGACCTGAAGGATACCTCTCCATCATTCAGGCAGGCTTAAGGACCTTAGTCTGGCCCCTCTTCAGATCCTACCGCTCCTGCCAAGTCGCCCCGTTGCGTGTCGACTTCATGCTAACCAGCAGGGGACGCATTTTCACACCTTCACATCTTGCAGTAGAGATACCGGGATGATTGAGATTCTCTCAATTCCACCATCGGCTCTCTCATTCCAGGCAGGGGAATGTTTCTCTCAGACTATCCGAGCAGAGCCTCATAGAGAGAGTGTACCTAAGGGTCTTTGACCTTGGGTAACCAGCAAGTGCTGGTCTGGGGGACCTGATCGCGACAGCTTGGAACCTCAAGCTTCCGCTAGTTTTCCCCCCAGTCTCAGACCCCGAGACTCTGGCAAGATGCATTCCGGTGATGGTGGGACAACTTCGACGCCTGCGTCTTCCCTCCTTTTTGTCTGCGGACAATGGGTCTCAACAAAACCAGGTTGTCTGTCAACCTTTCAATGGGAGAGCTCCACTGGGACTATGCGCAGAACGGTTTCTGGACCCTCTGCTTCCCCTGACGGAACTCCCGGGAGAGCTTCTCCCACGGCGCAGACTACTCAAGCAACCACACTGCGACATCTCTCCCGAACCGGGGCGTCGCTTCGGCTTCATGCCTGGAGACACTACGCTTCCTCCTCTAGAAGAGACAACCCGCTACAGTCGCGGTACGGAGGTCGCGTCATCTGCGATAGTCATCCACAGGGGTCTCCCAGGCAAAGTGAAGAGTCTAAGGTGGTTGGTGCCGTGGGAGATATACCTCTTCCCGTGAGGCCTCTTCTCCAGCAATAACGGTCTTATTGCCTTTCGGCGGGAGGAAACTCCTTTCCGCTCTTGGCAATGAAGCCTGTCGCTCAGCCTTTCCCTGACCTTCAGGCTTAAAGGAATAACTTTTTCCTGCCCGCTGGATCTATCCTCGCTCATGCGAAGCTACGATCGTCCCTGCCCTAGTCGGAGGAAGACCTCCGACTTGGAGCATGGCTCGGACTTTTAGTCCTTTAAGAGATCTTCTCAAGACCCTTTTACGACAGGCCTCGGATTGTATTCCGCCTTGGGTCTTCTGCTCACTCTGGCCACGGCCAGTGTGTAAGCAATCTTCTTGGTCTCTTACTACTCCCCCCCTTTCTAAGGAAGAGGAGAAGGCAACATTCAGGCTCGCTCCTGAGTTGTTGGCTAGACTCAGAATCTGAGGGTCCCGACCCTTCGGTCCGATTCATTCAAGATTTTGAGTCTCCATTCTGTGTCTGATGTCCCAAGACCTTCTCTTTCTTGCCAGTACAGGAATCGAGAGGTTAGCGCTGGGAACAGCTGCAGTTTGGCCTCAGTTGCAGCCGATTTGGGAACACAAGGAGGACATGGGGGGAGAGTCACCAGTATACCTCTTCAGCCCGGACTCAAGGACATTCATCTCGACCTGTCTTCAGACCCTCCCCCGTCACGTCGCCCTACAGCACGATGTTGGATACATCGCAACGTCCCTCGCCTTCGAGTAATACTACTCTGTGACGCAGGTGCTACAAGCTGGAGTCTGGAAGCGTCTGATGACCTTCGCAGCCCGCTTCCTGCAGGGCGTGACCCACAGGAGTCTCGATACGTTTTCTATCGCTCTGTGGTGGCTACACAACAGCTGGTCTAACCTCAGGCTCCTTTTTGGACAGGTAGCAGAAGGTTGAGGGCATTGTTATCAGGTTTTAGTCTGCATGAACGAAAGAAGTATGTCTGGCCCTTACTTCTTTCTTCATCATCCCCTCTACGGGGAAGCAGCATCCTGGTCTCTGCATAGCTGACCTCGAACCTCTGCAGGTAAACCATGCTTCCTTGTGTTCCGAGTATTGAGTCAATACTGTCGCGTCCCCCATACCCTGACGAGGTGGTATTGGGAACGTCCTAACCCAGAGTTCCTTCTGGAACTCCAGGTCAACTGCCTAGGACGGGTCACACTTCTTCCTTCACACACAAGCTTACGTAGGCCACATGGTTCCTTGCGGTGCAAGGAACTTGTGAGGTGCAGGGACTCCTTTTCTCGAGTGCGACTCACTCGGATTCTGAGTCCCCGGGTAAAGCCAAAGCCAGTATGGCTGGGGACTTTCCACCCTTCCTAAGGGATAAGTCACCCTTTGTAAATAGCGTGGTTTGTATTTCGGTTACGGAACAAATGACAAATTCGAAGATAATTTGTATTTTTCCTAACCATACAAACCTTAGCTATTTACACATATTTGCCCGCCAGCCCTGTCCCCCAAGACAAGTCCTACCTCTAAGTGAAAGTGAGTATTCACCTGTGTGTGAGGGGGAGGAGGGGTAGCTAGCTACCACTCCCCTACCCCCCCGCTAACTAGCGCGGGGGTAATACACCCTCGTTAAATTCTAATGGCTCGCCATTTCAGCTACGCTAAAAGTAATAACCCTTTGTAAATAGCTAAGGTTTGTATGGTTAGGAAAAATACAAATTATCTTCGAATTTGTCATTTTTGGAAATATTCCTTTTCTAGGTTTGCATAAGGAAGGGAATAAATCTCATGAATTACCTGAGATTTTATTTCTAACTGAGAGGATTGAGGGATTTGGTCAACTGGGAGGACAAGGCTGTGTGCGCGTGTATTTTGAATCCTTACCCCATAGCACTAAATAGCTCCTCAGATCCCAGTACTTGGCAAATGTACATTACAGTGATTTCATACATCTATCCATCCTTATTCCAACACGCCTTTGAATGATTGACATATTACCTTGGCCTTTGTAGTGGGCTGCCCTTGAACTCTCCTCCACTATGCATGGAGATCTGGATTTTTCTTTGTTTTTTTCTGCTCATTCCACAAAGACACTTTCTGTAGGATTTAGATAAGAGTGGGAACCTTCAGCCTTTCTTCCTTTTTTCTAGATCTTAGTTTGGAAAGGGAACTCAGAAAGACCTGAGATCTTCTCTTCATGACATCCTTTGGATGATTCTGAGCATCCAACTTAATTTTACCTGCCTTTCTAGGGTAGAATTAAAGGAATTCCGAGTTTCTAAGATTTGTTGTATTTGAGGGATAAAAGATATGCAAATAATGGTTAGTTTTAAATTGAAAATACTTGAAAGCGACTAATGAATATGAGAGGCAATTAAGAGGTTTGAGAGAGGAAAAACATTATATAGGAATTGACTGTAGTGATAGTGTAAAGGAAGTAGTTAACCAGTGTTTGGAAGTTATTTCTGGGAGAAGGAAAGGTTACAATGGAATGGGTCCTCGGTATGTTCAGTGGCTACTTTCCTCTTGATAGAGACAGATGGGTCCCCATAGGATGTCCAGTGGCCACTTTCTTCTTGGTAAGGGTAGAAGAGACACTTTAGCTATGGTAAGCAGCTCTTCTAGGAGAAGGACACTAAAATCAAACCATTGTTTTCTAGTCTTGGGTAGTGCCATAGCCTCTCTTATGTATCTTCCTCTTGTTTTGTTAAAGTTTTTATAGTTTATATAGGAAATATTTATTTTATTGTTATTATTCTTAGAATATTTAATTTTTCCTCGTTTATTTTCCTCACTGGGCTATTTTCCCTGCTGGAGCCCCTGGGCTTATAGCATCCTGCTTCTTCAACTACAGTTGTAGCTTAGCAAATAATAATAATATAGCCTATATAGTTTATATATTTCCTTATTTCCTTTCCTCACTGGGATATTTTCCCTGTTGGAGCCTTCGAACTTATAGGATCTTACTTTTGCAACTAGGGTTGTAGCTTAGAAAATATTAATAATAGTAATAACAATTGAGCAGAGAAGAATTGTTTAGTAATCTTAGTATTGTTAGGTGTATGAGGCCAGAGGAGAATGTGTTAAAATAGGCCAGACTTTTCGGTGTATCTGGGCATAGGAAAAATGAGCCGTAACGAGAGAGAGAGGGATCCAATGTAGTACTGTCTGGCCAGTCAAAGGACCCAAGAACACTCAAGCAGTAGTATCTCAATGGATGGCTGGTGCCCTGGCCAACCTACCCCCAACAATATGTAAATATACATACATACATATATATATATATATATATATATATATATATATATATATATATATATATATATATATATATATATATATATATATATATATATATATATGCAGACGAACCATAATAAATTGTAAGAAACCTCTCTCAATAAATCAGTCCTCTGAGGAAGTATCACGAAACTAGTCAGGACTTAAGTGTATATTCCGTATTTTCATTTTCCCTGTGGTTATTCTGCATCTGAGCATCACGTTTTCCTGTGATTTTTACGCATATATATATATATATATATATATATATATATATATATATATATATATATATATATATATATATATATATATATATATATATATATGTATGTATGTATGTATATATATATATATATATATATATATATATATATATATATATATATATATATATATATATATATATATATATATATATATATGTGTGTGTGTGTGTGTGTGTGTAAGCATGCATAAGTACAGTGGATACCAGCTCTATATTTAGCGTGGGGCAACAAGAAATAGATAAGTATCTGGTCGAGAGTATAGATAGCAAAGATGCTCTCTCAAGGCTATCGGGTATCCAAGTAGCCAGTGTCGTGTTCCTGAATAAATTAGCAATAGAGAACCTCAAAATAATAGATTGATGAGGTTTTTATAAGAAGGTTACTTATTTATCACATATTTGTTTATTTCTTGTTTATTTACAGGCTAGAAATAGCCTACTTATAACCGAGTCATAAACTCATGTTTCTGCTCACTAGTACACGAAAAGAATACTTATTTTTTTTCTTTATAATAGAGTGAACACAGGTGTTAGAATTAATCATACATTTTTGTCACTAATGTGCTTTCTGTTTGTCTAGTAAGGTAAAAGTCTATTTCAGCCTTTTGAAGGAATTTTAAATTAATTCTTAGATAAGAATCCAGATGTCCATAGAAAGTAGGAAAAAGGGGCACATAATGTAAAAAAATTACATTTTTCCCTTATCCTACGATATTAAAGTAATCTACTCCGGGATGTTGTAAAACTTTTTTTTTACATCTAAATATGGAAAATTGAAAAATAGACGTATCCATCGTGGAACGTTATCACAATCTTCTTAAATATTTAATATGGATTTAAGTTTTCAAATAAAAGAATGTGGTTTCATCAGTATACTGTAGTCATTACTTAAAGGTCTTTGCAGTGTCCTTTCTGTTCGTAACTACACTTATTGTATTCTTTTAACCCTGGTATAGCCAGCCCTGTTTTACGGTCACGAGGCTCAATACGATTTATTGATTTATTCTTAAACATTTCAAGATATTTGATAATCAGAAATAAGTGATTGTATTTTAGTCAATCGAATTGTTACATTTTCGTGATTTAAGTATATCATCTTACTTTATTTCAAAGTAGGTAGTAGGTTGGCCAGGGCACCAGCCACCCGTTGAGATACTACTACAGTGTTATGGGGTCTTTTGACTGGCCAGACAGTACTACATGGGATCCTTCCCTTTGCCTACACACTCACACACCGAATAGTCTGGCCTATTCTTTACATATTCCCCTGTCCTCATACACTTGACAACACTGAGATTACCAAACAATTTTTTTTACTGCACTGTAATTGTTCAGTGGCCACTTTCCTCTTTGTAAGGGTAGAAGAGACTCATTAGTTATGATAAGCAGCTCCTCTAAGAGAAGGACACTCCAAAATCAAACCATTGTTCTCTAATCTTGGACAGTGCCATAGCTTCTGTACCATGGTCTTCCACCGTCTTGGGTTAGAGTTCTCTTGCTTGAGGATACACTCTGGCACACTGTTCTATCTTATTTCTCTTCCGCTTGTTTTGTTAGTTTTATAGTTTATAAAGTTATATTTATTTTATCATTGTTGCTCTTAGAATATTTTATTTTTCCTTGCCTCCTTTCCTCACTGAGCTATTTTCCCTGTTGGAGCCCCTGGGTTATAGTATCCTGCTTTTCCAACTAGGGTTGTAGCTTTGCAAGTAATAACAATGATAATAATAATTACGTGATCTACATTAAGTATTTCAAAACTACCGAGACATCACCTGTTCATGAATAATTCCTTGATATATGCTAACTTCAATCATTCATAAAAATTATAGGATGGTGAAAGGCACGTAAATTATTTCGATTTTATTTTATATTATAGTAATGGTAGTGATTAAAGTAATGCTAATAATTGTCTTATTCAGAGGCGATAACAGGATAGTATTAAAAACGATTTTACAATATGATAACCCAAACCTGTTTTTTGAAAAAAATAAGCATTGCATTAGACCATTTTCAAGTTTTGAAAAATAACATGAATAATTTCAAACCATAAGCATATTGTAAGATGTAATTTTGTTGAATTAATTTTTTTTTGCATTAAAGCAATTGATTAAAAAATATAGAATATACTCTCAAAAAACTTAAGCAAACAGTTACAGCAAAACAAATTGAAGCAACCGACATAAAAATTTATGAAAATAAAATTCAGTCCCTCCCAAAACCATGGGAATCTTTCGGTCTATCTACTCGGTACATGAACTCGGCTATATTGTAATAACCTTCGTACTCTACGATATCAGGAGTGGTGTCGTAGTGATAGTGTCCTCCCCAATCCTTGCCGTACCCGTGGGAATGCTCTAGACGTAAATCCAGACCATTTTCCTTTGAGACGAAAGTAGACATGAAGACCATGGGAGCAGGCATCTCGAAAAATTTTAACCACTTGTTAACCTCGGCATCGCAAGTAATTGGTGCCTCTGAAAACTCTGGCATAACATGGCACTTGACTTTGCCTTCAATCAGGCGGAAGGTGCCACCTAAACCCACGCTCTTGTCACCGTAAAATTCCTCTAGGCCTTTTTTCATGCACGACACGAGATTGGTGTCGGCAGTGCGTTTCTTTGCTTTAACGTGCAACACCTTCCCGCTCTTGCCCTCGCAAGCGTACATGTTGAGCAGCAAAGCGCAGCCGGTCTCTGTTGCTGGGAGCTTCTGAAGTACGTAGTTTCCAGACGTTGTGTCAATCTTGGCTATATGAGAACCGTTTGATGCATTTTCTCCAGTTTTAAGGTTTGCCATCAACTCGCTGTTCGCTCCCACGTATGGAAAAGGTCCAGCACCAGCACCGACAACAAAAGCATTCGGCAAATCAACAGATTTTGCTAATTCTTTCAGGTCATACACTTTCTCCCTTTTGACCAAGGGCATTAGATAGGGTACTCCACCTACGTCAGCGAGTCTCGGTGACCCGCACAGTCCCTTGGATTCTAACCCAAAAGGCTGTTGTTTCAAATCAGGGCACTCGACGACCGAAACAGATGCTTCTGCAAAACTCTTCTTAAGCGCATTTTGAAGAACCGCGGCAACTTCCTCAAAGGGTGGAACGTGGAGGGGTTTCCTCTCGACCGGCAACGACATGTCACAGACGGTTGTCAAGTCTAGTATAAAAATTAACAAAAAACGACAGTCACTTATTGCCAAGATCTAGTAGCAACGCACTGAGAATCACTCCTTCCAAGGCAAGCTGGTACTGATTATGACGGCTAGTAACAGCCGGCTAAATAGCACAGGTCCGCCACAGCGCTACGAGTTTCGTCGGCCTTTTTCTGTTTAGGAACCGAATACTACTCTATTCATACTTTTCAAATGCGTGGTAGTACTATACCACTGAAGTATGCTCAATGAATCTTAAAACTTTGAATTGTTATAAATATTTTCGAAACAAATGCAAAATTCAAGTACATTAAGATTATTCCCGTATTTTCATTGCAGTCGCTCATCACTGAACGAAAAATGCGAAAATCAGTTGCCTTGAATCTTTATTTGTAATTAAATCATCTCTAAAGACTTTCCTGAATCATCATTACATGAGAAGATTGCGAAAAGAAAACGTTCAATTTTACAATATACGTAAGTGAAAACAAAAATTCACCTGACATCTTGTCTGTAACAGATAAAGTGTTCGCAATATTACGTAAGTTTTCGTAATAACTCGGACATCATCATTATTGACGTAAAACCGAACTTTTTGACACATACCGAAGTTCATGGTTAGACCGGCGCTAAAACTTACAATTCTCATTTTTATTTGTAAATTTTGCACGATTATTGATTATTCCTTGTTTGATGTATAGATTATAAATGTGATAAAACAACTCGTACATAAGGTTCTAGCAAGATGAGACGATCGATGTACATAAAAAAATTCATGTTTGGGGACACTCGCTAATTAGAACTCATTAAAAAGTAAATTCATGTATATTTGACGTTGTGGTCTACAAAATTTGCAATCCAAATTGTTTGTGTAGCTTATTATTCAAGAGTGGAAAGTATCCTACATTTGACATAATAGTTTAACAAAAAACCTATTTTTTGTTTTATTTTGTATAACTGATATTTTGTAAGCCACCCAAATTGAATTTGGTAATGTTATATGACAAAATTGAAGAGCATTACTTAATGATGAGTAAACAGCTGACTGATGATAAAATTGTGACGTAACTTATAGAACGTTTAGCAGATAATTATTATTCGTTATTATAATAGCTGTAGATTATATTTTAATTTAATTATGTAATTATTCATTATAATTTCATTATAAAATGAAACAATATTACACGTGCTACCCGAGAGCGTCTGCTATTGCACCAGAAAGGGTATATACTTTAATGTTTACATATCTTTTCGCATGTGTATGTTTGGAAAGGCCACCTTACATGATTAGACACACCAAGATATTTCCGAACGTTAAAATGTTTTATTAAAGCTTTAGTACGTTGAGTTCCTTTACCATATTTTTATAAACTATTTCTCAGATGTTATTACCATATTTATCTATTTATGTTTGTTGTTATAACATATTTCTATTGTTATTTTTTTTTATTTCACGGCTTGTGTTAATACAATTCTTCAATGATAGTAGTTACCCCATCTGTTTCATAATTGGAAATAAAATTATAGTTCTTATAATTTTCTTGAAAAAAATAAATCTTCACTGCTATTCATTGTAGCAAATTACTCTCTTGAAGGGCCCAATTTAAAGGGTTGGTTCCCGGTGTATTAATACTGTGGAGGTTTCTTAACATTATCATGGATGTTAATGTACTTGCGTTCAAGTTAAATCGACGATTGTTTTTATGTCCTTAATTCATATAGTTACCATCCAATTTGTATATTTAATTCTTCTTGTATACCCCTCTCATTTCTATATATGGGGTTAAAGATGTCATGACCATTAATAGGTCAGGTATATGGTTTCTGGGTTATTTCCCAAGAATAGGCTATATGAAAATTGGTGATGATATATACTTATTATACCATATATAGGTGACTTATTTGAAGCGCAGATGAAGAAAAATAAGACTATTTTTAATATATTATACAATTTCAAATGTTCTATCGTAATAAAGACATCATTAAAATTTCCTATTGTGAAGATTTTATATCTAACTGATACAATTAACTTTAAGTGAAATATAAGTATAAGTTGTCGAATTTTTAAAAATGGTTGGAGATATTAAACCAAAAAGTTAAATATCGAAGAAGTAGAGATTTTACAGAGGTATTGGTGATAAATTCCAAAATAGTATCGGTGTCAATGACCTTTGATGTCAGGATGCCAGAGAACTTCAAATCAATCAATCAATCTAAAATAGTAATGACTAATATATAAAAAGCAATTTGGATCGCCTTCTAATAAAATTTCACATATCAGTGTCTTGTGCTCTAACCCTGCTTGGTGGAATACTGTCCCGGTATATAATAAGTACAAAATTGTGTTTAAGCAGAAGACAAGTCAATTATTACGTTTTAAACCGCCTATTAAGAAGATTAATTCAAGACCCTTCTGTCACCGAAAAGTCCTTTATCGTAAGTATCTGATCCTTTAATTAAGAAAACCCTAGGAGTTAAGCTTTTTTTGATAGTTAACTTACTCAGGTTAACCTGCCGGGGAAGTGCAAGTGAAGTCATTGCTCATGTCAATCATACACCATTGGCCGTGTTACATGACAGATCCTTTATAGCTGAATTACGTTATCATTCGTGCCAAAGGCATTTCCTGTAGGTCTGTTTTCCATGTAATCTATAAACTATTAGATTTCTATCGAACTATAGGTAGTACATGCTATGTATTAGGTATAGGCAACTTGTCCCTGTACGGTAGGGTATCTGAAGGACCTACTATAATATTGTCTTATTTAATGGTCATATTTAAAATGCTTTTAACAGTACCATAAGCAATCGGCATTGTACAATGGTCGCGTGTGTAATTGATATCAGATCTTAAACATTACCTTAGAGTAAACGATAGGGAATGGAGATGACATGGCTAATCACTGTGTCGTATCCTACTGCTACGCATTAATTTAACCTTTGGGGTATCAGGCTCTACCCGACTGATGTATCCCTCTGTATCCCTCTACCTAACCGGACCTTGAGCCCCTCGTAAATGTAGAAGACGGATACTTGATAACATTGATTTCCTTAACATCACTCCAACCTAAGGTGTCGGTTCCTATCTGAATGGAGGGAGCTTTACCCTTTCTCGACCTCCCCCATGACCTTCCAGTAGAGTGACATACAGTAGTTCAAAGAAAATGTAACTATGCGATACTTTATCTAGCCAAACAAATTTGCCATAAGAAATTGAGGTATTATTGTACTGTATTACAGGGTAATGTATTTTCTGTTCGAAATGATAACCTGTAATACAGTAAAGTTTTCAATATTAAACTTACCCGATAATCATGTAGCTGTCAACTCCGTTGCCCGACAGAATTCTATGGAGGGATACGCCAGCTATCACAATACTAGAAGGGGGTGTACTTACCAGCGCCACCTGTGGCCAGGTTCTCAATCATTTGTTGTTGACACCTCCTCAATTATTCCTCTGTCGTGCCTCCGGCTAGACGTTCTGGGATACGCTTATGGTCTTCGAGTTTATTCATGGATATTTGGTGAAGTATTCTCTTAGATTAACGGCTGTCGCATACTGGAATCCTTTTTATATTAGCTAGATAGCTTTTATATAAATACTGGTTAACGGTTAATGAATTTTTGCTTGTTTTTGGATCACCCTTTGGCTAACTCTTTGAAACAAGATGTCTGACGTTTCGCAAGCTCCCTCCCATAGACGATGTAGGTCTTGCAATAGGCGTATTCCGAAAGCCTCGGTAGATCCTCACACCGCTTGTTCTGACTGTAGGGACAGGCCCTGTCTATTAGAAAATCGATGTGAGGAGTGCGCCGGACTTTCGGAATTGGATTTTGTCCGTCTTTTAAAATATTCATCTAAGTTAGAGAGAGGTAGAGTTAGGAGAAGTTCTTCTCACTCTTCTATGTTTTCCTCACCTCACGATCCCCTACCTTTTCCTACCCCTGTAGTGGCTACCCCCGAACCTACTGTGTGCCCTCCGCCTGATATGTCAACTGTTTTGCGTGCTATTCAGGCTTTAGGAGATAAAGTAGAATCAGTGGTAAGTGACCATAAGTCTCTGATGGCCGAGGTTAAAGATCTGAAGGTCAAGAGTGCAGTGGGTGGAAATAGTGCCAGTGCTGTGACGAGTGCTAGTGTCTGTGCAGTGCCAAGTGCTAGTAGTGCCAGTGTGGTGCGTGAGGATTTTTCTGTGCGAGCCAGTCGTCCTCCCAGTCCGGGACCTCTTGCAAGCTCCCATGCCCAGGGGAGAAGCAATGTCGAAGGGCTTAAGGGTTCGACAGGCCTTGTTAGGCGCACAGAATTATCCTCGGTGGTTGCGGGCGTGTCTTCCTTAGACCGTCACTCCCACCGGCAGACGATTGAGCCCGTCTTCTCGTCCGCTAGTCAACATGCAGGGAAGAAACGTTGGTCTCAGGTCTCGAGACCGCTTAAACGGAGAGTTCAGTCAGCGAGTGCTCAGCCAGGTTGTAGTCATTGGCTCAGCTCCGACTCTCCTCAGTCATCGGTCGACTGTACTCCGCCCAAGAGGAGTAAGGTTCTGCCTACTCAGAGCCCGACTGTGACTTTACCTCAGTCTGCTTTAGTTTCTACCGATCCCAAGTGGACCCTGCTTCAGTCCATGCAAGCTCAGCTTTCGGACTTGATGCGTGAGTGTCGGGCTGAGAGTGTTGCACCTCCTCCACCGCCTACACTCCCTCCACCTGTTCTCGCTCCGCCTGTGCTCGCCCAGCCTGCACCTGCTCCGCCTGTGCTCGCCCAGCCTGCACCTGCTCCGCCTGGTCGCAGCACCATCTGCCAGGCGTACGATGTTGAGCCACTTTCGGAGTTTGCTGTTCCCAGTGTTGTTCAGCCTCAGCCTTCTTTAAAGCAACCCTTGCTTTGGGATCAGGAGAGTTATTCCGCTCTTCCTCCTCCTCCTCTTGCTGCTCCACCAGTGGTGCAACTCTCGGTTGGGGTACAGCAACCTCTCCCCTCCGTGAGTCTGTCTGCTCAACCATCGCTGCAGCGAGTTCAACCCTCTTCTAGGCAAGCTCCTCTACACCCTGGACTTGCGCCTCAGGAGCCTCAGCTTGCGAGAACTTTACCTTGTTCTGCGCAGCCTCATCTTCATGCTCCACTCATCTCACAGGAACAGGAACGGACTACTCCGCCTCCGTCCTCCGCTCAGCTTGTGCACTCCTTGGGTTCAACTCTTGCTAGGAGTCAACCTCCTTCACCCATGCGCCTGCCCTCTGCTTCGTCTGTTGTTCAGCCTATGCAGTCTGAGCCTCAGGTTTTCCCTCAAGATGAGGAAACCTCTGTTATTGTTCCTACCCGTTCTGACTCTGCGGTTCAGCTTTCTGGTCCTATCGCTGCGCTACCCTCTGCTGATGAAGTGTCGGATGATGATGAAGCACACCTTGATCCCTCATCAGACGTGGAGGAGTCTAAGCTTTCTCCATTGTCTATTGATTTTCGAAAGGTCTTAGCTCTACTCAGGGAGATTTACCCAGATCACTTCGTCTCTGCTATTCCCCGCTCTCCTCCATCTGAGTTTTCGCTGGGCGTTCAACAAACTCAGTCCAACTATACTAAGCTTGTCCTAGCTAGATCCTCCAAGAGGGCTTTAAGGATCTTAGGGGATTGGCTTCAGTCTAAACAACACCTTGGCAAGACTTCCTTCATGTTCCCTCCAACGAAGCTCGCTTCGAAAGGTTGCGTTTGGTATGCCACAGGGGAAGCACCAGGCTTGGGAGTACTGTACCTGCCTCTGCCCAGGCTGACTTCTCAAGTCTGGTGGACTCGCCTAGGAGGACTGCGATGAGACGCTCGAAGGTTTGTTGGACCTTCTCAGACCTGGATCATCTTCTGAAAGGGTTGTTCAGAGCTTTCGAAATGTTCAACTTTCTCGACTGGTGCCTGGGAGCCCTCAGCAAGAAATCCTCTCCTGCGGACAAAGATTCTGCCATGCTTATTATGTCCTGCATGGATAAGGCCATCAGAGATGGATCGGGTGAGCTAGCGTCGTTATTTGTATCAGGGGTGTTGAAGAAAAGGGAACAACTGTGTACCTTCCTCTCCGCCAGCATTACACCGTGCCAACGGTCACAACTCCTTTTTGCTCCACTCTCAAAGTTCCTCTTTCCCGAGGAGCTAGTGAAGGACTTGTCGGCTGCCCTGATACAGAAAGACACGCACGATCTTGTAGCCTCTTCGGCTCGTAAGTCTAAGGTTACCACCTCTGCCCCCAAGACTTATCGCTCCCCAATGGCTGATACCCCGGCTACGAGGTTCATACCGCCCTTTCGTGGTAGAGCCCCCAGCCGAGGAAGCTCCCGTCCAGACTCTCACAGGGGCAAGTCTAGGAAAGGACCCAGGACTTCTAAGGGAAAGAACTGACTCTCAGATTCTCCAGACAACAGTAGGAGCCAGACTCAAGATCTTCTGGCGAGCCTGGGAGAAGAGAGGTGCAGACGCACAGTCTGTCAGTTGGCTGAGGTACGGTTACAGGATTCCATTCTGCCTCAAACCGCCTCTGACCACGTCGCCCATCAACCTCTCTCCCAACTACAAAGAAGAGGACAAGAGGCTAGCATTGCAACAGGAGGTGTCGCTACTTGTGCGGAAGAAGGCAGTGGTTATAGTCCGGGACCATCAATCCCCGGGCTTCTACAACCGTCTCTTTCTTGTGGCCAAGAAGACAGGAGGTTGGAGACCGGTGCTGGACGTCAGCTCTCTCAACGAGTATGTCACCAAGCAGACGTTCACAATGGAGACGACCAAGTCGGTCTTAGCAGCGGTCAGACAGGAGGACTGGATGGTCTCGTTGGACTTGAAAGATGCTTACTTTCACGTTCCCATTCATCCAGACTCCCAACCTTTCCTGAGATTCGTTTTCGGAAAGGTTGTCTATCAGTTCCAAGCCCTGTGTTTTGGCCTAAGCACAGCTCCTATGGTCTTTACTCATCTGATGAGGAATGTAGCGAAATTCCTGCACTTATCGAACATCAGAGCCTCCCTCTACCTAGACGACTGGCTGTTGAGAGCCTCCACGAGTCGTCGTTGTCTGGAGAACCTCTCTTGGACTTTAGATCTTATCAGAGACCTAGGTCTATTAGTCAATATAGAGAAATCTCAACTCATTCCCTCCCAATCCATTGTGTACCTGGGTATGGAGATTCAGAGTCGGGATTTTCGGGCTTTTCCATCGGCCCCCAGGATAAACCAAGCCCTAGAGTGCATCATGAGCATGCTGAAGAGGAGCAATTGCTCAGTGAGACAGTGGATGAGTCTCACAGGGACCCTCTCATCACTGGCCCTGTTTGTCGAGCTAGGGAGACTCCACCTCCGCCCTCTTCAATTCCATCTTGCAGCTCATTGGGACAAGGGCTCGACTCTAGAAGCAGTCTCTATCCCTATCAACCAAGAGATGAAGACCACTCTCCGGTGGTGGAAACACAATCTCCTTCTCAAGGAGGGTCTATCATTGGCCATCCAGACCCCCCATCTTCATCTCTTCTCGGATGCATCGGACTCGGGCTGGGGTGCGACCTTGGACGGACGGGAATGCTCAGGAGTATGGAACAAGGAACAAGCTTTACTCCACATCAACTGCAAAGAACTGTTAGCAGTTCATCTTGCCCTGTTGAACTTCAAGTCCCTCCTGCTAGGCAAAGTGGTGGAGGTGAATTCAGACAACACCACAGCCTTGGCTTACATCTCCAAGCAAGGAGGGACCCATTCGAGGAGCCTTTACGAGATCGCAAGGGACCTCCTCATTTGGTCAAGAGGTCTAAACCTCACTCTGGTCACGAGGTTCATCCAGGGCGATATGAATGTTTCAGCGGATCGCCTCAGCAGAAGGAATCAGGTCATTCCCACGGAATGGACCCTCCACAAGAGTGTGTGCAACAGACTTTGGACCTTGTGGGGTCAACCTACCATAGATCTGTTTGCCACCTCCATCACCAAGAGACTTCCGCTTTATTGTTCCCCTGTTCCAGACCCTGCAGCAGTTCATGTGGATGCTTTTCTTCTGAACTGGTCCCATCTCGACCTGTACGCATTCCCTCCGTTCAAGATTATAAACAAAGTTCTGCAGAAATTCGTCTCGCACGAAGGGACACGGCTGACGCTGGTTGCTCCCCTTTGGCCTGCAAGAGAATGGTACACAGAGGTACTTCTATGGCTAGTCGACTTCCCCAGGACTCTACCTCTAAGAGTGGACCTTCTACGTCAACCACACGTAGACAGGTTGCACCCAAACCTCCACGCTCTTCGACTGACTGCCTTCAGACTGTCGAAAGATTCGCTAGAGCTAGAGGCTTTTCGAAGGAGGCAGCCAGTGCGATTGCCAGAGCTAGAAGAAGTTCCACTCGTAGAGTCTACCAGTCTAAGTGGGAGGTCTTCCGAAGCTGGTGTAGAGCCAATTCAATTTCCTCTACCAATACCTCTGTGACCCAAATAGCTGACTTCCTTCTTCATCTTAGGAACGAGAGATCCCTTTCAACACCTACGATTAAAGGGTATAGGAGCATGTTGGCCTCAGTTCTCCGCCACAGGGGTTTGGACCTGTCTTCCAACAAGGACCTTCAAGACATTCTCAAGTCTTTTGAGACGTCTAAAGAACGTCGTCTTTCCACTCCAGGCTGGAATCTAGACGTAGTCTTAAGGTTCCTTATGACATCTAGGTTCGAACCTCTCCAGTCAGCTTCCTTCAAGGATCTTACCCTCAAGACTGCTTTTCTCGTTTGCCTTGCAACAGCTAAGAGAGTCAGTGAGGTTCATGCCTTCAGCAAGAACATTGGTTTCTCAACCGAATCGGCTACTTGTTCTTTTCAGCTTGGATTCCTAGCAAAGAACGAACTTCCTTCACGTCCTTGGCCTAGATCGTTCGAAATACCTAGCCTCTCCAACATGGTAGGTAACGAACTTGAGAGAGTTCTTTGCCCTGTCAGAGCTCTCAAATATTATCTGAAGAGGTCTAAACCTATTAGAGGACAGTCAGAAGCCTTATGGTGTGCCATCAAGAAACCCTCGAGACCCATGTCCAAGAATGGGCTTTCGTACTATATAAGGCTTCTGATCAGAGATGCACATTCTCACTTAAAGGAGGAAGACCTTGCATTGCTGAAGGTAAGGACCCACGAAGTAAGAGCTGTAGCTACTTCGTTGGCCTTTAATAAAAACCGTTCTCTGCAGAGCATTATGGATGCAACCTATTGGAGGAGCAAGTCAGTGTTTGCATCATTTTATCTGAAAGATGTCCAGTCTCTTTACGAGAACTGCTACACCCTGGGACCATTCGTAGCAGCGAGTGCAGTAGTAGGTGAGGGCTCAGCCACTACATTCCCATAATCCCATAACCTTTTTAACCTTTCTCTTGAATACTTTTATTGTTGTTTTTATGGTTGTTACGGTAGGCTAAGAAGCCTTCCGCATCCTTGGATTTGGCGGGTGGTCTATTCATTCTTGAGAAGCGCCTGGGTTAAAGGTTTGGTAGAGGTCCTTTAGTAGGGTTGCAACCCCTTGTACTTTGGCACCTTTGGGTTGATTCAGCCTCCAAGAGGAACGCTGCGCTCAGTAAGGAAGACGAACTTTAAATAAAAGGCAGAGTAACGGTTCTATTCGACTTCCTTACCAGGTACTTATTATTTCATTGTTATTTGAGATAACTGTTATATGAAATTTGGGATACTTAGCTATCCTTTAATCATGTACACTGGTTTTCACCCACCTCCCTGGGTGTGAATCAGCTACATGATTATCGGGTAAGTTTAATATTGAAAAATGTTATTTTTATTAATAAAATAAATTTTTGAATATACTTACCCGATAATCATGATTTAATCGACCCTCCCTTTCCTCCCCAGAGAGAACCAGTGGACCGAGGAATAATTGAGGAGGTGTCAACAACAAATGATTGAGTACCTGGCCACAGGTGGCGCTGGTAAGTACACCCCCTTCTAGTATTGTGATAGCTGGCGTATCCCTCCATAGAATTCTGTCGGGCAACGGAGTTGACAGCTACATGATTATCGGGTAAGTATATTCAAAAATTTATTTTATTAATAAAAATAACATATTTACCGAAATGGATGATTGCTTGGCAATTTTCAATATTAAACTTACCCGATAATCATGTAGCTGTCAACTCCGTTGCCCGACAGAATTCTATGGAGGGATACGCCAGCTATCACAATACTAGAAGGGGGTGTACTTACCAGCGCCACCTGTGGCCAGGTACTCAATCATTTGTTGTTGACACCTCCTCAATTATTCCTCTGTCGTGCCTCCGGCTAGACGTTCTGGGATACGCTTATGGTCTTCGAGTTTATTCATGGATATTTGGTGAAGTATTCTCTTAGATTAACGGCTGTCGCATACTGGAATCCTTTTTATATTAGCTAGATAGCTTTTATATAAATACTGGTTAACGGTTAATGAATTTTTGCTTGTTTTTGGATCACCCTTTGGCTAACTCTTTGAAACAAGATGTCTGACGTTTCGCAAGCTCCCTCCCATAGACGATGTAGGTCTTGCAATAGGCGTATTCCGAAAGCCTCGGTAGATCCTCACACCGCTTGTTCTGACTGTAGGGACAGGCCCTGTCTATTAGAAAATCGATGTGAGGAGTGCGCCGGACTTTCGGAATTGGATTTTGTCCGTCTTTTAAAATATTCATCTAAGTTAGAGAGAGGTAGAGTTAGGAGAAGTTCTTCTCACTCTTCTATGTTTTCCTCACCTCACGATCCCCTACCTTTTCCTACCCCTGTAGTGGCTACCCCCGAACCTACTGTGTGCCCTCCGCCTGATATGTCAACTGTTTTGCGTGCTATTCAGGCTTTAGGAGATAAAGTAGAATCAGTGGTAAGTGACCATAAGTCTCTGATGGCCGAGGTTAAAGATCTGAAGGTCAAGAGTGCAGTGGGTGGAAATAGTGCCAGTGCTGTGACGAGTGCTAGTGTCTGTGCAGTGCCAAGTGCTAGTAGTGCCAGTGTGGTGCGTGAGGATTTTTCTGTGCGAGCCAGTCGTCCTCCCAGTCCGGGACCTCTTGCAAGCTCCCATGCCCAGGGGAGAAGCAATGTCGAAGGGCTTAAGGGTTCGACAGGCCTTGTTAGGCGCACAGAATTATCCTCGGTGGTTGCGGGCGTGTCTTCCTTAGACCGTCACTCCCACCGGCAGACGATTGAGCCCGTCTTCTCGTCCGCTAGTCAACATGCAGGGAAGAAACGTTGGTCTCAGGTCTCGAGACCGCTTAAACGGAGAGTTCAGTCAGCGAGTGCTCAGCCAGGTTGTAGTCATTGGCTCAGCTCCGACTCTCCTCAGTCATCGGTCGACTGTACTCCGCCCAAGAGGAGTAAGGTTCTGCCTACTCAGAGCCCGACTGTGACTTTACCTCAGTCTGCTTTAGTTTCTACCGATCCCAAGTGGACCCTGCTTCAGTCCATGCAAGCTCAGCTTTCGGACTTGATGCGTGAGTGTCGGGCTGAGAGTGTTGCACCTCCTCCACCGCCTACACTCCCTCCACCTGTTCTCGCTCCGCCTGTGCTCGCCCAGCCTGCACCTGCTCCGCCTGTGCTCGCCCAGCCTGCACCTGCTCCGCCTGGTCGCAGCACCATCTGCCAGGCGTACGATGTTGAGCCACTTTCGGAGTTTGCTGTTCCCAGTGTTGTTCAGCCTCAGCCTTCTTTAAAGCAACCCTTGCTTTGGGATCAGGAGAGTTATTCCGCTCTTCCTCCTCCTCCTCTTGCTGCTCCACCAGTGGTGCAACTCTCGGTTGGGGTACAGCAACCTCTCCCCTCCGTGAGTCTGTCTGCTCAACCATCGCTGCAGCGAGTTCAACCCTCTTCTAGGCAAGCTCCTCTACACCCTGGACTTGCGCCTCAGGAGCCTCAGCTTGCGAGAACTTTACCTTGTTCTGCGCAGCCTCATCTTCATGCTCCACTCATCTCACAGGAACAGGAACGGACTACTCCGCCTCCGTCCTCCGCTCAGCTTGTGCACTCCTTGGGTTCAACTCTTGCTAGGAGTCAACCTCCTTCACCCATGCGCCTGCCCTCTGCTTCGTCTGTTGTTCAGCCTATGCAGTCTGAGCCTCAGGTTTTCCCTCAAGATGAGGAAACCTCTGTTATTGTTCCTACCCGTTCTGACTCTGCGGTTCAGCTTTCTGGTCCTATCGCTGCGCTACCCTCTGCTGATGAAGTGTCGGATGATGATGAAGCACACCTTGATCCCTCATCAGACGTGGAGGAGTCTAAGCTTTCTCCATTGTCTATTGATTTTCGAAAGGTCTTAGCTCTACTCAGGGAGATTTACCCAGATCACTTCGTCTCTGCTATTCCCCGCTCTCCTCCATCTGAGTTTTCGCTGGGCGTTCAACAAACTCAGTCCAACTATACTAAGCTTGTCCTAGCTAGATCCTCCAAGAGGGCTTTAAGGATCTTAGGGGATTGGCTTCAGTCTAAACAACACCTTGGCAAGACTTCCTTCATGTTCCCTCCAACGAAGCTCGCTTCGAAAGGTTGCGTTTGGTATGCCACAGGGGAAGCACCAGGCTTGGGAGTACTGTACCTGCCTCTGCCCAGGCTGACTTCTCAAGTCTGGTGGACTCGCCTAGGAGGACTGCGATGAGACGCTCGAAGGTTTGTTGGACCTTCTCAGACCTGGATCATCTTCTGAAAGGGTTGTTCAGAGCTTTCGAAATGTTCAACTTTCTCGACTGGTGCCTGGGAGCCCTCAGCAAGAAATCCTCTCCTGCGGACAAAGATTCTGCCATGCTTATTATGTCCTGCATGGATAAGGCCATCAGAGATGGATCGGGTGAGCTAGCGTCGTTATTTGTATCAGGGGTGTTGAAGAAAAGGGAACAACTGTGTACCTTCCTCTCCGCCAGCATTACACCGTGCCAACGGTCACAACTCCTTTTTGCTCCACTCTCAAAGTTCCTCTTTCCCGAGGAGCTAGTGAAGGACTTGTCGGCTGCCCTGATACAGAAAGACACGCACGATCTTGTAGCCTCTTCGGCTCGTAAGTCTAAGGTTACCACCTCTGCCCCCAAGACTTATCGCTCCCCAATGGCTGATACCCCGGCTACGAGGTTCATACCGCCCTTTCGTGGTAGAGCCCCCAGCCGAGGAAGCTCCCGTCCAGACTCTCACAGGGGCAAGTCTAGGAAAGGACCCAGGACTTCTAAGGGAAAGAACTGACTCTCAGATTCTCCAGACAACAGTAGGAGCCAGACTCAAGATCTTCTGGCGAGCCTGGGAGAAGAGAGGTGCAGACGCACAGTCTGTCAGTTGGCTGAGGTACGGTTACAGGATTCCATTCTGCCTCAAACCGCCTCTGACCACGTCGCCCATCAACCTCTCTCCCAACTACAAAGAAGAGGACAAGAGGCTAGCATTGCAACAGGAGGTGTCGCTACTTGTGCGGAAGAAGGCAGTGGTTATAGTCCGGGACCATCAATCCCCGGGCTTCTACAACCGTCTCTTTCTTGTGGCCAAGAAGACAGGAGGTTGGAGACCGGTGCTGGACGTCAGCTCTCTCAACGAGTATGTCACCAAGCAGACGTTCACAATGGAGACGACCAAGTCGGTCTTAGCAGCGGTCAGACAGGAGGACTGGATGGTCTCGTTGGACTTGAAAGATGCTTACTTTCACGTTCCCATTCATCCAGACTCCCAACCTTTCCTGAGATTCGTTTTCGGAAAGGTTGTCTATCAGTTCCAAGCCCTGTGTTTTGGCCTAAGCACAGCTCCTATGGTCTTTACTCATCTGATGAGGAATGTAGCGAAATTCCTGCACTTATCGAACATCAGAGCCTCCCTCTACCTAGACGACTGGCTGTTGAGAGCCTCCACGAGTCGTCGTTGTCTGGAGAACCTCTCTTGGACTTTAGATCTTATCAGAGACCTAGGTCTATTAGTCAATATAGAGAAATCTCAACTCATTCCCTCCCAATCCATTGTGTACCTGGGTATGGAGATTCAGAGTCGGGATTTTCGGGCTTTTCCATCGGCCCCCAGGATAAACCAAGCCCTAGAGTGCATCATGAGCATGCTGAAGAGGAGCAATTGCTCAGTGAGACAGTGGATGAGTCTCACAGGGACCCTCTCATCACTGGCCCTGTTTGTCGAGCTAGGGAGACTCCACCTCCGCCCTCTTCAATTCCATCTTGCAGCTCATTGGGACAAGGGCTCGACTCTAGAAGCAGTCTCTATCCCTATCAACCAAGAGATGAAGACCACTCTCCGGTGGTGGAAACACAATCTCCTTCTCAAGGAGGGTCTATCATTGGCCATCCAGACCCCCCATCTTCATCTCTTCTCGGATGCATCGGACTCGGGCTGGGGTGCGACCTTGGACGGACGGGAATGCTCAGGAGTATGGAACAAGGAACAAGCTTTACTCCACATCAACTGCAAAGAACTGTTAGCAGTTCATCTTGCCCTGTTGAACTTCAAGTCCCTCCTGCTAGGCAAAGTGGTGGAGGTGAATTCAGACAACACCACAGCCTTGGCTTACATCTCCAAGCAAGGAGGGACCCATTCGAGGAGCCTTTACGAGATCGCAAGGGACCTCCTCATTTGGTCAAGAGGTCTAAACCTCACTCTGGTCACGAGGTTCATCCAGGGCGATATGAATGTTTCAGCGGATCGCCTCAGCAGAAGGAATCAGGTCATTCCCACGGAATGGACCCTCCACAAGAGTGTGTGCAACAGACTTTGGACCTTGTGGGGTCAACCTACCATAGATCTGTTTGCCACCTCCATCACCAAGAGACTTCCGCTTTATTGTTCCCCTGTTCCAGACCCTGCAGCAGTTCATGTGGATGCTTTTCTTCTGAACTGGTCCCATCTCGACCTGTACGCATTCCCTCCGTTCAAGATTATAAACAAAGTTCTGCAGAAATTCGTCTCGCACGAAGGGACACGGCTGACGCTGGTTGCTCCCCTTTGGCCTGCAAGAGAATGGTACACAGAGGTACTTCTATGGCTAGTCGACTTCCCCAGGACTCTACCTCTAAGAGTGGACCTTCTACGTCAACCACACGTAGACAGGTTGCACCCAAACCTCCACGCTCTTCGACTGACTGCCTTCAGACTGTCGAAAGATTCGCTAGAGCTAGAGGCTTTTCGAAGGAGGCAGCCAGTGCGATTGCCAGAGCTAGAAGAAGTTCCACTCGTAGAGTCTACCAGTCTAAGTGGGAGGTCTTCCGAAGCTGGTGTAGAGCCAATTCAATTTCCTCTACCAATACCTCTGTGACCCAAATAGCTGACTTCCTTCTTCATCTTAGGAACGAGAGATCCCTTTCAACACCTACGATTAAAGGGTATAGGAGCATGTTGGCCTCAGTTCTCCGCCACAGGGGTTTGGACCTGTCTTCCAACAAGGACCTTCAAGACATTCTCAAGTCTTTTGAGACGTCTAAAGAACGTCGTCTTTCCACTCCAGGCTGGAATCTAGACGTAGTCTTAAGGTTCCTTATGACATCTAGGTTCGAACCTCTCCAGTCAGCTTCCTTCAAGGATCTTACCCTCAAGACTGCTTTTCTCGTTTGCCTTGCAACAGCTAAGAGAGTCAGTGAGGTTCATGCCTTCAGCAAGAACATTGGTTTCTCAACCGAATCGGCTACTTGTTCTTTTCAGCTTGGATTCCTAGCAAAGAACGAACTTCCTTCACGTCCTTGGCCTAGATCGTTCGAAATACCTAGCCTCTCCAACATGGTAGGTAACGAACTTGAGAGAGTTCTTTGCCCTGTCAGAGCTCTCAAATATTATCTGAAGAGGTCTAAACCTATTAGAGGACAGTCAGAAGCCTTATGGTGTGCCATCAAGAAACCCTCGAGACCCATGTCCAAGAATGGGCTTTCGTACTATATAAGGCTTCTGATCAGAGATGCACATTCTCACTTAAAGGAGGAAGACCTTGCATTGCTGAAGGTAAGGACCCACGAAGTAAGAGCTGTAGCTACTTCGTTGGCCTTTAATAAAAACCGTTCTCTGCAGAGCATTATGGATGCAACCTATTGGAGGAGCAAGTCAGTGTTTGCATCATTTTATCTGAAAGATGTCCAGTCTCTTTACGAGAACTGCTACACCCTGGGACCATTCGTAGCAGCGAGTGCAGTAGTAGGTGAGGGCTCAGCCACTACATTCCCATAATCCCATAACCTTTTTAACCTTTCTCTTGAATACTTTTATTGTTGTTTTTATGGTTGTTACGGTAGGCTAAGAAGCCTTCCGCATCCTTGGATTTGGCGGGTGGTCTATTCATTCTTGAGAAGCGCCTGGGTTAAAGGTTTGGTAGAGGTCCTTTAGTAGGGTTGCAACCCCTTGTACTTTGGCACCTTTGGGTTGATTCAGCCTCCAAGAGGAACGCTGCGCTCAGTAAGGAAGACGAACTTTAAATAAAAGGCAGAGTAACGGTTCTATTCGACTTCCTTACCAGGTACTTATTATTTCATTGTTATTTGAGATAACTGTTATATGAAATTTGGGATACTTAGCTATCCTTTAATCATGTACACTGGTTTTCACCCACCTCCCTGGGTGTGAATCAGCTACATGATTATCGGGTAAGTTTAATATTGAAAAATGTTATTTTTATTAATAAAATAAATTTTTGAATATACTTACCCGATAATCATGATTTAATCGACCCTCCCTTTCCTCCCCAGAGAGAACCAGTGGACCGAGGAATAATTGAGGAGGTGTCAACAACAAATGATTGAGTACCTGGCCACAGGTGGCGCTGGTAAGTACACCCCCTTCTAGTATTGTGATAGCTGGCGTATCCCTCCATAGAATTCTGTCAGGCAACGGAGTTGACAGCTACATGATTATCGGGTAAGTATATTCAAAAATTTATTTTATTAATAAAAATAACATTTTCTTGCATGTTTTTTTCTGTAGGGTAGTGTGTAAGTGGTTCACCGATCTTTATTCCACCCAAAATACTTGCCCACTCGGCTAATGTGCATTGCACATTTACTGCTTGCCAGAATAGGAGCAATGAAATATTGTTTAATTGCAAGTGTAGCGAGCCGTGGCGGAGCCAAGACCGGTAAGCGAATAGTTAGCATTAGTTAACCAACATACTCGTAGGTACTCAAATATGCGTAACGACAGACATGGATAGGAAGGATTCTTGTTTTCTATGCGAGCAGCAGGCCTGGTGACCCAGCGATCCATACACGTACCTTGCTGTATGACTAATGGCTGTTGAGGCATAATAACATACTGTATATCATTAAGTCAGAATGGAAACACCTTTTACTAATGGGAAACTGAAGTGGCCTTGGTTTTATGAACAATATTCTGTTACAGTGGGATGCTTGATAACCCAAGGATCTCCCCTAAAATACAGTGCAACAAATGATGTCACAGTAATTAGATGTCTTGACACGGTTCTCACAGGAGGCGTCCTAAGTGGCCTGGCTCAGAGAAATCCTTCTCTTACAGGTCGAGCTTGGAAAGAGAACTCCCTGTTATTCCTTCGCAAACTGCTAGAGGTAGAAATTTGAGTACTAGGAGTGAGCATGATTCCTACCATTCTTTCTCTCCCCCTATCTCTCCATTCACCTAATGTTGTTACAGAGAGGAAGGCTGTTCGAAGAAACATTATATGTTTTAACGTGCCTATGAAGGTAGAACTACCTTTTATCTCTAAAGTGGAACCATCTCATTATCAGGATATTGCTCATTTAATTTTTCCAATAAGTTTTACTACTGTATTTTATTTATTCAATTCCTTCCAGAATTTTTTCGAGACAACTCTGTAAGAGTCGAGTTCAACTCATTGGGCTGGATAATCTAAATGTCTCTAATGTCTCCCATTAACACACTTAGTTTAGTTTGTGGTCTACTTATCTGATCCCAATTCACACCAAATGCTTTGGATGAATAAGCACATATTTCCATCAAAAACATCCACTGAGTAACTACATTCGTTTTGAGTTATAAAAAGAAAAATGTCACCATGCATGCTGTTTCTAATTAAAAGTCTTTGCAGTTACAAGACAGTCAATAGTATCAGCAATTAGTTCTATGTTATTATAACCACAAAGAATAATATCAAGTATTCTTAATTGTAAACTTTAATCGGTTTTATATTTTAGATAATTTTAAACTTTTAACATCTGTATCCATGATCAATATTTAATGTTATTCTTTAATTCCACATTCAAAGCTTTGCAGCATCTCAAATTCATTACATGGTCAATATTTGTCTTATTCTGTCTAAAGCAGTCAATACACTTGACGAAATATGAAAAACATTCTTGCGTTTTATTATTACCAGTAGGATGTCAGCTATGACATTGGATCAACTCAACCTTCCAACAGATGAAGACACATGTGGGAGATGGGCAAATGGGAGGCAAAAAAAAAAAGAAAAAAAAAGAATTTGTAATATTAATATGACTCAGGAATCGGGATTCAAATCAAAATTTTTTAGTAGACAAGGTACTTGTGTGAGTACGTTGTGGTAAAGCAATCGTGTCATTCATTTAACCAATGGCTGTTGGGTTATGAGAACGAAGTTGTTGGGATTGTAGGCTGAAGCTACCTGATATTGAGCCGAAGCTGACGATGGAACATGACCACGAGGGGATTCCATTTGTATACGAGCTTGGGTCATGGCAGCACGATCAGAACATGCATTATCACGTGACATGGAGTCATAGCCATCATGTGTTGAAATGATCGTGCGTTTGGTGACGCTATCACGTGTGGGCACTGCGGTGCGTTCACTGAGATTATCAGGCATGTGCGCAGTAGAGTGTACTGAATTTTTTGCCTGAGAACACATTTAGGTTGTGTCATGTATGGTCAACATGTGTAGAAATAGTGAATGTGTTGTAGTTATTATCGACTTCCAAGCAGCTTGCTTGAAAGAGGACATTATAGGTTTAGAGCAACTTGGTCTGGCCAAAGTTGTGGTTGCGGACACCACCGAAGCGGTTTGACCAACTTCAATACATTGTAATGGAGAGTTCTGGGACAAGTACAAAGAACTCGTAAGAGGAGAGCGGTGCTGAGAACTTTTGGAAGTACGAGGCAAGCCCGACTCGTGAGCTGGAAAAGGATGAAATGGATCCTCCAGTGGGGCTGCCATTATTGACTCTTGAGTTACTTTCGATGCCTTGATGGGAGATGTCTCCAAAATTAAAAATTCATCACTGATAAAATTAGCCATTTAAGGCTCAACACTCAGTACGCTAGTGGGAGGCGAGGGAGATATATAGTACCATATGCATTTCTGAATAATCGGGGACCAAGGATACTGAAACTGGATTTGGCTCAGGGAGAGTAGCTGCTGTAGCCAAGTGACCTGTCACAAGCTTCGACTCAGGATCACCAGGCACATGATCGATATTATAGGATAATCATCATCATCATCTCCTCCTACGCCTATTGACGCAAAGAGCCTCGGTTAGATTTCATTATGGTCATTGTCCTTCGTAAGTGGAGCCTCTGAAGGCTCAAGACATGAAGGAGGTGGATGGGGATATCTTTCAATGCAGAAAGGAGGTTACGCTCTTTACCATTACTGGAAGAAGACGAGGAAGGTAAACGATCTCTCTTCGCTCGTTTCTTGTGTCGAGAACAAAATTTATCCCAATGGGAGGTCGGCCACTCCTTACAATACTTGCATGGATTTTCTACAGAACATCATTTACCACCTCATTAACCATTGTTTGCACAAGTATAGCACAGATAATGATAAGCACACTTAGTTTCAATTAAAAACAAACATACAAAGCATTAAGTACCATAAGGATAATCCAGTGTGGATTATGTAAGGTACGATGATAGAGACGAGGGGAGACTTCTTGTTGTAATGGCGACCAGGATAGGAGTGAAGCCTACTGCCAACTACACTTAACACTGCCCAGCAGTTTGGTTGCTAGGTAACCAATCAGGATGCAATCGAACCCTTTTTCTTTTATTATTATCATCTGGTCCTAGAAAACAGAACTAGGAGTAATTCATTTTAATGATTCAGAACTTTGTATCGACATTGGAATAAATATGAATTTTCCACAACTTTCTATGATAAACTGCTG
Organism: Palaemon carinicauda; assembly: GCF_036898095.1. Taxonomy (NCBI): domain Eukaryota; kingdom Metazoa; phylum Arthropoda; class Malacostraca; order Decapoda; family Palaemonidae; genus Palaemon; species Palaemon carinicauda. The sequence goes on from NC_090757.1 coordinate 11,097,059, forward strand.
GCAAAAGTTGAAGTATCTTGAGTACAGTACTGAATTTGTTAAAGCCAGAAAATATCATTGTAATTGTGAAGACCGACTAACATATCTTGACGATGGTAGTGGAGGAGGTATGTAATCACAAAGCTCTTGAAAGTGTGTCGCATTTATTTAAGAATAGTAATAAAGTTTAGGTTATCCCAGTCAGATTGTGGGTGACCCAATAAAGATGTAGCTTTACAATGAAAAAGTTACAGAAGAGAGCAACTCAATTTTGCCTTCACCTTACATCCACCTTGTCCTGTTATTGATACAGTTTGGTTAGAAATATTGTACTGTACAAATTTCAACCATCTTTTCCTGTTTTATACATCAATTTTGTTATGAATACTACTGTACAAATTTACTCCATTAAGAAAGATAGCCAAAATGACCTTTGTTTTAGAATGTTAGTGACGCTGCTTTTAGGCTTGGGAGATATTTTGATAAAGTTTGGTACCTATTTTGTCGGGAATCATTTTATACTGTATTCTGTTGATATCTCTGCCTTAGATGTCTTAATGCTAAAATGCTCAGTACTGTACAGGATATCCTTCCTTCATCCTAACCTAACCTAACCTAACCTAATTTCTTCCTAATAGTGGGATGTATCTTGATACTTATACATTCATATATTATTAGTAGTAGCTAAGTTACAACCTTAGTTGGAAAAGCAAGATGCTATAAGCCCTAGGGCTCCAACAGGGAAAATAGCCCAGTGAGGAATGGAAATAAGGAAACAGAATAGTGTGCTTGAGTGTCCCTTTAATCAAGAGAACTCTAACCCAAGACAGTGGAAGATCATGGTACAGAAGCTATGGTTCTACCCAAGGCTACATAGCGATGGTTTTATTCAAGAGTTTCCTCCTAGGAGAACTGCTTTCCATAGATAAAACAATAATAATGCTTTAATAGTAACATTTATGTTGTCATGTACCTTATCCTAACATTATGAAGAAACCCACTTGTGATTTGAAAGTACAGTATTTTGTAGAAAGTCCAAACATTGCCTGCATTAAAAAGTTAAACAAAGTTATTTGATTTCTCAACCTTTATTGCAAGTTATTTTGAGTTTGGCAATTCTGTATTTTTGAAACACTTATTTGGTAGATCCCAGGTGTGGTTTTTTCTCATTAATACCTTGAAATTGTCATCAATTTCCTTTTTGATATAGGTGGGTAATTAGTTTTATATTGCAGGCTGTAGATTTACGGTGTTATAGTATAGACATTTTTTGCTTTGCAGACTAAAGATGTCATGGTTATTTGGAATGAATCAAAGACCTCAAGACTTCTCACAGTTTGTTCCTCCGCCATCTACTGTTGGTGGTGGGGGAGGGTCAGATGATGATGGTGGTTCAAACAAAGGCTCTAGTGCAATGGAGGCGTATAGATTTGATTCTGCGGCCCTGGAGAGGGCTGCTCGGGCTGCAAAAGATTTGGAGAAGTCTGGTATGTATGAATCTTTTCTTCGAAATTTTTACTAATATTTATTTTTACTGAGTAAGCTAATTTATGAAATTTGAAAGTCAAATGTACTACTTGGGGAAACACTGCACATTGATAAAGAAGGTTTTAAATGTACTGTAGTAAATATAATGATGTTGATTGAAGTAGCAGCCACCAGTCATTTGGTATTGGAATCTAAAAAAACAAAAAATTCAAACTGTGCCTATGGCAATAATTGAGTTGGTAATTCAGCTTTGATATGTTCTTATTCAACATTATTAAGAAGGCATATTTATCGTTTCAATTGAATTGCAGCATTTGCAAAGGAAGCTTTGGATCTTTCAAGAATGCAAGAGGAAACAAAGCAGAAGGAGATTATTACGAGGGCAAAAGAAATGGAGGTTAGTAGCAAACTTGTTGGTTGTAGATGTTAACCTATTTTCTTTTGTAATTAATTCTGATTTGCTCTTTTTTATATGTACCTATAGTTGTTTCTATGTGTATGGAAACCTTTCGTCCTTCAAAGTAGGGAATATGTTTTTAGCGGGAGTTAGAATGGCTGTTAAATTCATTAACAAGGTAGTTAACAACACATGGTTAATATGGGCAAAAAGCCACTACCTTCCATCTGTTGGAAGTACGTCACTTTTGACTTTGGCCACGGTGAGTACAGATGTACTGTTGTCTCCTTACCAAACTTTTGTCGTCTTTATTTTTCTTACGGGAAGTTAGAATTCCCACATCAACTACCCATCTTAATCCTGACAAGAAGGTCAAATTGATGTGCTTCCGACAGGTGGAGGGTAGGTGCTTCTCGCTTGCATTCACCACCTGTCGTTAACAAGGTTTTAACTACCTCGTTAACGAATTCAGCGCCCATTGCATCTCCCGCTGAAAGCATTTTCCCTATTTTAAAGGGAAAAAATCCAAGTTACTTTTTAAATATTTTATTGTGCCCTACATTCTGTTTTAGAAAACAGTGGCCTGTCAATTGGGCTGTGAGGCTGTAAGTCAGCAATAACTACTACCACTGTGTAAAGTTTTACAGTAACAGCTATATCTATCTTTGCCAAAAGCATACCCCTATTAACCCTTTTACCCCCAAGCTATTTGGAACTTTCCAACCCTTAACCCCCCGGCGTTTTCTTTTTCAAGCACATTTTGCAATGTATTTTTTTTAAATTGCTCTAACAGCCTTAATTTTCATCATAGAGAGGTCAGGTTGGTCTCATTCCTTTGGAAAATGCCTGAAGTTTCTCAAAAAGTTATTAAAAATATGCCAAAATATGTAATTAGCCGTTTTTTGCAAGGACGTACCGGTACGTCCATGGGGGTAAAGGGATGAGTTTTGTGAAACGTACCAGTACGTCCATTGGGAGTAAAACGGTTAAAGGACTCAGTTTTGTATAGTTAGGAAAAATACAAGTGACTTGAAAATTTTTTTATTTTTAAGATTTTTTTAAGTACACCAAAATCCCTGTAGCATTCCCTACTCATAATGCATGTTCAGGACCATATCTAATCTCTTTTAGGTACAAATTGAAGCTGCTAAAGCTGAGGGAAAACGGATAGAACAAGAAGAAAGACGCAAGACTTTGCAGGAACAGGCAAAGCTTGATCAACAGAAAGCACAATATCAGGATCAATTGTCTCGTAAAAGGTTAGGCTTGATCATGTTGTTCCGCTTAATTCTTAGAAGTTAATGATCAACTGATATTATGTGCAAAAACTGACATTTCATGCAAGGTTGCATTTTGCATAATTACTTTTTACCAGCTTGTGTAGTACTGAACAGTATAATCACATTTGTTTCATCAATGTAATTACAGTAATACTGTACCTCTCTTTACCATTGATTCGACATACAGTCAGTTCTGACTTTACATCACTCATTGTTAAGTATTAAATATGAAAATAAAATCCACCTTAAGCCATTTTACCTGACTTACGTCGGTCTATATGTTGTGCAATAATGGTGAAAATATACTGTACAGTAGTGTATTTCACATGCAAGCTTGTTCACACTGGTGATCCAGGGCATGACTAGATGGCTGTCAGGCAAATGACTTGCAAAAGTTTTAACAGTGAGCAATGACGTAATATGTCAACCTACTGTACTTATGTTGACATATCATAGCGTAACTGACAAAGGAGTAAAGATAGAAAGGAACTGAAAATTTCATTAGAAAGTTGAATAAATTTCCTTTAGAGCTATATGAATGGATGATGATCGAAATGCTTTATTGGATCATCAGGGGATTAATGTTAAGTATTTTTTACATGTTCACTATGTGTATAGGACATGTGTAAGTCACTTAATAGGGAAAAAATCCTACCTATGTCAAAAATTGATATAGGACTAATTAACAACACAGGGCTGGGTATATGTCAAAAATCAATTTAGGACTCATTAACAACAGAAGGCTGGATATATGTAAAAAATTGATTTAGGATTAATTAACAACTGAGGGCTGGGTATATTGATATCTTATTAAAGCTAGAATATATTTTTCTGCTATTCTGAAAAAGGAAAAGAGCAGCAATTATAGAATCCTGTACAGCAATTCCTTATGGTAAAGTTCAACTCAGGAATATTAATTTTACATGTGAAAGTTTTACTGGAAACTGGAAAAAGGAGTTAGAAAATGGAAGGTAATTTGTTCAGAATTTGGTAAAAAAATGACTCAAAACTTATAAACATGGCAATTCTTTTGATCTAAATTATTTGCAAATGATGGGTATGCTAAAAGATGAGTTTTTTGGTGAAAATTTTGGAATAATAGACCTTAAAAGTATAGTATGATACATTGTATGAAAGTATTTTTTATATGCATACTTCACTTATATTGGTAGATTTTGTATATCTTAGTGAGTGAAATGATTCTATTAAGGATGCCAAAACTTACCCAAGTGGGAGTTGTAGCAGTGATTTTTTTCTAAATGCATGCAGTATCTGTTGTATAGAGGTGAACATGAAGAGGAGTCAAGTTAGACAAGAGAAATTAATCACTTTTAGGGCATAAGGAATATTACATGACATAGCTAGATTGATTTGAATAAGGAAAGGGTGGTAAGTGTTCTAGAATATGTTTATAATATGTACGTATTTAAAGAAAAACATAAATTAAGGAAATGGCAACAGGAGAGAGGTGGTATCCCGGACATTGCAGTTCATTGTATACATTGGGCACTTGCATTACGTGATACGTTAGAATTGACAAAACTGATATGGTTTCATTAACAGGTATGAAGACCAGTTAGCACAACAACAGAGAATGAATGAAGAAAATTTAAGAAAGCAAGAGGAGTCTGTAGCAAAACAGGAAGCGCTGAGAAAAGGTAAGTTATGCATTTTCAGAAAAAATATACATTTTGGAAATTTGTTTTACATTACATTTCTACACTATAGCAAACCATATTCTTTAACAGAAGCATGATTTCGGCAAAGCTGGAAGTGGTCATTGAAGCTTTAAACAGGGTTATAGTGCTGGTGAGGAGCGGTAGGCCCCACCCATCCACCAAGCAGAGCAACCATCCCTTTGATTTACGCTGTAGCTGTTGTGTCTTAACTTTTGGCATTTGATCTTTTTCTATGTTTTTTCAGATTGTGTTTGCTTTATTTATGGAGGCTCCATGAGCCAACTATTCTGCAGTGCCCTGGGAAACCTGGCCGTAACTGCAGCAGGTTCATGAACAAGCCCTTTGTGGATTCCCATCAACTTTGTACTGTACTATTTGTGCAGTGAGAGGACTTCGGAAAGAAGAAAAAGAATTTTAAGAGGGATTCTTTGGCCTTTGACTTGCCAATGCCTAAGCAAAGAAATGCCAAAGAAACTCTATACTTCTTTTTTTCTTCCAGAAGTTCGCGAAACTTGCTGTGTTTCCTTCTGATTTCCCTAGGGCCGGGTCCTCTAGAGGAATTCAGAAGGAAGGTGGAGTCTCTGACTTATGCTTGGGGGTACGCTTTGAAGGGAGCAGAAGTATCACCTTCCCTTAGCAAAGGAAATGCTCCAATGTGTCTCTTCCAAAGTACGTCTTTTCTTGTGCTGCCTGATGATGACGTGGTGGGGGACCTAGCCCTGCTGAAGCTGTGACCTTCTTTTAGTATTAATGCCATTCCTTAAGAGAAACTTCTGGAGGTGCTAGCTGATGCCAGGACTTTAAAATCATCCCTTGGTGCACTCGAAGTAACCAAAGCCAGAGTCTTGTGAGACTTCAATTGATCTGTTCTCATAATGTGGGAAAGAGATGGTGTGGTACAAAGGCCCAGCCTGGGAAGGTGTATTGGTATCCAGTACTGGAGCTTAGTCCTGCTACCAGCACTCGGTCTTATACAGGACCGAGCATGCACACTACTGGTTGGTATGATGGCCCGCATCTTTAACCCCTTTCTTCTGGATGTTATCCGGACTGCTTGTCTTCACTTACGAAGGTGACTGCCCTTTGGTAAAGGTGGTACCTCCAATTGTTCTCCTCGCTGGTTCCAATTGTTCTCCTTGCTGGTATGAGCTACGAGAGCTTTCCTCACACGTGTGGAAGATGAGTAGGTTTTGGGATCACTTGTGATTGCCACCTTCATCCCCACATACTTTAACTCCACTTGCAAACTCTCCACACACCAGGTCTCTATATGAATGGTCTCCTTGTATTCAGACACCACATGATTGGCCACTGCTATAGTACCCCTTGCAAATCTTCGCAAGACTACAACTTCTGTTTTGTCATTAGGAAAGATGATGCATATTTTCAAAAACCAATCATCAGTCCGACAGAAAGAAAACCTATGTTTTGTCGTCAGGGGAGTAGTGTACTGTACCAGTTTAAAGCTCTGTGCTTTAAGACTGCCTACCATTCCTTAAGTGTTTATCCTCATCTCTACATGAGCCCACTTGAACGGCATTCATCTTCTGAGGTAACACGATGGTTGGATGATCCCGTTGTCCTTCAGGAGGCAGTTGCTTCAGGATTGAGACAGACTGATTTCCTTTTGCCACAATCTGGGTTTTGGGATTAATAAAGAGAAGTCAAGTCTCATGTCCAAGGGTAGAAGTCAAGTCTCATGCCCACTGATAGAAGTTAAGTCTCATACCCACTGATAGAAGTCAAGTTTCATGCCCAAGGATAGAAGTCAAGTCTCATGCCCAAGGATAGAAGTCAAGTCTCATACCTTGGTATGCTGATAGACACAGCAGCAGAAAGAGACTTCCAATCTGGCGATGGTACCAACAGACTCAAGAAGTTAACGCAATCTTTCCTACACGATCAAGAACTTACAGCATGACAGTCTTAATGCTTTCTGGGACAACTTTATTTGTTGGAGAAACTTGTTCTACTTGTACGCCTCCACCAGCAACCACTACTGATGTCTGAAGCATCACTGGTCAGTAGCCTACAATCCCCCTTAACATTCTTGAAAGGGAGCCCCATATGAACTGATGAGTCAAGCATCAGATCGTGACTTGACTCTCAAGACGGTTTGCTTTCTCGCACTAGCTTCTGTAAAGAGGGTTAGTGATTTGTATGGTCTGTCCTATGACGTCACCCATTTAAGGGGATGGGGGCAAGGAGCACTGGACTTCATCCTTGTGTTTATTGCTAAAACCCAAAATCCAGCTGTAGCTGACTCTAGGTTCGTGCCCTTCGAGAACTTGGGTTCGGTAAATAACAGATGATTCTGACCAACTGTTACCATGTCTTTTGAGAGCATTAAGATGCTATCTCAAGAGTACAAAGAGAGCTCACCCTCATGTCAAGCGTGTGCTTGTGAGTACGAGCAGGGTTAAAAGGAGGATCACCAAGAACACTGTTTCCTCTTGTATTTGGCAGGTCATTGACTGCACTCTGGATCCTCACTCTGCTCAACAAGGCAGAATGTCAGGGTCATGATTATGTCCTTGGCATTCAAGAGAAACTTCTCTGTACCCAGGTACTCCAAACGGGTGTGGGGAGGCAAACCACCTTTACCGTCACTACCTGCAAGTCGTAACCCACAGCACCCTAGATAAATTCACTCTAGGTCCTGTGGCGGCCGCTCAGCAAATGGTTTAGCTGTCGGTCGAGAGCAGAAGTTACATGGTTTTAGTCTTAGATGAATGTATAGAATGACTGGCCTTTTCTTCTTTCATCTTTCCCCTCTCATCTTTCCCCTCTCTTGGGACACAGCAGGTAGAGAATCTGAAATCTGGCCTCCTTCCTACTGAAGGTAAGCACCATATTAGTTTTGAGGTCAGAAATGTGTGTGTATGTTTTGTCATATCCCCAATCTCCTTGTGGGGGAGAGTTGGGTAATGAATAGATATTAGTGTGAGTGTGGGTCCCTCACTCCTTATACTTGACAGTAAAGTCACAGTGCGAGTTTCCACTCGCTCATCAGGGTTGCTTAGCCGTCGACTTCCTAGCATTGACAGGCTGAGGGTTCACGAGGTGTCAGGATACTCTTCTCACTCTATCCAGCTCAGATTTTTATCCTGGGGCAATGTGTCCAGCCAGTTGGAATTTGGACTTCCACCCACCTAGAGGCAAGTCTCCATAGTAAAGAATGAAGATTTATATTTGTGTTGGAACAAATTACAAATTTTCCTAACTAAAAACCTGAGTTCTTTACACATACATGTCCTGCCATTACCTTCCACCTGGAAGTCCTGCCTACAATCAAAAGTGAGAACACACTGGGTGATTGTATGAGCGGGGTAGGTTGGTCTACCCTCCACCCCACTCCTGCAAACTAGTGGAGGGTTATTGACACCTCACGTGAAAGTTTTTATAGCTAAATCCTTCTCGCACTTAAATATATATCCATAGAACAGAACTCGGGTTTTAATAGTTATGGAAAATACAAATTATATCCAAATTTGTCCCTAAAATGGGTCTGAATCTTGCTCCGTAAGGTCAAAGGGAAGGTTGCTCGGCCTGGTGGGAGGATAGACCCTACCCTCCGCTTGGCAGCAACTACATTCACCTTATTGAAAGTTTAAATGGCTGTTTCCAGCTTCCCCAAAATCGTACTCCTATAAAGGACTTGTGTTTGTATAGTTAGGATAAAAACAAATTTCTTTAAAATTTGTGGTTTTGTCAATTTTTTGAGGAAGGTAATTGAGATGAGAGTTATACATGTGCTTGGCTTTTGTTACTCATATTATTTATATAATGATGTTTATTTATAGTACCTTAATAAATTTTCATGTTAAACATATTTAACAACTCATATTAGCTCTGCCATGAAGCCAGTGATCCATAAATAGAAGCGGCCAACTGAAAATTACATGCTAAAGCTTATCACTAACTTAAGGAAGAAAGAGAGACTGAAAAACAACTTGAAGTTTTTTTAATGACTACAGTAAAAGATTGGCATCCTAGGGTGAAGGTATGAGATATCAAATTCAAGACAGCTATAACGTGTTACAGACTCCAAACAGGAATGAGATCGATTGTTACCTGATGGTCCAGGCGGCACATATACCATAACACTCATTCTCCTCTATGTTAGACAGTAGAAATACAGTTTGTTCCAACACAGGAACTTACCTCGAACTACTTTCTTAGGAGTTACCTGGAACCTCCTCTCAACCGACCAGAGTTTTGTGTAGTTTACCCTACTTCCGTTTTCTGTAATGGTAGGCCTAGGCGGAAGGAGACGTGCCCTGAGGGCAGTCTCGAGACAGGCCTCATGTTAGCCTCAAATATTGCACAGACTGTATATTCATATTTATAATTTATGAGGTTGATAAAACAAACCATGTTTTTGTCCCCTTTTCTCTGTTTATAGGTGTTTAGCTGGTTTTTCAGAGTTTGTTTCTATTTTCAAGTTGCAAAAGTTATACATTAAGACAAAACATGGAAATGGCTAAAGTCCCAGACTAATTATTTTCTCTTTTTTTTCCAACATAAAAGCAACACTTGAACATGAACTGGAGCAGAGGCACAAATATGACATGAAAAGAATTGAGTCAGAGATGAGCTCCAAGGCAAAGTTGGAGAGAGAAAACCAGGACTTGACTTTAGAGCAGATACGTGTTAGAGCAGCAGAAGACAGAGAAACTACCCTGAAGAGTATGATAGAAAAGCGTGAAACCATATTAGCTTCCATTAAGTAAGTTCTGTTATTTATTGCTATAAAAATTATCAATTATAACTTCTTTGGTGTAACTTGCTATGTATGAACAATGGAACCTGTAGAATTCCTAAGATTTATTTTAAGCTATTGCCTTAATGCCAAATTAATTTCGATCCTTAATTCTTTATTTTACGAATACTGTAGTACCTCGGTTTATAAGTTTAATTCTTTCTGGGAGCTCACTCGCAAATTAAAGTGCTTATATTCTAAAACTATTTTTTACATAAGAAATAAAAGAAATTCACTTGATGTATTCCACAATTCCGTAAATACACTTATACACTCATCTTTAAAGGTATTGTGATGGTAATTATCGAACAGTTTATAACTGCTAACATCAGAAATTAATCAAATTTAATAATTCACAAAGAAAATATAAATAATTGACAAATTACCCTGTACATTGCCTTTGAGGAGAGTTTTCGCTGGTATGAGGGTGACGAGAGATTAGGAGGAGAGGGTTACGGCTTGGAAGGAGATCCTCCCTCCATGAGCATTTCTGGTGAAATATCAGTTCTCTCTCTCTTGAATGATTTTTAATATCACTAACTGAATCACTTAATTTAGGCTTTATGGACATTTGGTCTTTTTTTTTTTTTTTTTTTTTTTTTTTTTTTTTTTTTTTTTTTATACAGTACATTCTTACTTTCAGTATTGACAAGGAACCTATCTAGAGACAACTGATTTTGCCTTTCATTTAAAATGACATGAAACGGAGGTAAAAATCCCTTGAACACATCGGGAACACTGCTTGGTTGGTGTAGTGGCACTGTGTGACTGATTTCGTGCTAGTCTTCTTAGTACTTGTTCACAAAAAATCCCAATAGTTTTGGTTGCAGACTGATGGAATATCCGTAACCCAATTCAAATGTATATGCTTGTACTGTATCCCGAGTTAGTTCTATTCAAAGTTACTCGTAACCCGAGGTATTACTCTACCCTTCAATGAAATGTACTTACATACTGCATTATGTCAGCTCTCTATTAATATTTTCTTTCCACTTTATGCTTGATATGTTATTAGGTCATCAAAGTATTTTTTTCTGAAAAACTCAAAATGTACTGTATGTTGAAAGAAGCACTAAAGAGTCAAATGTTGTTTACAGAACGGCAGGTTCAGCAATTGGCACTGGAATTGATACTTTCCTCAGTGAGCCAACCAAAATTCAGGCAGCTGTGGCTGGTCTTGTTGCTCTCACTGCAGGATACTACACTGCTAAGGGATCTTTAGGCATCGTTTTCAGATATTTGGAAGCAAGACTAGGTAAGAAAAATAGCTTCATTTGATTTTTTTTTATGTCAATCATAATATTTTGCTCTTTGATATATTTTTAGAGTATTAGACAATATTTTTGTATGCAAGTAGCATTTTCTTTGCTTTGAGAATTAAAATGCAGATATTTGATTGTTTCTATAAAATTGTCACAAGACTATTAAGTATCATTATCACTCTCTTATTGCCTGCCTGAATAATTTGTTCTTAAATTAGAATTGAAAATACAGTATAAAAAAGGAAAAGTTAGATAAGTATAAAGCTAAAAGCTTTATCCTTACTGTAAATAACCTTTCATACTGTCTACATTGTGCTATGTAAAGAACACAACACCAGAACATCCCCAGTTTCCACTGATTGCTCATGTGAAAACTAAAGATAATACTAAAAAAAATTTTAAAGCTCGTATCACTTGTCACTGAAGTTATGTTACTACTTAGGCCAGCTAGGATGTTAAAAACTTACAAAAGGAGAGGTAGAAGCTCCAACCAGTTTATGTCCATAGGCATTCATATCCACTTGCATTTCTTGACAGTGAGGAAGGGGGACCAAGACATTATTTCCTATTATAAGATTATGGGCATATGTCAAGACAAAAGAATTTTGTTTGGTTCATAATAATCCCCATTGTCTCTCATGGCTGTGTAACCTGAATGTAGGAAATTAATTTTTTCAATATTAATCTTACCCGATGATCTTGTAGCTGTCAACTCCGTTGCCCGACAGAAATCTACGGTCGGGATACGCCAGCGATCGCTATCCAGGTGGGGGTGTACACAACAGCGCCATCTGTGGTCAGGTACTCAAGTACTTCTTGTCAACAAGACCTCAATTTTTCCTCTGTCGTGCCGCCGGCAAGACCTACATGGATACGCTGTTGATTTTGGAGTCTTTTGTTCACGTTTTGGTGATGTATTTGCTCTGAAATTTAGCCTTCGCTGTTCAGGAAGACTTTATCCTTAGCTTAGCAAGCTTTTGGTATTAATTTGATTTCATTGGTTAACGATCTTTGCTTAATTTTGGAATTCCCCCTTGACTACCTCTAAATTCAAGATGTCTGACCATTCCCAAGTTCCTAAATACAGGCAGTGTAGTGTTAGGACTTGTACTAGGCGTCTTCCGAAGGCCTCTATAGATCCTCACACCGTATGTTCCAATTGTAGGGGAAAATCCTGTCAATTGGAAGATCGATGTGGGGAATGTGCTGGGCTTTCGGAATTCGATTTTAATGAATTCCTCAGATATGCACGTAGGTTAGAGAAGGAGAGAGATAGGAGGAGTTCTTCTCGCTCTGTGGATTTTTCCTCTCCCCATGCCCCTCAACCTTTTCCTTCCCCTGTGGTGGTGACTCCCGAACCTGCTACGAGTGCTCAGCCTGCAATGGCTGATATGTTGCGTGCCATTCAGGCTCTCGGTGATAAGGTGGAGTCGTTGGTTAGTGACCGCAATCAGCTCTTGGCAGATGTCAGAGAGCTGAAAGCGAAGAGTGCAGTGGGAAGTGTTAGTGCTAGTGATGTGCATAGTGTCAGTGTCAGTGTTGCGCATGAGGGTACATCTGTGCGTGCCAGTCGTCCTCCCAGTCCGGGACCTCTTGCAAGCTCCCAAGCCCAGGGGAGAAGCAATGTCGAAGGACCAAAGGGTTCGGCAGGCCTTGATCGGCGCACGGATGTATCCTCAGTGGTTGCGGACGCATCTGCTAAGGATCGTCCCTTCCACTCCCAGACGAATGAGCCCTTACATTCCTCGTCTGTGGAAGAGGTTTCCAGGAGGAAACGGTGGACCAAGGTCTCACGACCGCTCAAACGTAAGGTCCCTTCCGAGCTAGTCCAACGGCCCAGGTGTAGCCACTGGGTCAGTTCGGACTCGCCGCAGTCATCTGATGACTGCACACCTCCCAAGAGAGGTAGAGTGGTCCCTCAACAGGCCTCTGCACCGTCTGTTGTTGCTCCTACCACAGTAGACCCTAAGTGGTCCATGCTGCAGACTATGCAGTCTCAGCTTGCGGCTTTTATGCAGGAGTATCATGCCGAGAAGGTTAACACCTCTCCTGTTAACCTACAACCCGCAGAGGTTGTGCGCTCAGCAGATACTGCGGCTGCCTGCTCCCACACCCCACCTGTGAGAGCTCCTCCACCGATGCGCAGTCCTCACTGCCAGACGCATGTTCTTGCTGCACCATCTGCTAACATGCGTGAGCTGCCGCATCAGGAGTTGCCGGGTTCCAGCACTATGCGGCATTCTCCTCAGCCCATGCAGCATGCTCTGCAGACCTTACAGCATGCTCCGCATACCATGCAGCATGAGCCGCATACCATGCAGCATGAGCCGCATACCTTACAGCATGCTCTGCATACTATACCGCATGCTTCTCAGCCCACCGCAGACCCTCCCACACACCAGCCCTCTGCTTTTGTTGTTGCCAGCTCACATACTGTCCAGCAGAGGCATGATGATGGATCCGCAGGTACGCATGCACCCGTTCTGCAGGATTCAGCCGTTCAGCTTGCTGCTCTGCCTTTGCCACTCACAACTCAACTTTCGGATGATGATGTATCGGAGGATGAAGCTGCTCATCTGGATGATCCTCACTCTGATGTTGAAGGACACAAGTCTTCGCCACCCTCCTTAGACTTTCGCAAAGTCCTTGCTTTGTTCAGGGAATTGTATCCTGAACACTTTGTGTCTGCAACCCCTCGTTCTCCTCCCTCCGAGTTTGCTCTGGGCATGCAGTCTGCTGCGCCTGCCTTCACCAAGCTTGTTCTCGCCAGATCATCAAGGAGAGCTTTGAGGGTTATGGGGGACTGGTTGCATTCCAAGAAGCAACTGGGAAGGACCTCTTTTGTGTTTCCTCCTCCCAAGCTGGCTTCTAAGTCGAGCGTCTGGTATGCCACGGGAGAGGAACCTGGCTTGGGGGTTCCTGCCTCTGCCCAGGCCGACTTCTCAAGTCTGGTTGACTCTCCCCGCAGGTTGGCTATGAGACGTTCGAAGATCTGCTGGTCCTTTTCCGATCTTGATCATATGTTGAAGGGAGTCTTTCGTGCCTTCGAGATATTCAACTTCCTCGATTGGTGTTTGGGAGCCTTAAGCAGGAAGACTTCCCCTTCAGATAAGGACTCGGCCATGCTGATCATGTCTAGCATGGACAAGGCAATACGGGATGGGTCTGGTGAACTTGCGGCTTCATATGTATCAGGAGTCCTCAAGAAGAGAGAACATCTGTGCTCCTTCTTATCTGCTGGTATCACTCCTTGCCAGAAGTCAGAGTTGCTGTTTGCTCCTCTCTCCAAGTGTCTGTTTCCGGAGGAGTTGATTAAGGGGATGGCTGCCTCTCTTATCCAGAAGGATACTCATGACCTCATGGCTTCTTCTGCACGTAAGGCTAAAACCTTACCTTCCGTGCCTAGACCCTTCCGCCCTTTAGCAGTTGATACACCTGCTTCTAGGTTCATCCCGCCCTTTCGTGGCAGAACCTCCAGCAGAGGAGGTACCCGTGCAGACAGTCACCGTGGCAAGTCCAAGAAGGGTTCCAAGTCCGCAAAAGGCAAGTTTTGACTGCCTTCCTCTCCAGACAGCAGTAGGAGCCAGACTCAAGACCTTCTGGCAAGCTTGGGAGAGCAGAGGTGCAGACGCTCAGTCTGTGAAGTGGCTAAGGGAGGGATACAGAATTCCATTCTGCCTCAATCCCCCTCTAGCTACATCTCCCATCAACCTCTCTCCCAACTACAAGGAGAAGGATAAGAGGCTAGCGTTGCAACAAGAGGTGTCGCTCTTGCTACAAAAGGAAGCAGTGGTCATAGTCCGGGATCATCAATCCCCGGGCTTTTACAACCGTCTCTTCCTGGTAGCCAAGAAGACAGGAGGTTGGAGACCGGTGCTGGACGTCAGTGCTCTCAATGCTTATGTCACCAAGCAGACGTTCACGATGGAGACGACGAAGTCGGTCCTAGCAGCGGTCAGGCAGGAGGACTGGATGGTCTCGTTAGACCTGAAAGACGCATACTTTCACGTCCCCATCCATCCAGACTCCCAACCTTTCCTAAGATTCGTCTTTGGAAAGGTTGTGTACCAGTTCCAAGCCCTGTGCTTTGGCCTAAGCACGGCACCTCTTGTGTTTACGAGACTGATGAGGAATATTGCGAAATTCCTTCACTTAGCAGACATCAGAGCCTCCCTCTATTTAGACGACTGGCTTTTAAGAGCTCCCACAAGTCGTCGCTGTCTGGAGAATCTCAGATGGACTATGGATCTGACCAAGGAACTGGGCCTCCTGGTCAATTTAGAGAAGTCCCAGCTCGTCCCATCCCAGACCATTGTTTACCTGGGTATGGAGATTTAGAGTCGAGCTTTTCGGGCTTTTCCGTCGGCCCCAAGGATCAACCAAGCCCTAGAGTGCATCCAGAGCATGCTGAGAAGGAACCGATGCTCAGTCAGGCAGTGGATGAGTCTAACGGGGACACTTTCATCGCTGGCCCTGTTCATCGAGTTAGGGAGACTCCACCTCCGCCCCCTTCAGTATCATCTAGCTGCTCACTGGATAAAGGACATGACGCTAGAGACGGTCTCAGTTCCTGTTTCCGAAGAGATGAGGTCTACTCTAACGTGGTGGAAGAACAGCATTCTTCTCAAGGAAGGTCTATCTTTAGCTGTTCAGACCCCCGACCACCGTCTCTTCTCGGACGCATCAGACTCGGGCTGGGGTGCGACATTGGACGGACAGGAATGCTCGGGAACATGGAATCAGGAGCAAAGGACACTTCACATCAATTGCAAGGAGTTGTTGGCGGTTCATCTGGCCTTGATAAACTTCAAGTCCCTCCAGCTAAACAAGGTGGTGGAGGTGAACTCTGACAACACCACAGCCTTGGCTTACATCTCCAAGCAGGGGGGGACTCATTCGAGGAAGTTGTTCGAGATCGCAAGGGACCTCCTCATTTGGTCAAAAGATCGAAAGCTCACGCTGGTAACGAGGTTCATTCAGGGCGATATGAATGTCATGGCAGATCGCCTCAGCCGGAAGGGTCAGGTCATCCCCACAGAGTGGACCCTTCACAAGAATGTTTGCAGCAGACTTTGGGCCCTGTGGGGTCAGCCAACCATAGATCTGTTCGCTACCTCGATGACCAAGAGGCTCCCATTGTATTGTTCTCCGATTCCAGACCCAGCAGCAGTTCACGTGGATGCCTTTCTGCTGGATTGGTCCCATCTCGACCTGTATGCATTCCCGCCGTTCAAGATTGTCAACAGGGTACTTCAGAAGTTCGCCTCTCACAAAGGGACACGGCTGACGTTGGTTGCTCCCCTCTGGCCCGCGAGAGAATGGTTCACAGAGGTACTGCAATGGCTGGTCGACGTTCCCAGGACTCTTCCTCTAAGAGTGGACCTTCTGCGTCAACCTCACGTAAAGAAGGTACACCCAAACCTCCACGCTCTTCGTCTGACTGCCTTCAGACTATCGAAAGACTCTCAAGAGCTAGAGGCTTTTCGAAGGAGGCAGCCAGAGCGATTGCCAGAGCAAGGAGGACATCCACTCTCAGAGTCTATCAATCTAAATGGGAAGTCTTCCGAAGCTGGTGCAAGGCCAATGCAGTTTCCTCAACCAGTACCACTAACCCAGATTGCTGACTTCCTGTTACATCTAAGGAACGTTAGATCCCTATCAGCTCCTACGATCAAGGGTTACAGAAGTATGTTGGCAGCGGTTTTCCGCCACAGAGGCTTGGATCTTTCCACCAACAAAGATCTACAGGACCTCCTTAGGTCTTTTGAGACCTCAAAGGAACGTCGGTTGTCCACTCCAGGCTGGAATCTAGACGTGGTCCTAAGGTTCCTTATGTCATCTAGATTTGAACCTCTCCAATCAGCCTCTTTTAAGGACCTCACTTTAAAAACTCTTTTCCTCGTATGCCTAGCAACAGCTAAAAGAGTAAGTGAGATCCACGCCTTCAGCAGGAACATAGGTTTCACATCGGAAACGGCTACATGTTCCTTGCAGCTCGGTTTTTTGGCTAAAAACGAGCTTCCTTCACGTCCTTGGCCTAAATCATTCGAGATCCCTAGCCTGTCCAACTTGGTGGGGAACGAACTGGAGAGAGTACTTTGCCCAGTCAGAGCTCTTAGGCACTATCTAAAAAGGTCAAAACCTTTACGAGGTCAATCAGAAGCCTTATGGTGTGCTGTTAAGAAGCCTTCGCTACCAATGTCTAAGAACGCAGTTTCTTACTACATCAGGCTTCTGATTAGAGAAGCTCATTCTCATCTGAAGGAAGAAGACCTTGCTTTGCTGAAGGTAAGGACACATGAAGTGAGAGCTGTGGCTACTTCAGTGGCCTTCAAACAGAACCGTTCTCTGCAGAGTGTTATGGATGCAACCTATTGGAGAAGCAAGTCAGTGTTCGCATCATTCTATCTCAAAGATGTCCAGTCTCTTTACGAGAACTGCTACACCCTGGGACCATTCGTAGCAGCGAGTGCAGTAGTAGGTGAGGGCTCAGCCACTACATTCCCATAATCCCATAACCTTTTTAACCTTTCTCTTGAATACTTTTTATTGTTGTTTTTGGGTTGTACGGTCGGCTAAGAAGCCTTCCGCATCCTGGTTGATTTGGCGGGTGGTCAATTCTTTCTTGAGAAGCGCCTAGGTTAGAGGTTGTGATGAGGTCCTTTAGTATGGGTTGCAGCCCTTTATACTTCAGCACCTAAGAGTCGTTCAGCATCCTAAGAGGACCGCTACACTCAGTAAGGAAGACGTACTTAATAAAGGCAGAGTAATGGTTCAAGTCGACTTCCTTACCAGGTACTTATTTATTTTATATTTGTTATTTTGAATAACTAATAAAATGAAATACGGGATACTTAGCTTCTTTGTTAACATGTATGCTGGTCTCCACCCACCACCCTGGGTGTGAATCAGCTACATGATCATTGGGTAAGATTAATATTGAAAAATGTTATTTTCATTAGTAAAATAAATTTTTGAATATACTTACCCGATGATCATGATTTAAAGGACCCGCCCTTCCTCCCCATAGAGAACCAGTGGACCGAGGAGAAAATTGAGGTCTTGTTGACAAGAAGTACTTGAGTACCTGACCACAGATGGCGCTGTTGTGTACACCCCCACCTGGATAGCAATCGCTGGCGTATCCCGACCGTAGATTTCTGTCGGGCAACGGAGTTGACAGCTACATGATCATCGGGTAAGTATATTCAAAAATTTATTTTACTAATGAAAATATCATTTTATCTTTCTGGTAAAAAAAAAAGAACAAAAAAACCTAAGATGAGTAAGAATGGCAATAGAAAATGATGGCGAAAGAATGGCAAAAAAAAAAAAATCTGATAGAATATGGTAAATATGGAAATTTTATAACAGATAATGTCTTTCTTATTGACAGAAAACTTGAGTCATTTCATTTTTCTTTATGCTTTTTATATAAGTTTTTTTTGATAATATGGAAACCTGCATAGCTTCTTTTCTGTAAACATTTTGATGGCTAAGTCAGCATTAGTAATATCTTATAAAAAGAATATTAACATCCCGAAATACACAATGGGGACGTAGTGAAATATTACATAAAACCGTTATTTTTCCATAAACTAATTTGTTTTAATACATACATATAACAAGGCACATCCCCCAATTTTGGGGGTTAGCTGACATCAAACAAATGAAACAGAAAAGACCTCTCCTCTCTACGTTCCTCCCAGCCTGACAAGGGACTCAACCGAGTTCGGCTGGTACTGCTAGGGTGCCACAGCCCACCCTCCCACATTATCCACCACAGATGAAGCTTCATAACGCTGAATCCCCTACTGCTCCTACCTCCGCGGTCTTCCAAGGCACCGGAGGAAGCAGCAGAGCCTACCGGAATTGCGTCACAATGGCTCGCCATTCATTCCTATTTCTAGCACGCTCTCTTGCCCCTCTCACATTTATCCTCCTATCCCCCAGAGCTTCCTTCACTCCATCCATCCACCCAAACCTTGGCCTTCCTCTTGTACTTCTCCCATCAACTCTTGCATTCATCACCTTCTTTAGCAGACAGCCATTTTCCATTCTCTCAACATGGCCAAACCACCTCAACACATTCATATCCACTCTAGCTGCTAACTCATTTCTTACACCTGTTCTCACCCTCACTACTTCATTCCAAACCCTATCTACTCGAGATACACCAGCCATACTCCTTAGACATTTCATCTCAAACACATTCAATTTCTGTCTCTCCATCACTTTCATTCCCCACAACTCCGATCCATACATCACAGTTGGTACAATCACTTTCTCATACAGAAAACTCTTTACATTCATGCCCAACCCTCTATTTTTTACTACTCCCTTAACTGCCCCCGACACTTTGCAACCTTCATTCACTCTCTAACGTAAATCCACTCCACCATTTGCTGCAACAAAAGACCCCAAGTACTTAAACAGATCCACTTCCTCAAGTAACTCTCCATTCAACATGACATTCAACCTAGCACCACCCTTCCTTCTCGTACATCTCATAACCTTACTCTTGCCCACATTAACTCTCGACTTCCTTCTCTCACACACCCTTCTAAATTCTGTCACTAATCGGCCAAGCTTCTCTTCCGCGTCTGCAACCAGTACAGTATCATCCGCAAACAACAACTGATTTACCTCGCATTCATGGTCATTCTCGTCTACCAGTTTCAATCCTCGTCCAAGCACTCGAGCATTCACCTCTTTCACCACTCCATCAACATACAAGTTAAACAACCACGACGACATCACACATCCCTGCCTCAGCCCCACTCTCACCGGAAACCAATTGCTCACTTCATTTCCTATCCTAACACATGCTTTACTACCTTTTTAGAAACTTTTCATCAACTCCATATAACCTCATCACATTCCACATTGCTTCCCTATCAACTATAGCATGTGCTTTCTCCAGATCCATAACCGCAACATACACCTCCTTACCTTTTGCTAAATATTTCTTGCATATCTGCCTAACTGTAAAAATCTGATTCATACAACCCCTACCCCTTCTAAAACCACCCTGTACTTCTAAGATTGCATTCTCTGTTTTATCCTTAATCCTATTAATCAGTACTCTACCATACACTTTTCCCAACACACTCAACAGACTAATACCCCTTGAATTATAATACTCATGCACATCTCCCTTACCCTTATATAGTGGTACAATACACGCACAAACCCAATCTACTGGTACCATTGACAACACAAAACACATATTAAACAATCTCACCAACCATTCAAGTACAGTCACTCTCCCTTCCTTCAACATCTCAGCTCCCACACCATCCATACCAGATGCTTTTCCTACTCTCGTTTCATCTAGTGCTCTCCTCACTTCCTCTCTTGTAATCTCTCTCTCATTCTCATCTTCCAACTTTCAAAATATTCCGCCCCAACTTTTCTTTGCCTCCTCTCCTTTTAACAATCTTCCATTTCCATCTTTCACTGTCTCTTTAATTCTTGAACCAGGCTTCCTTACTCTCTTCACTTCTTTCCAAAACTTCTTAACTTTGTTTTGATAGTATTTATATTTAGTAGAATGGTAGGCATTATTTTGTCAGTGGTGGGAAACTATCTTGTATATCTAGTTCTAAATTACTGTGTGTAAATTACTCTCATCAGAAATCATTTATATTGATCCTTTATGCTTCATGAATGTTATGTATGTTTTATATGATTATTTCAGCTAAGCCATCATTGGTACGAGAAACATCAAGAGTAAGTTTATTTGATGCTGTGCGGCACCCAGTTGAATCCATAAAGAAAATTAAAATGAAGTCGGAGGATGTTCTTGAAGGTGTTGTTCTTAATCCTAGTGTAGAGGAAAGAGTTAGGTAAGTTTTTAACCAAGTTTGGATGTTCTTATATTTATTTGAGTGTGAAGTACAGTACTGTACTACATAATTTTGAGCATAGTTCTGTTTTATATTCATGTGAAATTATCAGATTAATTATACTAGAGGTCCTCTCCTAAGGGTAATTTTTAACCAAATTTAAGAAAATCTGGGTATTATTTATTGTTTCCATCCCTTTATTTCTGGCTTCTTTGCTCTTTTCTCTTCAGTTTCATTAAGATACAGTTACCAATTGGTTGTGCATTATTGTTAAATACTATGGCGAGAACTCAGAAGTCAATGGAAGTACTGTATAATTATTTCAATTTTTGTGTATTGCATGTTTTTTATGTCATTCTACATTTTTCAGTCATTTCACACGTTTTGTATGGTTAAATTGTAAAAGCAGGAAGGGGGCCCACTATGAATGAGAAACCATCTTTGAAGACCCTCTTTCTTTCAATAGATACATTTAAGCTCTTGACTGCATGATTTTAGATAATGAGTAAATCACAAGTGTAGATTATTGGTCCCTTAGTATATTGTACAGATAAGAGAATGTTTGTAGTAATTAGTAGCTCAAAATATGCAGGCTGAAGGAATAGATGAAACCCTGGGAAACCAATACAAAATATACTCCAAAGCAAGTTAATCTGATTCCAAGAACAAGACTGTAAAGGGAAGACTGAGAAGTCTGTGGAATTTCCATGAGCATGTCCCCTTGTTAGTAAGACGTGTTGGCAACAGAGAGCACTGATCAGTACAGTCTATTGTTTACATCAGGACTCGAGATAAGAAAAGAGAGCTTATTATGAATTATGTTTGTGACTACGTACTGCTAAATAATGATAAATACATCTATGATTTTTTTAAAAACATATTTTGTTGAAAAACAATACCTACAGTAATGTTTAAATTCCATAAATAGTTATACGTCCATAGGGGTTTTCAGGGAAATTTGTCAATAGATGGTGCTGATATAAGAACTAATGCACAGGGTGTTTTTTTTTTGTAGAGGATCTTTCCATTCTTCTCTTTATTGTCTTTGAACTATGACTGGAGAGAGTTATGGCACAGTACCTATGGCACAGGCCAAAGTTTCAAAACATCTGTTATGTGGTGGTGATGAGAGATATGAAACTGTTCTAAATGACAACATAAATACTGCTAATGAATAAATAGTCTTGATTTATAAGAATAGATGATGGACAAAGTCCAACTACTCTGAAAGGTTGGCATTCTATAAGTTCAACTACTTTACGAATCATAGGAATTGAAATTTCATGTTTACAAAACAAATTAGTCTTAAAGGTCTCAGTAACTTACAGTCTTAGGGGTTGTCAGTTATCAGAATCATAGTATATGTTTTTTTTTTATCGATGGTTATATGATGAGAGGATATGAAAAGAGTAGATCAGGAAAGCTGGAGATATGGAAATGGGAGGACAAAGACTTGCTGGAAGACACAGGAAATTGTAGAAAAAGAGGAAGAGGGAAGAACTATAGTGCATTTCTTTTAGCGAGTCATATTTGCACCGACTCGCAGCGGTGCCCCTTTAGCTCAGAAAAGTTTCCTGATCGCTGATTGGTTGGACAAGATAACTTTAACCAATCAGCGACCAGGAAACTTTTCCGAGCTAAAAGGGCACCGTTGCGAGTCG
Organism: Palaemon carinicauda; assembly: GCF_036898095.1. Classification (NCBI taxonomy): domain Eukaryota; kingdom Metazoa; phylum Arthropoda; class Malacostraca; order Decapoda; family Palaemonidae; genus Palaemon; species Palaemon carinicauda. The sequence goes on from NC_090757.1 coordinate 11,119,415, forward strand.
GTGCAAATATGACTCGCTAAAAGAAATGGACTATAGGTATGATGGGAGTTCGGGAAGACAAGAGTTAAACTACATGAGAGAAGTAAATTGAAAGACCTCATTGTAGTTGGATGGATATGGGTTGTTTTACCGTGGACTAAGTAGACCAATTAGAAATTTTGTACAAAGCTGAATGAAGAATGAAATAAATAACATTTGGCCTCATTTATTTCATTTGTTAAAGGATATTCAGTAAAGGGAGCTTTGCTCTTCGTATTTTGTAATTCAATTCAAATACCATTTCAGAAGTGCATATTGTTTATTTTTTTACAGAATAAATATGATTCTTATATATTGTTGGTAAGCAAAACTTGTCCATGATTTTGATTTCAAAATCTATGCTTACCCAAGGCAATGAAAAAATTATACCATATACAATGTATTTTGGGCAAGTTATAAATGTATGGGGCAATTAGAATACTGTACATGTAGTAAGTATTTGGCAATTGCAACCCTCTGCAAAGACAGACTTTTAACCTTTCCCTTCAAGAAAGAAAGAAAAAGGCTGTTTCCCTAGATAGTTACCTACTGTATGCATGTATCCATCAAAATTCAATTCTAAAGTCCACTTTTGGCAAAAATTTTGTTAAAAATCTACTTATAACACTATGCATATCCTCTTATTCATTTTGCTAACATCCTTATCCAAAAAAGTTAGTCCTCATATACTATGTAAAAAAAAATAATCTACTTTCGTTCTTTTTTATGTTGGAGGTAATTATTTATTATGTTACAGGGATATAGCCATTGCTACAAAGAATACAAAATATAACAAAGGCATGTATAGGAATATTCTCCTTCACGGGCCTCCAGGAACTGGCAAGACACTTTTTGCGAAAGTAAGTCTTTCCTTTATGCATGGTTTGGGTTATTACATATTTAACCTAAACTTACTTTATTATGGAAAAAACCATTCAAGTATTAAGAGAAAAGTAAAAGTATTAAGAACAAATATGAACGGTAGAATATCGGAATCCTCTCATTCCTATTCTTCTTTTGAAAATAGCAAATAATCTAATGGTCCAAAGATAAGTGAAGTATATTGACTTGTTTCTTGAGTGACAATTGCTAACTACTATGAAAGTTTTTTTTATCTCATTTCTTTTGGTAATACAATCTTGTTTATTGTTGGTCTTATGTTTTTTTTTTTTTTTCTACAGAAATTAGCTATGCATTCTGGAATGGACTATGCCATAATGACAGGTGGAGATATCGCTCTCCTTGGTAAGGAGTCAGTAGGTGCTATTCATAAGGTAAGAATTACGATAATATATGATTGTTGTTACTGTTTGTTCCTACATGAAATCAAACCTTTATTTATAAGGAGCATGTTATCAGCAGTTCCTGAGAGATGAGATCAAGGATGCTATCCGTATCATTGCAGAGACCGCTCTCCATACACAAGGTCGAAATGCGAATGGGTTCTGACAGTATTGCCTTCCACGTGATGGTGATCTTACACACACACAAGCTTCACAAACACAATCGTCCACATAAATATGAAGATTTGATAATGAACTAAAGATTGAAATATAGTATGCTTCCATGAACTTCCAGCTCGTCAGTGGCAATGTCTTTTGAGTCTTCTTTTATCTTAAAAGAACCCGTGCTATTTCAGCTCCTACACTAGTGATTGCTCCAAGGTTGTAGGGAGCATCTCTGGTTGGCAGCCATCAATTTCCCTACCACATGGTTTCAGTGGAACAGGAACACTATTAGAGTCCAGTTGTTGATTGACGAGACACCCTCCAAAGGAGTTCCACTTGGCTCTGCATGTCCTTGAATTCTGCCGTTCATGAATTAATCCAAGGAGGGGGAGTTATACCTGAAGAACTGTAGCAACTCCAAACGGGATTTACGGTAGTAAAACACCTGCATGTTTAACTACTGGAAATCCAAGCAAAGCTTTTATCTTGCCAAGAATCCCTGTAGAGTTTCATAGGATATCTAGTAGTGTTGAAAAAGGAAAACTCCATCGTCATGACTTGTGCCTACAAGCGCAATTGATGTGTGGGGTGGAATTGTCTCCAGCAGCAGGGATGGTTCTGAGTGATGACATAGTGAAGACATGCCAACCATAGCTAGATGGTGTCTGTATTGGAGGTGCCGTGTAGAGTTCAGTAGTGCCTGAACTTGGTCTCTCTTATACACACTGAGTCCGTGCTTTGTACGATGATAAACTGTTCCTAGAGTAGGGGAGAGAATATTTCTTTGGATATTTGTCGGATTGAAGTCCCTGTTCTAGCCTTTTATAGGAAAGTCCTGGGAGACCAAACTGCACCTGTCCCACAAAACTTTTTTTTCCATATGTCAAAACTCAAAACCACTTTTTTTAAAGTAATTTTTATTTTTCTTAACTACTGTACACAAACTTAAATTGTTTGAGTTACACTGCCCACATCAACCAATACGCAAATCCTAAGTTAAAGGTGAAAATGAGGGTTGTTCCACCCGCTACCCGACAGGCATTTATGTTAACCTGATTAAAAGTTTAAATGACCATTCCAGCATTGTTGAAGTCATAGCCCTATTAAAGGACTCACGTTTGCATAATTAGGAAGATGTAAGTTACTTTAAAAATGTTTACAGTAATATGTAATACTGTACTCATATTCTTCCCCAGAATTTAACCTATAAATACTCCAGGAACACACATTATTTCTTCATTAGGGATATTCTACTCCTGTTTATTATACTGTATTTTAAGAATAACTCTACTAGGATAATAGCATACATCAGTGGCATGCACCATTTAATACATTTCCTGAGGTTCTCCTTATCAGCTGATATAAGATACTTAAATTTTTGGCAAATTGGTAGTTTGCTATAAAAAATGGACAAGTTCTATTTTGCTTTTTTCTCTGTATGACAAATGGGGGCTGGGGTATAATAGCTTTGGTATCAATCACCTAAAATGTGAACACTATTACATTGTCTACCTTAAGTTTATTGTTAACTTTTGTGAGACTGATGGGTGTTACTGAGTACGGTAAATAAATTATACTCGGGTTTATAACCAAAAACAGGAATCGTATATTTTTCCTAATTGTTATCTTGAGGTTTATCCATTTCTGATCATGAATACTGATATAGAGCTTCACATTGTAAATGTAGTACGACTATAATAGGTAAAAAAAAAAAAATTGCCACTTCTGTAACTGAAATTTGCCTGCTCCAATAAGGAAACTAAACAAAAATAATAACTTCAGTTCAGGAGAAACCATTTACCTTTAGTTGAAACTAGTTAACCCTTTTACCCCCAGGCTCTTTGGAAATTTCCAACCCTTAAGCCCCAATGGGTTATTTTTTCCCCAGCACATTTTGCAGCATATTTTCTTTAAATTGCTCTAACAGCCTTAATTTTTGTCATAGAGAGGTCAGGTTGGTCTCATTCTCTTGGAAAATGCCTAAATTTTCTTAAAAAATTATCAAAAATATGAAAAAAAACAAATTTATAGCATTTTTTTGCATGGACGTACCGGTACGTCCATGGGGGTAAAGGGATGGCTTTTGTGAAACGTACCAGTACGTCCTTTGGGGGTAAAAGGGTTAATGTGGAGTGCATGATAATGAAATTTTATTGGTTGAGTATTTTGATTATTAAAGTTACAGGTATTAGTATGTCAAGGTTTTTTTTTTCTTTTTAAATAGTTTGATTTTTCTTTTTGAACTAATACAATATCAAAAATTCTGTAGGGGTAAGGTTTCATTTTGTTGTTATTGTTGCCTGCACATTACAGAGTAGATTCTTCAGATCATAATGGTTGGTTTTTCTGTAACAAAGACACTGCCTCATAATTGCCCATTTTTCTGTTTGAGTTATGTCGACTTGTATTTTTATATTACATATATTTTTCTAAGTTTATGTTGGATTACAGTTTCATATGAAAAATTTAATCTGCTAAAATGCTCTAATTTTACAGTATTATGTATTTTAGAAAATTAGTCATTCATTTCATCAGCTTAAAAAGTTGATTATAACAATATTCAGTTTAATGTGGTAACTTGAATTTTATTTTTTAAAAATAGCTATATACGGTATATATTTTTAGGTGTTCGATTGGTCATCAACATCGCGGAAAGGTCTTGTATTATTCATTGATGAAGCCGAAGGATTTTTACGGAAACGTCACGAAAATATCAGTGAAGAGCTGAGAATGGCGATATCAGCATTTTTATACCGAACGGGTACTCAGACTGACAAGTAAGTATACTTATGATTTTTGTTTAGTTATCCCTAATTTTGAGAATCATTCAATGTGAACAATATATTTATATAGGATCTTCTTATTTGCATTTTATTAGTACAGTATTGTCCATGTTTGTTCATAGTAAATTTTCTACTGAGAATTTTATAAGCCTCTTGGAATATTTTATTTTACTCAACTTGTATAAGATGATTGTTTATATAGGTGAGTGTAGGTGAGGTAATATCTGCGTCCCTTTTTTTTTCTGACACCCTAAAGTATCATGATACTCTATTGGTTATCTCATACTTAGTTTAGTACAAGCACAGGTTTTTTTTAATCCAGTTTTTAGGAATTAGTCTATCTTTTTTTTATTGTTTTGTAATACGTTTGTGCAAAACTTTAAGTGATGCTTGTACTTCCTTTGCAACACCACAATAGTGAACACTTGATTTTATTTTTATTTCACTAATGGAAACACATAGGCTTCATAGTGCATTTTTGACTGCTAAAGGGTAAAAAAAGCTGTCTATTCATGTTGGGTAACATGTAAAAATACATCAGGCTTTTTCAGGGCAAGGTTTTAACCTTTATATGTAGTACTGTACTCTACTACACGTAGCACATTAAGTTCACCGTTTAGTTTAAGATTTAACATTTTTATTTACAGGTTTATGATGGTTCTTGCTTCAAACACTCCAGAAGTCCTTGACTTTGCAGTTGTAGATCGTGTTCATGAGCCTGTTGAGTTTCCATTACCGACAAAACCAGAACGGGAGCGACTTGTGCGTCAGTACTTTGAAAAATATATTTTGCTTCCAGCTGCAGAGGGTAAAAGGTAATGTCAATTTTACTTTGAGATATCCAGACTTAATTCTGTTAGGTTGAGAGACATATTTCAGCATTAGAGGTGCTGTGATGAGTTCAATAGAGCTTTGACTTGTGGGTCTCCCTTATATGCTATTCATATTGATACTCTGGCCGAGGAGCAGAGAAAACAATCTTTGGTATTTTTTGTTGTATTGTGTTCCATGTTGTAGCCATTTAAAGGTTTAAATGCTGCTCATGAATGGCAGTGGTAAGGGACAGTGACAATGCCCTAGAGACTGACCATATGTACATATGATCAGCACCCAAAGCCCCTGTCTACCCAAGCTAGTACCACGAAGGGCCAGGTAATAGCTACTGATAACTCAGCAGATTGACCTATAGGCTCCCTCCAAACCCGCCTTCCTTAATTCACAAGGATGGTAAGGATGCAGACACAACCAGAAACTATCGAGCTTGAGCAGACTTGAATCCCAGTCCAGCGATCGCTAGGCAGGGACATTTCCAATAGGCCACCACAGCACCTCCCTAAAAATAGGTTGTTCCTTTGTCAACCACCCTTATTTTTGGTAAAGCATTCAATGAGTGAGCAAAAAAATCATTTATAAAATTGTAAGTGAAGTGTGATATTGGAAACGGACATTTGAATGATAGGCAAAGCAAAATTCAGAATATTGTGGGTCACTTCCTTGTGTTATACTAAGTTCTTGAATATTATTGAATATGGTCATGTACTGTACTCTTGGTATGTTGTCTAATATTGTAAGACTTATCTCTTGTATGTTTACAGTAAGGTTATTATCCTTAACCTCATACATTTTACTTGGTATTGCAGGAGATTAAAAGTTGCAGAATTTGACTACAGCGAGGCATGTTCAAAAGTTGCGGAAATGACAGAAGGCATGTCGGGTCGTGAGATAACGAACTTGGCGCTAGATTGGCAAATGACCACCTATGCTTCTCGAGAAGGCATTTTCACGAACGAGATCATGTTGAAAAGAGCGGAGGCAGCTCTGAGACACAGAAAATATAAGGTTTGCATCAGGCTTTATTGTAATGTTATTAAAGTCTAATTTTTAAAGCTTGTAGTCCTAAGCATCCAGTTGCCTAAGTCCTTTTCATGATTGTTTATTCAAAATCATGACAAGAACCAATTTTAGTTCTTTGTTTGTTTGTTTGATTTTTATTAAGATCTTTCTCTGATCTCTTCAGGTTTCTTGGCGAAGTGCCCATGAAGTGAAGAAAACCATTTTTAGCGGGGCCTTGGTCGCAGCAGTAGAAGAAGGAGCAGTGTCAGCACCACCAGCTAAACCAGAAGCAATTAGTTGAGAAGAAATATTCCAATAGCATTGTTAGTCTTGTATATGGTTATTTGTATAGTAAGAAATTTTGTTAATATAGTATTCATTTTTGAAATAATTGAACATACTGTTTATAGTTACAATCATTTGAACAAGAATCATTGTAATATTTTTATGTTTATGAAAATACATTATGAAAGGAATGAAGATTTTGATTTGCACTCTCTTTAATGTAAAGAATAATTTTTGAATATGAGAGATGGTTATATTTCTTGAAAAGTTGCACAATTTTATCATTTCAAAGTAATGCATAATTTAATGTCCAACGATTCTGGTTGCTGGGTATTTCTGTAAGTAGCTTGTATTTTGAAATGGCTATTGTGTGTTGTTTGCTTTTGAATTGAATGCTGTTGAAAATTTTGTTTACTTTACATTTAGATTTTGTTTTATTTTGAAGAATAAGTGATTTAATTTAATTTTGATTACCAGTTTTACATTGGTTTTCTCTAAAAGGAGTTAAAATTGAGTTGTGTACAGTACTTTAGTGTAAGAGTTTTATTTCTTAATCATCATCAATACTATTGGCATTAACAGTTTTACATTGGAATTCCATATGAAGATTTTGAGTTGATGAGTATGAATGCAGTACAGTTCAGGAGAGTGCATTTTTTGCTTTATGCATTTCTGCCTCAATTCCTATCTAGTGCAATTCTTTATCAATGCCCTATCGTATTCATGTTATGAAGAATTCATGTTGGACTTAATCCTACTATGACTGTACAGTATTTGTTGCTATTTTAGTTTAGAAGTTGTTCCTTTCCCTGTCTCATGCTGTGCCAAACCTTGTCAGTGTGTGAAATCTTAGTCTATTTACCTGCCTTTGGGCACCACATCTCTTAGCAAAATATTCCTTGGTAATATATGGTCCTATAGATGTGCTTCATTTATGTTCCTTTGCCTTTTGTGATCATCATTCTTTGTAATTGACCATTAAAGTAGTGAAACCTCTTGATACAAAAAACTCATTTCATGAAATGACATACAAAGTTTATTTTTTTGGTTCATATGAAAAAATACTCTGAATACGAAACGAAATTTGTGCGGCCGCCGAAAATTCTAAAATTCGCCTGCCGCACATTTGTTTGAATTTAAACTCACCACCATCGTCCTTCTCACCTATTGGTTATATCACTACCCTAATGGTAGTTACTGCCATAAGATCTTGCTCTCCTATTGGTCCGCATCTTTCCCATCATGCATCTGCCGGCGTCCCTCGACCATTTCTTTTCAGCATTCGCTATCCTCCAGATTGAATTCGTGTTGGTGATTTTGATTTTGTACTTGCTTTTTGTGTTGCTTTATTCAATCTGAAATTCTATAGCCATGGGTCCCAAGAATGTTGCTGATGTTTAAGAAAAGAATAGGATGCTTTCAATGGAGATAATCAAGCTGTATGAGGGTGGCATGCAGTTGATTGTGATTGCTAAGGAGTATGGCCGAAATCTGTCAATGATTAGCAACATCCTTAACCAGAATGAAGCTATCAAAGCAGCAACACCTTCTTAAGGCGTGACTGTCCTTTCTAGTAAGAGGAGGCCCATTCATAATGAGATGGAGAGACCTCTCCTCTGGTTTAAGGATAAGAAAATTTCGGGAGACACAATCACAAGGTCAGTGCCATTTTTGGTGATCTCGTGTATGCTCAGACTGAAGAGGATGCAGAAGGGACATCGCAACAGGTACCCCCAGAGTTCAAGGATTCACGCGGTTGGTTTGAAAATCAAGAATCAAGTTAGGATTAGTTTTCTACTTTTCTTCGTAATAGTGTTAAGATAATGATGTTACTAATATACTGTTCAAGATTGCCCTCAATAGTTTTTTGTTTTGTTTTGTTTCTGCAACTGGCTTGAACGGTGTAAGTTTCCTTCCACTCCCTGACTTTCTTGACAGTGGAGGTGTTTTAATTTTTGTATCTTAGCACCTATTCCAGTTTATGAACTTAATTTCTCTTTTATTTTTATTGAGTTTCTATTGTAATCCCTTGCCGTAAGTTCTTGACTAACATAGCTAAGTATTCCTTTTCTCAGATACTAGCAAACCTTTAATGTTAGCAATTCATCATGCACTTTGATTAGTCATATCCAGTAATGTATACTGTATCATGGTAGGAGTGTAAAGTATCATTTTGAATTACCTACACCCTGCCATTTGACGAGGTATCTAGGCATTTTTTCTTTGATTTTTAAAGGTAGATTACACCTAAATAAACCCAATGCTCCAAGGGCAACGTGATCAAGAATTGACTGGAACTGTGCCAGAAATTACATAAATATTTGGATGAATATAAGAGATGAGATAGGAGGATTTTTAACTTATTGTTATGACAGATGGGGAGAACAAAAAAGAAGCATTAGCTCACACTAATGGTGAATGGCCTTTGCGGGGCCACGTGGCCCTAAATCCAAGCCATATTTCATTATGATAAACTGTTAGGAGACCAACTGGGTAATTGAAGGGCAATGTTACAACCTTCCAAAGGAGAGAGAAAATGGCCTTGCCCTATATGTGCTGATCTGAAGTCAATTCAACCTTCGAATTGGAAGTTATGGTATCCAAGATGATGCATGAAACTAGAGATGGTTAATAATTTATTAAGAAATGGATCTGTAACTAAACAAAGGTGGTAGCTTAGTAAATCACATCAACATGTCATTATAAGATTTATCACAAGGTCCTAATTGCCATTGTTCAAAGATTGACTGTTGTTAGTAGTGCATTCATATTAACAACACGTTACTGCATAGTTTAAAGGCCACTCATGAATGGCAGGGGCAAGGGATAGTGACATTGCCATATATATATATATATATATATATATATATATATATATATATATATATATATATATATATATATATATATATATATATATACATATATATATATATATATATATATATATATATATAAATATATATACATATATATATATATATATATATATATATATATATATATATATATATGTATATATACACATACAGTATATGTACACACTGTGAAGAATTTTCTTCACTACTCTTCTTCTTCATAGTTAATACGTAGACTTTGTTATTGTTCGTGACGTCACGGTTGGGAAAAATGTGAGTAATGTCTCTTTCTTAAGCGAGTGTCCCAAGATTAATACTTTTGTGTTGTTTGTATACATTATTCTACCGTAAGTATTTAGGTACAGTATTTTAAATCTCTTAATTACAACTCAAGTCTGCTAGTCTAGGAGGTATGGTTGTCCACACACGTAAGCCCGACTTGCTAAATTACCTTTTAGTTTCATTTTTATTCTGTATGCCAATTGTTTAGAATTAGGATTATCTTTGCCCCCTGGAGTTGCAAGATTTCTCCTTGTATTCTAAATAAGTGTGTTGCTTGAAATTCACAAGGCACAAGATTTTTGAGCCTGTCCTAAATGAGAGTTGGCATCTCAAGACTGTAGACCTACGCACCAAGATATGCTTTTTTTTTGGGAAGGAAGGAGAACGCAGCTGACCTGAACTCGACCTCACAAACATACAGGCCACGGTACGAAACGGAGCTGCCCAGTCAGGCTCCAATGTCAACCTCGTGCTCCCACTCTCCATCACTAGCCTGTCCCCTTACACAATAACTAGCCAAGAATACGTCGTAGAAGAGGTCAAGCAAATGACCAGTGTTAGTGCATAGCTGCTAATTCTACAGCACGTCGGTTCCAGTCTTGGGGGCTAGTTGGAGAGCTTGGAGGGGGCCGTTGACTCGGCAAATTAAGTACTGTAGGCCTAGTGAGCAAACTGAAGACCGCCACATTTAGGACACGGGCGCCCACAACATATAAAAATCTTGTGAGTTTAACTAATGGCCATTCCCCCTTTAGATAAGTTTCAATTTCTCATAAGTTAAGTTTAGGTATTATTTGGCATTACATCTTTCGGGCTGCGTGCATGGAAATTAATGTATTCATATTTTTTTGATCTTGGTAATTGCTTGAGGTCACTGACCACATGTTGAGACCTCACAGCATCCTACCGCACAAATTGTTGATCAGAATGTTTTGACTTATTTATTCTGTTTGAGGTTTAATCCACGTGTTAATTCCGTTCAACGTTTTCAAGTTTTTGTTGTAAATTCACTTATTCATTTTATCACATGTAAAACTTATATTTGAGTTACTGATATTTTTTTTCCAATTTTTAATTTGTTGTGTTAAAATCATCGAGTTATTTCCATTCCCTTTTCTGTAATAAATCATTTGGAATAGATTACACATTTTGGTATCTTTAACCACATTTTATGAATTTAGCTAATTTATACTATTTGACGGGTCAGAAGTACCCAAGGTGTTGAGAGTAACCTACTCTAAACAGGTAAGTTGGTATCAGCGAGTGTACGCTCTTTAACTTAGTGCTTTGAAGGTGAAGATCCCCATTTAACTTTACTTTATACTTTTATACTCCGCTGTTCCCCCCTTTTTTTTATTGTCTCTAGTTGCATTAACGTAAGTTACCTGTACAGCATCTCACTGGGGTCACTGGGACGGAATCGAAACAGAGCCTTAGAGTGAGATGACTCTAGCCCTGACAAAGCTAGAGTAGGCCATAAATTATTTCAAAATTGTGTGGAGTTCTCCGGCCTCTGGACAGTAAAATTGCCTCCTTTTGTATTTAAGAGTGACGGTCAGTGAACTATGGCAGTAAAGTATTAGCAGGGCGTTTGTGTCCCGAGAGTAAGTGCTCATTATCCTCCCCTGTTGAGCTTTGGGTAATTGCCGTAGGGAGACTTTCCTGGACTAAGTTCCCCCTCAACCATTCACATAAAAATTCTCCACACGAGTGGTCCTTCGAACCGGATCTATCACCTTTGACTTTTGGGTAATTAAATTAACGTAACCTAGCTTGATTAAGCAATAAATACCTCGCTATACCACACTTACCCACATGCACCAGCCACATTGTAGTAAGTGTAATGCCCAGACTTGAGTTGGAACGAGAGAAGAGTTTTGTAATTTTATAGTATTTGACACACGCTTAAGGAAGACAGTGTAACCAGGTTTATTTATGAGTTCTGAGACGACAGAACTAGATATGTTCAGGTCATCGATTTAGGTTGCATGCTGCATGTTTTACTATTAACTTGCGAATTTCTATGCCCGTCGGTTCATATGATCTGTTCACCTAATTTTGGCATTTAACCAGAAAGTTCCGAGACACTGGAACTAAGGTATATCCCTTTCGTTGTTCAGACTTCATTGTTTACTGCTCCAGGCGAGCACCGTTCATTTTGCTCTGTTCGACTTAATTTGCCAATCTACTTTTTTCCATAATTTTGTACCTCGGTTTACCATCCTTTGTGCAAGTGCTGTAATTTTCTTACTAACCCCTCTTGTAAGCTTAACCCCGTGTCCTTGGTCACAGAACTTTTAGCGCGATATTGCTAAGCCTACAATTTCATGTAGTCACTAAAAAATTTGTTAAAGGTCGTCTTACCCATGTGTAGCGTATCCTATTTTATTTGTGATTACCACTTGACAAGTGCGTCAATAATTTTACCTTCAGCCTCAGCGTAAATTTGCACTTTTGTCCTTTTTGAGAGAAACTTTTGCGTTTAACCTCCGTGTGAGGAAAGCTTTATGTAATGTCCTCTGTTGTGAGTGAGATTTAGTTATCCTTTGCATGAGGTAATTTCAAGTTTAGCCTTAGCGCGAGTGGTGTTTAAATTGTTTTGCGATTTCCATGTGCTACTAGTCACATTGAGTAATTTTTGCGACTATCTAAGTTCTATTTACTTTGTCATTTTGGTGCTAGCCTATACTGTATAGTTGTAAATTGTCATTGCCACTTACCACACTTTTTCATTGTGCATTTAACCAATCCATGGTCACTTCTTGTGCACACATAGCCGCACAAGTTTCCCAAACCTTTCGAGTAGGGTGAATTTCCATTCCTCAGACATACCCATAAATCTTAAGAATTTATTTAACTTTGAATTTGCAAACTCCGCACATCCAAGGGTTTCATCCAAAATGTCTTTACAAATTCTTAATCTCGGTAACCCTCCACAACCTCAGGCTGAAGCTCTCAGCTTGGAGGAACTTAACTTACGGCTTGAGCAACAGGAGGTCGATTTCAAATTTCTATGTGAGGACGCAGATCTGGCCCTCCATAGCCTAAGTTCAGTAGATCTTTCACGCATGTCGTCCCCTGGGTTGGATCACTTTAGCGTTCACATCGGAGGTATCAGGGACAAACTCAATGAATACAAACAGTTTTGGCGGTCTCATTATAAACATCCGACCGTGGTGGCGAATTACCCAATGCTGGTTGACTGTGCAAAACGAATTGAAACGGCCTTCAGTAGCATTGTGTTCCATAAGACCACTGGCAACCAAGCCCAGAATCAAACACCTGGCGCAAGCCCGCAGACTGTTTATGTGTCCGTTGCCTCTGAGCCTGATCCCCCCATTTTTGAAGGTCGTAGGGAACGTTGGACGGGTTGGTGGAGCCTTTTCCGTCAAACCATACACGAATCTCCCAAATATTCCCCAGCGGATAAGTACAAGATCCTTCTACGGTGCCTAAGAGGACCAGCCCGACGTCTTGCTGGAAACAGGATCTGGACAGAGGGTTTGTACGAGAGGACCATCGCTAACCTCATCCAGGAGTACGAATCCCCTGATCTTGACCGTCATTTGCTGCGTAAGAAGCTCTTTAGTATGAGCCCCCCAGCGGATGATGGCCCTGACCTCAGACGGTTTCTGATGGAGTGGAACAATGCTGAGGAAGAATACGTGCAAGTGACCAAAGCCCCCTTGTCCGAAGATCTGTTGGAGCATGCCATCCTGAGTAAGCTAAACCCCACTCTCTTGGAGACAGTTTATCGCCGTTACAATAGCACATCCGTGTCCTTGCAAGAGTTAAAGGACGGACTATACGAACATGCACGCACAAAGGAGCTAGCCAAACTGTTGACGGAGCCAAGCAAAGACCGGCTTCCTGTTAAACCTTCTAACTCTGGAGTAAACGGCAATTCAATTACAAAATTGGCTAAGCCCTTCCATAGAACGACTAGTGATGCCCTTAAGCCGAAGACACCATCTACTCCAACCCAAAACCCAGCAAAACCCACTCAGAAGCGTGCACCGGAGCCGGCCAGAGCTCCCCCACCAACAGGTAACCCTGTTCGGTACAATTGTGTTTTCTGTGACCACAATGGTCACTCATCTACAAAATGCCCCCGGTTCCCCGATTCAAATAGTCGATTAACGCGGTTGAACCAACTAGGCTGTTGCACTAAATGTTTTTCGACGCAACATGTTACCCGTGATTGCAACGCCCATGTTACATGCCAGAACTGCCAACGTGGCCACAAATTGCCTCTCTGCCCTAACATCGTGACCGTGGGTCACCAACCCGATGGGCCAAGAGCAGATCCACCTTCTGTTCAACTTAACCACATAGCCTCGAGTGAGACTGAACAAACCAACCAGGCGAACGAAATAAACCCTGCTGTTCTACCCACCTTCACTGGCGATCTAATTAATGGAAAACTTAAACACACCACCCGAGTTTTCCTGGATTGTGGTGCCCAACGCACGTTTGTTCATCCCAATGTAGTCAAGTCACTGAACCTTGCTCCTGTCGGAAAAATCGTGTTCCGACTCAACTCGTTCAACATGGACGAACCACCTCAGTGTTCAGACTTGGTGCAGTTCAATTTGAAAATTGGTCGCCGCAAGCATAAGGTCGTTGCCATTGTCAACCCGAACGTGGGGAAGAACATAAGGACGCCTGGATATACCCATGCAGTTCGCACTCTAGAGGCTAGTGGTCTACGTCTTGCAGACAGGCAGCCAGATGACAATGCCACTGGCATAGAGATCATCCTCGGAGCCGATTACCTTCCCCGACTCCTCAAGCGCACTCACAACATCAAGGGTGTCAACTTGTTCAGTACACCAGGTGGATATGTGGTTTGGGGAGAGCTGCCAGATTGGTCACGAGAAGGGACAGAACCCCCAGAGGTTGATAGTCTGTCGCTCACACTAAACCGCATCAGCGTAACAGACCCTGTGGGAGTAGAGCCCCCCGTCGAGAATCTTTGGAAACTCGATGCTGTGGGCATAAGCAATGAACCCTTCAGCCATCTTGAGGCACAGGCCGTTGATCTCTTCAAGCGTACTACACGGTACGCAAACGGAAGATACACAGTGCAACTACCCTTCAAGAGTGATAGCCGACCAGAGATAAATTTTGGTAGGGCTTTTGCCCAGCTGATGTCCCTTAAAAAATCTAAAGACCCTCAGTTATTCATCAAGTACCAAGCCATCCTTGACGAGTACATGAAGGAGGGCTTTATCGAGCCGGTCGAGCTAGAACCTCATAATGACGGTCAAATGCACTACCTACCCCATCATCCTGTCCTCAAAAATTCCACCTCCACACCAATGCGCATAGTATTCAATGCCTCGGCTAAATCGGGACCAAATTCAAGGTCTCTGAATGAATCCTTGTACACCGGGCCAAACTTAGCCTCAAAAATTCAGTCCATGATCCTCCGGTTTAGGGAAAAGCCATTTGGTTTGACGGCAGACATCTCTAAGGCTTTCCTGCGGATTGAGATCGCTCAGGAACACCGTGATTACTGTCGGTTTCTTTTCTTTAAGGACTCCAGTATGTCCGAAGTTGTTGCGTACCGCTTCAAAGTGGTCCTGTTTGGGGCCACCTCGAGCCCATATTTGCTCAACCAGACAATCCAACACCACCTGGATG
The DNA here is from genome assembly GCF_036898095.1 of Palaemon carinicauda. NCBI lineage: Eukaryota > Metazoa > Arthropoda > Malacostraca > Decapoda > Palaemonidae > Palaemon > Palaemon carinicauda. The sequence continues at coordinate 11,134,568 of NC_090757.1, forward strand.
CTCAAACGAGTAGTCTTGCCTCACAGCTTAAAACAAGCTTCTACGTTGACAACTTTCAACGTTGCTACGACTCGCCCACGGACATCCTTAGTGAAAGACAGTCCATAGAAAAAATTATGCTGGAAGCCAACATGCCCCTTGCCAAATGGACCACTAATGCCCCCATCTCGGGAGACTTCACCGAAACGGGCCCCCAAGATTACCTCGGTCTGGACTGGAACACCGCGGATGACACATTAGCCGTCAAGCTCCCCTCAGGACTGATGTTAGAGGACTATTCACACGTCAACACCAAGAGGAAGGTTGTCTCTCTGTTTTCTTCCATCTACGACCCTATTGGCCTGATCTCGCCGGTCACTATCCTCGGCAAACTCTTCATTCAGAAACTCTGGATGATGGATCAAAGTTGGGATTCACGCCTGAGCGAAGAATTGATCCGCGAGCTCGGTGCCATTCTTAAGAAATACAAGGGTCTCGAGAACATTAAGGTGCCTCGAAATGCACATCAGGGTCACCAGGCTGCATTACATGTGTTTGCAGATGCCTCCAAGCAAGCCTTTGGAGTGGCTTGCTACGTGGTCACAATTGAAGGTAAATGCCAGCTCCTCACAGCCAAGGCACGAGTTACCCCTAAACGTATGCTGGAATTGGACGAGAGTCAGTCCATTCCCAAGCTTGAGTTGACCGCACTCCTGTTTGGATGCCGACTAGCCCAGTATCTGATAGAATTACGTCCAGAAACATACGTCTCTACGACAGTGTGGTCCGATGCTTCCACGGCCCTGCAGTGGGTACACAGCCGGCAGAGCACGTCCCCATATGTTCTCAATAGGGTTGAGGAGATAAACCGTATAAGGTTGAACTGTCGGTTGCTTCTCAAGCATGTCCCCACGTCCTGCAATCCCGCGGACCTGGCGTCGCGGGGAGTAGCCGCCAAAGTCGTCCTCAAGTCCAACTTATGGCTTCATGGACCAGCCTGGCTGATCGACGTCTCAGCTTACCCGGACCAAAGCAGATTCCCTACTGAATGGGAGATAAAAGCTTGTCCCATTAGACTTTTGCCACCGCAAACTCAAAGATTTGCTCATTTCTCATCTCTTGATGAGGCAGTTAGGAGCTATGCAGCCTTGCTGCGCCTGACGAGCGGATGGGCTGAGCACAAATTCCCCCATTTAGTCCAAAGGTTCCCACGAAGACCACTTACCGCCATCATTCGTGTGTCACAGGCGGCGAGTTACCCCCAAATATTACGACAATTGCAAGGTAAACCCGCCTTGTTGACGTCCGATGAACGAGCCTTTATCGGACAACGGAAGCCCTATATTGACAATAACGGTGTTCTAAGAGGCCGATCCCGCCTCAGTGATGCACCCCCGGAGTCCGGCTACATGGACCCCATTCTCCTAGAGTCCCATTGTGCTCTCTGGAAACTTATTGTTGAGCATTGGCATGAAGTGCTGCTGCACTGTAACACCTCCACTCTTCTTGTCCACTTACGCAAGGAATTTTGGGTTCCCCGAATGCGCCAGCAAGTGAAGAAGATTCTCAAACGGTGCATACATTGCAAAAGAGTACAAGGCCAGCCGTACCCAACCCCACCGTTAGCTCCAGTCCACCCTAACCGCCTCAATGCTGAGGTCCCTTTCAGAGTAACTGGACTGGACTACACTGGCGGCTTCAAAGTGCATCATTCCCATGTGGACATGGTGTACGTACTGCTGTTTACCTGCGCTGCCACGCGGGCAGTAGCTTTAGAAACTACTACTTCCTTGACAGTTGTGGAACTAGTCCAAGCGATACGAAGGTTGGCTGCCCGATTTGGGATGCCCCAGTGCCTTGTGTCTGACAATGCCTCAACCTTTCAAGCTGGTCAGACACTCTTGACAGAACTCATGCAACACCCTGTTATCGACGGGTTCAAACGGGCTCACAACCTCACTTGGAAGTTCATCACTCCTCGAGCCCCGTGGCAAGGAGGGTTTTACGAGCGCTTGATTGGGTTTACCAAACTCAACTTGCGCAAAGCCACTTACCGTTGCCACCCTACGTATGATGAGTTTGTGACCTTGGTCCGAGAAGTAGAATGCGTGGTGAATGATCGGCCTCTAACATATCTGGATGCTGACGACCCCACTGATACTCCTTTGACCCCAAGCCACCTACTCTATGGTCGAACCCTCTCATTAGCACCTCAAGTCCACCTGGCTGACTTGACTGATCCTACTTTTCGAGAAGGGGACATCCTCCGCAAAGATTACCAGAAGCTGACCAACATGCTGCAAACATTCCTGAAGAGGTGGAAGTACGACTATGTCAGTTCCCTTCGAGAACGACACCAGAAGTCTAGTCGCCTCCACCCGAACATTCCTAGAGTTGGAGATTTATGCTTGTTGATTCTGGACGAGGTCAATCGAGAGGAGTACCCTTTGACCCGTATACTCGAAGTATACCCAGGTCGAGATGGACACATTAGAACAGTCAAGGTCCGCTCTGCAAATGGAGAGTATGTACGTCCAGTCAACCGACTCATACCTTTGGAGGTTAACGAAAATGGCCAAACGCTATCCGAACCAAGTGAGGAGGAACCTCCTAACACCCCTCCTCTCGAAAATCTCGACAGTCCTCCTAGAGACCAACTGGCCGAGAGAAATGATGAGACCACAGCCGAAGCTAGGTCTCCTGTAGTCATCGCGGCGCCTCGCCACGCCAGGCCTACACGGGCCTCTGCTGAACGTGCGCGAGCCCTATTCCAGGAGATCTTGTAGTAGCTTTACGTAGTCTTCCTCAACCACGTGAAGGACTGCTGAAGTTTTTGATTTGTCCTTCCCTCCGCTCTTATCTTGCAGTTGTAGTTACCCTTTTGTACTAAGTCACAGTTAACTCTGTTTTACTTCCGCTTGTATACGTACCAATTTTGTTTGACTCTCGCTTGTAAATCGTACTTCGCACTCATCTCGTACGCGGTTCAACTTAATGCCAATTGCTGACATAACATAGCGCAACTAGTCACATTTATTCTTTATTCATTTAGTATACTCATCTCATATACTAACACCTAATCCACATTGCATTAGTCTACACTAACCCTTCTCTTTTTCCTCCCTTTATCCCCAGGGTGTGAAGAATTTTCTTCACTACTCTTCTTCTTCATAGTTAATACGTAGACTTTGTTATTGTTCGTGACGTCACGGTTGGGAAAAATGTGAGTAATGTCTCTTTCTTAAGCGAGTGTCCCAAGATTAATACTTTTGTGTTGTTTGTATACATTATTCTACCGTAAGTATTTAGGTACAGTATTTTAAATCTCTTAATTACAACTCAAGTCTGCTAGTCTAGGAGGTATGGTTGTCCACACACGTAAGCCCGACTTGCTAAATTACCTTTTAGTTTCATTTTTATTCTGTATGCCAATTGTTTAGAATTAGGATTATCTTTGCCCCCTGGAGTTGCAAGATTTCTCCTTGTATTCTAAATAAGTGTGTTGCTTGAAATTCACAAGGCACAAGATTTTTGAGCCTGTCCTAAATGAGAGTTGGCATCTCAAGACTGTAGACCTACGCACCAAGATATGCTTTTTTTTTTGGGAAGAAAGGAGGACGCAGCTGACCTGAACTCGACCTCACAAACATACAGGCCACGGTACGAAACGGAGCTGCCCAGTCAGGCTCCAATGTCAACCTCGTGCTCCCACTCTCCATCACTAGCCTGTCCCCTTACACAATAACTAGCCAAGAATACGTCGTAGAAGAGGTCAAGCAAATGACCAGTGTTAGTGCATAGCTGCTAATTCTACAGCACGTCGGTTCCAGTCTTGGGGGCTAGTTGGAGAGCTTGGAGGGGGCCGTTGACTCTGCAAATTAAGTACTGTAGGCCTAGTGAGCAAATTGAAGACCGTCACATTTAGGACACGGGCGCCCACAACATATAAAAATCTTGTGAGTTTAACTAATGGCCATTCCCCCTTTAGATAAGTTTCAATTTCTCATAAGTTAAGTTTAGGTATTATTTGGCATTACATCTTTCGGGCTGCGTGCATGGAAATTAATGTATTCATATTTTTTTGATCTTGGTAATTGCTTGAGGTCACTGACCACATGTTGAGACCTCACAGCATCCTACCGCACAAATTGTTGATCAGAATGTTTTGACTTATTTATTCTGTTTGAGGTTTAATCCACGTGTTAATTCCGTTCAACGTTTTCAAGTTTTTGTTGTAAATTCACTTATTCATTTTATCACATGTAAAACTTATATTTGAGTTACTGATATTTTTTTTCCAATTTTTAATTTGTTGTGTTAAAATCATCGAGTTATTTCCATTCCCTTTTCTGTAATAAATCATTTGGAATAGATTACACATTTTGGTATCTTTAACCACACTATATGAATTTAGCTAATTTATACTATTTGACGGGTCAGAAGTACCCAAGGTGTTGAGAGTAACCTACTCTAAACAGGTGAGTTGGTATCAGCGAGTGTACGCTCTTTAACTTAGTGCTTTGAAGGTGAAGATCCCCATTTAACTTTACTTTATACTTTTATACTCCACTGTTCCCCCCTTTTTTTATTGTCTCTAGTTGCATTAACGTAAGTTACCTGTACAGCATCTCACTGGGGTCACTGGGACGGAATCGAAACAGAGCCTTAGAGTGAGATGACTCTAGCCCTGACAAAGCTAGAGTAGGCCATAAATTATTTCAAAATTGTGTGGAGTTCTCCGGCCTCTGGACAGTAAAATTGCCTCCTTTTGTATTTAAGAGTGACGGTCAGTGAACTATGGCAGTAAAGTATTAGCAGGGCGTTTGTGTCCCGAGAGTAAGTGCTCATTATCCTCCCCTGTTGAGCTTTGGGTAATTGCCGTAGGGAGACTTTCCTGGACTAAGTTCCCACTCAACCATTCACATAAAAATTCTCCACATATATATATATATATATATATATATATATATATATATATATATATATATACATATACATATATATATATATATATATATATATATATATATATATATATATATATATATATATATATATATAGTAGAAAGTAGGTTGGCCAGGGCACTAGCTACCCGTCGAGATACTACCGCCAGAGAGCTATGGGGTCTTTTGACTGGCTAGACAGTGCTACATTGAATCCTTCTCTCTGGTTACGGTTCATTTTCCCTTTACCTACACACAGTGAATAGTCTAGCCTATTCTTCACTTGCTCTCTGTCCTCATACACCTGAAAACACTGAGATTACCAAACAATTCCTCTTCACCGAAGGGGTTACTGCACTGTAATGGTTCAGTGGCCACTTTCCTCTTGTTAAGGGTAGAAGAAACTCTTTAGCTATGGCCAGCAGCTCTTCTAGGAGAAAGACACTCCAAAATCAAACAATTGGTCTCTAGTCTTAGGTAGTGCCGTACCCTTTGTACCATAGTCTTCCACTGTCTTGGGTAAGAGTTATCTTGCTTGAGGGTATGCTCGAGCACGCTGTTCTGTCTTGTTTCTCTACCTCTTGTTTTGTTAAAATTTTTTATTGTTTACATAGAAGATATTTCAATGTCGTTACTCATCTTAAAATTTTTAATTTTTCTTTGTTTCCTTTCCTTACTGGACTATTTTCCGGGTTAGAGTCCGTAGGCTTAAAGCTTCCTGCTTTTCCAACTAGGGTTATAGCTTAGCAAATAATAATGATAATAATAATAATAATAATATTAATAATTTACACATGCATACACACACACACACACACACACACACACACACACACACACATATATATATATATATATATATATATATATATATATATATATATATATATATATATATATATAATATATATATCTATATATATATATATATATATATATATATATATATATATATATATATATATATATATATATATATATATACATATATATATATATATATATATATATATATATATATATATATATATATATATATATATATATATATATATATATATATATATATATATATATATATATATATATATATATATTGTGTGTGTGTGTATAATGAAACAAAAAATGGTCTATTTATCATCTATAAAATTTTCATAAAAATATTACAGAATATCGAATGGTTTTATTTTATATATACGAGTTATAAAACAAGGAATAGAAGTTTATTATCTATAAAGTTTTAACTAAAAATTACAAATTTAAGAATAACCAAAATATTGATGAAGTATATAAAGTTAAATTTTATAAAATTATTCACAAGATGGTAAGTTAAAAGGAGAATTTTATATTTTTCTTACAACTTAACCCGTAATTAATTTATATCGAGCAACTCGTCCGGTAACACGGTATTAGGCATAGGCTGCATGCTTGACCAACGTCAGGGAAATGTACCTTGCATCATGTGTTGTTAAAAGAATATTATCTGTAAATGCAGTACCATTAGCAACTCTTCAAATACTACGATCTACCATCCGGAATTACAGTCATAAAAAGAAATTGCTTGACATATTGAATAGTATGCCTAAAAAGGTAAGAAAATTCGGAACCCAAATCTTTACGTTTGCTGTCTGAAATCGCTATACAATATATTTACTTTATCGTAGAATTCTTTACTATATTTAAGATTTTATGTTTTTGCTTAAGATATGATGTAAGTTTGATCAGTTCTTTCATATGCTCATAATGTATTTAAGTGAATCTATTTATTTGATTTATTGTTATTTGCTGAAGACTGATTTTAAGCCACGTCAAGCTTATGTTGTTTTAATTTGTATAATACTATATATATATATATATATATATATATATATATATATATATATATATATATATATATATATATATGTTTGTTTTTATTATAGTTACAGACGGAAAAGCTTTTCTACTAAAAAACAGTTTGTATCTATAACTTTACCTTGATATATATATATATATATATATATATATATATATATATATATATATATATATATGTATATATATATATATATATATATATATATATATATATATATATATATATATATATATTTAGTAGGTTGGCCAGGGCACCAGCCGCCCGTTGAGATACTACCGCTGGAGAGTTAGGGGGTCCTTTGACTGGCCAGACAGTACCATATTGGATCCTTCTCTCTGGTTACGGTTCTTTCCCTTTGCCTACACAGACACCGAATAGTCTGGCCTATTCTTTACAGATTCTCCTCTGTCCTCATACACCTGACAACACTGAGATTACCAAACCATTCTTCTTCACCCAAGTGGTTAACTACTGAACTGTAGGCTAATTGTTCAGTGGTTACTTTCCTCTTGGTAAGGGTAGAAGAGACTCTTTAGCTATGGTAAGCAGCTCTTCTAGGAGAAGGACACTCCAAAATCAAACCATTGTTCTCTAGTCTTGGGTAGTGCTATAGCCTCTGTACCATGGCCTTCCACTGTCTTGGGTTAGAGTTCTCTTGCTTGAGGGTACACTCAGGCACACTGTTGTATCTAGTTTCTCTTTCTCTTGGTTTGTTTAAGTTTTTATTGTTTATATAGGAAATATTTATTTTAATGTTGTTACTATACTTAAAATATTTTATTTTTCCTTGTTTCCTTTCCTCACTGAGCTATTTTCCCTGTTGGGGCCCCTGGGCTTATAGCATCCTGCTTTTCCAACTAGGGTTGTAGCTTAGCATTTAATAATAATAATAATAATGTATGTATGATGACGCCCATTCCCAATAATACTTGTTTACAACCCTATCCCTAAGAATATGGCAGTCTGTAGGGGCTGCGTTCTTCTGGGGATGTTACCCCCCTGTAAGGTTAAAGGCAAGGACTTAGCTTTTAGGTTAGATTGGGTGAGAAAGTTTAGTTAGGTGGTATTGTATGCACGCAGGAGGTTCTGTCTGTCGATATACAAAGGCTCCACTTCTTATGTAATTACAATTAACGTAACCACATATTTGTTACTGTTACGATTTTCTTCTATACAGCTGGTCCCGTAAGCACAATGTTTTCGAGATAAGTAAAATTTACTTATTCGATGATGAAATTTAGTTTCTAAAAAGACTTTGACTTCATCGCCATGTAATAGTGATGATAAATTTTGAATGTGCTGCCTTAGGTTAAGGTCCAGTCACCGGACCCACCCACCCATAAGTAAGGACATGGCATCCAAGTCAGGTTAGGCTATGACATAGCCCCTCAGGTATTATATCCTCTCAGGATTGAAACTCCTATGTTTTCTGCTACTGACAATGATTTTGATAATTGCTTTAATGGGAAAGTGACATGGAAAATATATCTCTTGAAACTATTATTTTAAACATAAGACTTACCCAGTAGTTATATATATAGCTTACGTCCCTGACGTTACGGCAGAAAATTCGAATCTTGCGCCAATCACCGATTGGATAGCCAGGTGTAACACCCCTGCACCCTAGCGAGGTACCTAGGAACCATTCCAGGAACCCTCATATATTCCCTGCCGCGCTAGCGGCAAGATGTTGGATTTTTAACTCGCTTTAACCTGTATATTACAGTTATCTTGGTGATGTACATTTATTTTTAGCATTTGCTTGTTGGATTTTATTTTTACTGAGTGTTAGTGCTTTAACTACGTTTGTATCTTAACAGAGGTAGGAATGGGAGTTCATTCCCCCTACTGTAAAACTACGAACCTACTCTTTAACATGGAGGCGGAGATCGTTCCACCATCTCTATGACTTCACAATCGTGTGACGTAAGCAACATAGTACTACGTAATATGTTGCATAATTCTTTTCTTTGCTTTTTCTTGTAAAGATTGAAAAGGAAATCTAACTTACAATAAGTATTTAACTTTTAATATAAAAAGATTATATTAATTTTTTAGAAATTTTTGTGTTTTTAGTATTCGTTCTTTAAATCATCGATAATATTTTCAAAGATTAAATAGAACTAGCGGATTGTTAATTTTCGCTGCGTAGTTCTCATGAAAATACGATGCAGTCCCAACAATTCTTGATATCGTTGTTCATTTTCTTTCGATGTTGGGATTCTAGTATTATTCGTATATTCACATATGGGTTCCAATTGTAAAGTGTAGCAATCCAATATTTTTGGAAACCGTTAAGATTTAAGGGTTGTTTACATATATATATATATATATATATATATATATATATATATATATATATATATATATATATATATATATATATATATATACGTTATTGCGATATCTGTTAATTTTAATAATAACAAATCACTATTTTTGGGAACCTTTAAGAATTAAGGGTTGTTTACATTTATATATGTTATTCCTATATCTGTTCATTTGAATCATATAACATGTAACTTTCCCGGTAGTTATATATAACTACCGGGTGAGTATGTAGAACATTTATCTATACCGGTAGTTGTATGTAACTACCGGGTAAGTGTGTTCAAACATTTAATTACAATGAAAATATCAGGATAATATTTTATAAAAAATATTTTGTTATATTTTTATATAGCAAGAACTAGAAACGATTTTGCATTCTCATTCAAGCCCTTGGCAGTAGAGAAAGATCTATCACAACGGGCAGGACTAATTATGGTCTTTTGTGTAAGAGTTAAAAGTGCAAGTTTCAGTGCTAAATTAGTGCAGTGAATTTATTCAGCACAGTGGAGGTTTTTTCCTAGCCTTAGACCTCTCCCAAGCTCCCCAACCCCTGGGAGAAGTAATGTCGATCGGCCAAAGGAAACGAGAGGCGTTAGCTCACGAGCAGACGTCCTCTCGAGTGTTCCTGTTGACGTCCCCAAGAATGCTCGCCCTTGCCATGGGAAAGCAAAGAGCATTGGACGTTAAGCTACTAACCTTGCTGTTAGAGTCTTGCTTTGCATCACATTTGCTAATATTAGCAATACTATAATGCTTACGAACCAACATAGACACGGTTTTTGTTCCAGAGCGCCAGTCGGCCATGAGAACCCTCTGAAGAACTGAATGCGCCGAGTGACGTAATGAAGATAATTTTACGCTCGGCACTAAGTCTTTCAGGACACTCGGCGCCTTGTCTTTCAAGACGCTCGACACCTCGTCTTTCAAAACGCTCGGCGCCACGTCTTTCAGGACATTCGGTGCCATGTGTTTCAGGACGCTCTGCGCCACGTCTTTCAGGACGATCGGCGCCACGTATTTCAGGACGATCGGCGCCTCGTCTTTCAGGACGTTCGGCGCCACGTCTTACAAGATCTTTGTCAGTAGAAGACATTGGTGATCACTTTTCTCTTGTTGAATTTGAGATTCTCAGAAGGAGAAGATCCTTATTCCTTTCGTCATTCAGTTGATTTAGAAACTCATGAAAGTTTTTATGATTAGTTTCCAAATTATTTTATGCCTGTGGCTCCACGTTCGCCACCCTCTTGAATTTACACGTGGTCATCAATGAAGCTTTAAGGATGGTGGGAGACTGTTTAGAGTCTCAGAAGCACCAAGGAAAGACAGCTTTCTTTTTTACTCTGAATAACCTGGCCTCTAGATCTTGTATCTGAGGTACAAGATTATTTTTATTATTATCTCTAGCTAAGCTACAACCCTAGTTGGAAAAGTAAGATGCTTTAAGCCCAAGGACTCCAATAGGAAAAAATAGCTATAAACCTATGAAGCCATCTTCCTTATCAGGTATTCCAGGATAGCAAGGGTGGAGGTCTAACCACGTTAAGGTCGAGGACCTTGTGGCAGCCCCACAGAGATTTTTACAGCCTCCTTGGTGGATCGCTGAATCTCTTAAGGGATCCAGACAATGGGGCAGGATAACTTTGAGGTCCGTGCTATTCCTTTAGGTTGGATGCGAAATCTTTTTCCTAGTGAAACCTCCTTTGTTAGTTACTCTGATAAGACCTCTCTGCAAAACAGACTTTGCAACATCAAATGTCTCTCTTTTGGGAGAGGGAGGCTTTTATCCGGTCCTGGATGTAACTGCTCTCAATGCTTTCATTCAGAAGTCAAAGTTCTCCATGGAGACATCAAAATCATGAACTATTTGAAGTCTCATGTCAGCCTGTCACAAGGCGAAGCAGAGTCTGACTGTTTTCGCCTTCAGGCAGTAGAGCCAGACTACATAACTTCTGGCAATCTTGGGAGAAGAGGGGAGCAGACCTTTGGTCAGTACATCTTCTGAAGGAGGATTCCAATTTCCTTTCATAGGAAAACCTCCTTTAGTTTTAGCTCCAATAGATCTCTCTCACAGTTCTAAAGAGGAGTTTAAGAGGCAGGCTTTGCATTTAAACTTTTTCTAAATGTAGCAGAATACTGCACTTAAGAGACATCAGAGCCTCCCTGTATCTGGACGATTGATTTATCAGAGCTCTTTCTTACGATCTTCATGAAGGATTTTCAGATAACTTTGAACCTTTCAGAAGAATTGCATTTTCCTGTCAACTAGACGAGTCTCTTTTGACACCAGGACGCTCGGCGCCACTCCTTCCAGGATGTTTGGCGCCATGTCTTAAAGGACGCTCAGCGCCACGTCTGACAGGACGCTCGGCGCCACGTCTGACAGGACGCTCGGCGCCACGTCTGACAGGACGCTCGGCGCCACGTCTTACAGGAAGCTTGGCGCCACGTCTTGCAGGAAGCTCGGCGCCATGTCTTGCAGGAATTTCGGCGCCACGTCTTGCAGGACGCTCGGCGCCACGTCTTGCAGGACTCTCGACGCCTCGTCTTTCAGGACGCTCGGCACCACGTCTTTCAGGACGCTCGGCGCCACACCTTACAGGAAGCTTGGCGCCACGTCTTACAGGATGCTCGCCGCCTCGTCTTTCAGGACGCTCGGCACCACGTCTTTCAGGACGCTCGGCGCCACGTCTTACAGGACGCTCGGCGCCCCATCTTTTAGGACGCTCGGCGCCCCGTCTTTCAGGACGCTCGACGTCGGAGATCCTGAAGGAGGCCTGACATTGAACATGAGAACCTCAGACTTCGTGGTGACACTAGTCGAATCGAATGTCGAGATCAAGGATGCCTTAGCTCCGATCTCTTTGATCACGAAAGTTTTTTATCGAGCGTCTAGCCGTAGTACAACGCTGCGACATAGCCGGTGATCTGAGTTTCCTTGACGCCAGGAGTCAGGACCTTAAATACATGTATCCTGATAAACACAACGTCACTACTTCTGTTAGATCTTCTGACACCATCACAAAAAATACTTTATTTAAGGATGGTGATTCAGAGTAGTTTTTTCGGGCTTTTACGTCTCCTCTTAGAACGGAGCAAGCCTTCTTGAAACTGCAATCTAGACGAGTCTCTTTTGACACCAGGACGCTCGGCGCCACTCCTTCCAGCATGTTTGGCGCCATGTCTTAAAGGACGCTCAGCGCCACGTCTGACAGGACGCTCGGCGCCACGTCTTACAGGAAGCTTGGCGCCACGTCTTGCAGGAAGCTCGGCGCCATGTCTTGCAGGAAGCTCGGCGCCACGTCTTGCAGGACGCTCGGCGCCACGTCTTGCAGGACTCTCGACGCCTCGTCTTTCAGGACGCTCGGCACCACGTCTTTCAGGACGCTTGGCGCCACACCTTACAGGAAGCTTGGCGCCACGTCTTACAGGATGCTCGCCGCCTCGTCTTTCAGGACGCTCGGCACCACGTCTTTCAGGACGCTCGGCGCCATGTCTTACAGGACGCTCGGCGCCCCATCTTTTAGGACGCTCGGCGCCCCGTCTTTCAGGACGCTCGACGTCGGAGATCATGAAGGAGGCCTGACATTGAACATGAGAACCTCAGACTTCGTGGTGACACTAGTCGAATCGAATGTCGAGATCAAGGATGCCTTAGCTCCGATCTCTTTGATCACGAAAGTTTTTTATCGAGCGTCTAGCCGTAGTACAACGCTGCGACATAGCCGGTGATCTGAGTTTCCTTGACGCCAGGAGTCAGGACCTTAAATACATGTATCCTGATAAACACAACGTCACTACTTCTGTTAGATCTTCTGACACCATCACAAAAAATACTTTATTTAAGGATGGTGATTCAGAGTAGTTTTTTCGGGCTTTTACGTCTCCTCTTAGAACGGAGCAAGCCTTCTTGAAACTGCAATCTTTCTAAGATACAGAAGTGTTCTGCGAGGAAGTGGATGAGTGTGTTGGGAAACCTCTCCTCTTGGGGAGGGGGTTTTCTCCCTGGGAAGACTGATTCTTTCTTGGTGACCATTATGTCACTGTTCATCCTAGTTTTCCTGGACCAGGGTTCTATTCCTGGCCAGTCAGAAGCTAGAAGCTATGATCCTTATGTGAGTTATCTTTATTCTCTCCATTTCAACCTCAATCTTTTGGGACAAGGAGAAGGTCTTGAGTCGATATGCATCTCTTATAGGATGCTATAAGGAGTTGCCTTCAGTGGTGGTTCGATCCAGTCAAACTTCCTGAAGGTCACTCCTTTTGAACTGAGGATCTTAGACCTTGTGTTGTGTCCTCTCACCTTGGTTTCGGGGTGGGAGCAACACTAGACAGTTGGAAGCTTCGGGACTTTGGATAAAGGATCAGAAGAGCTTCCTCAACACCCAAAGGAACTGTTGACAGTCCAGTTGGCTCTCAAAAAGCTTTGAAGGGTCAGTTTGGAACAAAGTGGTGCAGGTCTATGCCGATCACACCACAGAATTGGCTTTCATTGCCAAGCAAGACGGAACCCACTCAAGGTTTCTTTTCGGGACTGGGAGGAGTCTTCTCATCTGGGCTAAGGAGAAGAATGTATTCCTTCTAACAAGGTTCTTTAAAAAAGAGAAGAACTTCTGGAAGAACAGTCTTAGCTGGAGAATGGACACTCCATCGAGAAATCTGCAAGAATCTGTGGCGACTTTGGTGTCGTTCTTGTATAGTCCTATTCGTGACTTACCAGACAAAGAGGCTAGAATCTTACTGCTCTCCAGTGCCAGATCTCAAAGCAGTCCACATAGACGCTTTCCTATTAGTCTGGTCTCCACATAGACGCTTTCCTATTAGTCTGGTCTCCACATAGACGCTTTCCTATTAGTCTGGTCTCCACATAGACGCTTTCCTATTAGTCTGGTCTCCACATAGACACTTTCCTATTAGTCTGGTCCAATCTGGATGAGTACGTTCCTCGTTCTATTTCCTTACAAAGTGACACAAAAGTTTGTGTCACACGAAGGGACCAGGTGACTTTAGTGGCCTTCCTTTGGCCCTCAGAGGATGGTTCACAAAGATACTGGAATGGATGGTGGACTCTCCTAGAAGTCTTCTATTAAGAGTAGTTTTACTCAAACAACCTCTCTTGGAAAGTTACCTTTCTAGTCTCCAAGCTTTTCTTCTGGCTACCTTCAGCCTTTTGAAACCTCACAGGATCTAGACGTTTTCAAAAGAGGCAGCTAAGTCTTTTACAAGTGCAATAAGAACTTCTACCATCAGGATTTATCAATCCAAGTGGGAAGCTTTAGAGAATGGTGCAGAGTCAACTCTGTTTTTTCTCTTCCAGTATCTCTACAACTCGGATTGCTGACTTCCTGTTTTACCTTCGAAGGAAGCTCATTTGTTCATCCGCTTCCATCAAGGGATACAGGTGTGTGTTAGCGACTGTTGTCAGACACAGTATCTTGGACCTTTCGATTGATAAAGTCCTACAGGAACTTCTCAACTTGTTTGAAACATCAAACAACCAGGATTCACCAGCTTGGATCTTGGACTCAATCCTGAAGTTCCTTATGAGTGACAAGCTTGAGCACTTGCTTTCATCTTCATTTTAAGGACCTCTCAATGAAAACTTTTTTTTTTTTTTTGTTAGTCTGGTGACATCTAAAAGAATCAGTTAATTCATACGTTTAGTAAAACGTTGGCTTTCGAGATAACAAAGCTATATGCTCATTGCAGTTAGGCTTTCTCGCCAGGAATGACCGCCTTTCTCAACCTTGACCTAAGGCTTTTGAATTTCCGAATTTTTTGGATATGGTTGGCGAGGAGTTGGAGAGAGTCCTGTGTCCAGTAAGAACCCTGAAGTTCTACCCAGGCAGTATGAAAGAGTTGCGAGGCAAGTCGAAAGCTCTTTGGTGCTCGATTAAGAAGCCCTCGTTATCAGATGTCAATGTCCTTTCATTCTTCATCAGACTCTTATAAGAGAGGCTCATATACATCCCAGTGAGACTGGCCTCAAGTTTTTAAGGTCACGACGCATGAGGTTAGTACTATAACAACTTGAATGACCTTCAAGCAGAATTGTGGTGGAGTATTATGGACACAACCTTTTGGGGGAGTAAATCTGTGTTCACTTCACACTATTTTAATCGTGTCCAGACTCTTTTTGAGGACTGCTACACTCTGGGACCATTCGTGATAGCGAGTGCAGTAGTGGTTGAAGGATCCACCACTACGTTCCCATAATCCCAATAACCTCTTCTTCTCTTGGAACTTTTATTTGTTTTTATGGTGGTTTGAGGAGACTGTGTCAGTCTTCCAAAATCATTGATTTTAGTCAGGTGGTCAATTTTTTCCTTGAAGAGCGCCCGGAACTGGTTATTGGAGGAGGTTCTGTCATAATGAGGTATATGCACTGGTTTGACAGTCCCTACGAGATCTTCAGCCCCTGGGAGGATCGCTGTATCTCATAAGGCTAGCAGACATAATGAGACAGAGAATCATTGAAGTCAGCTTCCTTATCAGGTACGAACCCTTAAGTTTGTTTTAATTAACTCTTGAGAAAAATTCTAGATATACTAGCTGTCTCTAACCCTCCACCAAAGGTATTAATCAGCTATATATATAACTACCGGGTAAGTCTTATGTTTGAAAATGGTACAGTATTTTCATTATAGATTTTTGAACATACTTACCTGGTAGTTATATATAATTAAAGTCCCACCCTCCTCCCCTCTAAGAGACTAGAGGCATGGAATATATGAGGGTTCCTGGAATGGTTCCTAGGTACCTCGCTAGGGTGCAGGGGCGTTACACCTGGCTATCCAATCGGCGATTGGCGCGAGATTCGAATTTTCTGCCGTGACGTCAGGGACGTAAGCTATATACAGTATATAACTACCAGATAAGTATGTTGAAAAATTTATTTTATAATGAAAATACCATATTTTCAGGTTCAAATGGATATTAAAGATATTCCAAACATATAGAATTATATTTAAAAAATCACATTTTTTACATGGTTACCATGAATGGAGAACTTATATTTGTTCCGTAACTGAATACAAACCACGCTATTTACATGGGGGTGGGGTAATTACTTCGGCGCAGCCGGTGACGAGCCATAAAGTTTTAACGAGGGTTTCCTACCCCACCGCTAGTTAGCGGGGGTTAGGTAGGGGTAGCTAGCTACCCCTCCCCTCTCACACACACTGGTGATTAACTCACTTTACTTTTGGCTCGGAGAGACGACAGACCTGTCAGCGCTCTCTCTTTTGACTGCCATAATTTTTGTTTGCTTTTTCTTTCAGTGTTTGTGTGTGAAGTTGGCCTCTACTCCTCCTTATGCCCACTTGGCCTGGACTTCCCGGCCGCCCTTGTGGGACCTTTATGTCGGCCGTAGAAACGGATGCTCACTTCCTATGCCCTCAGTGTAAGGGCCAACGGTGTGATAGGTCTAATTTGTGCATTGAGTGTAGGGAGTGGTCTTCCTCCCAGTGGGAGAGGTTTGCCCGGCGACGTAAGAAGGCTAAAAGGGATCTTTCCACTTCTGAGGCTTCTCAGAAGAGAGAAAATCCCAGGTCTTCTTCTTCCGCCGCCCATTCCTCCTCCGAAGCTCCCGCTCGGGCGGCCTCTTCCGAGAGGCCGGCGAGTGGTAGCGTAGACCGTCATGTTGTTGATGTCATTAACCGATCCTATGGTGAGGGAGAGGTCGTTGCCTCCCATAGCGAGGCAGCTGCCCCTTCCCCCTCGGAGGAGGTGTTTGTTTCTAACAATGATCTTTTTTCAGCTTTGGGCTTCTTTGGGGCTCCAGGGTTCGCCCTCCAAGGAAGTCCTGTTTGACATGATCAAACGGGTTGTGGCCGCCGAACAATCGTCAACTACGGCGGAGATAGATCCTCTGTCTGTGGTTGACGTTGTTGTTTCGGAAACATCCCGTGTGTCTGTCCAAACACCTGTTCCTGTGGCTGCGGTAGCGGAAGGCTCTGTCTCCCCCTCTGAACATACTTCGAGGGAGGAGCTTAGTCCTACGGTCTCTCCTTCCACTGAGACTCCCTCTCGGGGGAGTTCTCTGGTAGAGACGCCTCTTCGGAGGCCCCATGATGGTCAGCTTGCTGATCCCACGACCCCTTGTGGGCGAGTAAGGCGGAAGGCTCGCCCTCCCCTTTGCCGTAGAGGTCTTCCTTCCCCCTTCAAAGGGGTTAGGAGGCGCCTCTTCGGCTTGTCGTCACCACAGTCCTCTGCGGAGGAGACGACTTGCCGCTCTCCTGTCCTGCCAGCTACCAACCTAGACCTCTCCGGGGATCGTTCGCGATCCCTGTCGGAGGATGGTCGGCCTTCGGGACAAGGTTCACCTCGATCTTCTACATCCAAGGCTGCTGACGCGCTTTACGCGCCTCCTGAGTCTGCCACTGCGCAGTCTCCAGGCCCTTCTGGGTCTCAGGGACTTGAGCGCAAAACTGCGCCTCTCGCCCCTAAGCGTAAGGCTCTGCCTGCGCCTCCTGCTGTCGTTCCTGATGTTCCTGACATAGCCCCTCGGCGCTCACCGTTAGGCGTTTGTGCCACTGTTCCTGTTGCGCGCCATGGTTCCCCTGCGTGCCCACGCCCATCAGCATCTGTCCCTGATGTAGCGCGCAAGCGCCCAACTGCACAGACGTGCCCTGTTCCTGATATAGCGCCGCCGCGCTTAACTGCGCACACGCGGCCAGTTCCTGACAAGGTGCCTACGCGTCCACCGTTGCCAGCGCTTCGGCGCCCCCAGTTCCTGTTCCATCGCGCGCGGTCCAAAAGGTTCCTGAGTGGGCGCACAAGCGCCCTCAGGTCCCTGCGGACTCGTCGCGCCCTTCGGGGGAGAGACGCGATACGCGTCCCCGCGCGATTCCAGCTCCTGCGCTCATGTGCTCTCCAACGCGCCCACGTGTAGCCTTGGATTCATTGCGCTCACCTAAGGAGGCTCGCGCTACGAGGGAGGTTCGCGCGCAGTTCCTGTACCAGCGCCCACGCGCTCTCAAACTCGACTCACCGCGTCGCTCCGACTAAGCGCGTCGCCCCAGAGGTTGCCAAGTCAGCGCACGGGCGCTCACGGGCGCTCACGGCCGCCTCTGGAACCGCACGAGTCTGCTACAGACACAATCGCGCGCGATGCTCAACCAACGCGTCCTGTTCCAGCTACATGCCCTGTGCCTGTGTTCAAGGCAACAGTGGTTGCCCCAGAATACCCTCACGTGGTTCGCAGCGCGCGACCTCCGAAACAGCGAACTCCGGTGCAACCTGTTCCTGATGCGCGCTATGCGCGCCCACAATCGCCAGCGCAACTAGCGACTAGCGCACCCACAGGCGAATAGACAGGTCCTTCCCGACCTTCGCCCCCAGGTCGCTCGCGACCCTGCTACAGCGCTATCGCTCCCTCAGCCGGTTCTCCCGGACACGCGCGCAGGCGCCCCTGTCATCTCTCGCCCTACGGGGCCGCACCAGGTCGCTGCCTTCTCCTGTTCCAGCTCCTGATCGCCGTACGCCTACACCATCGCCTACGCGCTCTCGCGGCCTTGTTCCCACTCACGCTGCTGCGCGCGTCCGCTCTGTCGCCACCGCGCCATCGCTCCTGACCATCCACCTGCGTGTGATTTTCCAGCATCGCGCTACCCTTCTGTGCGCGACCCGGTTCACGAGCCCCAGCGCGATTGCCGACAGGCGGTTTCTTCCTTGTCGCGCTCCCCTCCCCGCAAGTGCAGACCAGCGTGCTCGCCAGAGGGGGAGCGCTCCCCGGTCAGGTCTAGAGATTTTTCCTTTCCAGCCCTGAAGGCGAACCCTCGTTCGTTGACTCCTCATAGGGATCTGTCGATCCCCTTCCCTCCAGAGGGAGTGTCAGACAGCAGCCTTGGTTTGACACCCTTCTCAGAGCACTCGTGCGGGCGATTAAGCCAGCCATCTCTGATTCGGGTCACGAGCCAGCGGCAGTTTCCTCCCCCCTGAAGAGGAAGAGAGGAGTCTCTCCCGTGGATCTCCTCCGAGGCCTAGGCTGTCCCCGCGCAGATCCTTACGTAAGGCTCCTACTCCACCTCAGACCTCCTCGCCCTCCCCTGCGGAGGAGGAGTACCTCTCCTCAGGAGAGTCGGTTGAGCAGGAAGACTTCCCCATCGCACCAATGGAGGAAGTTCCTCCTCTTTCCAAGAGGTCCCCTCGTCCTGAGGTGGAGAAGGACCTGCCTCCTTTGCTTTTAGAGTCCTGTATCCCGCCCAGGAGGGAGCCTAAGTACTCTTAAGACGATTCCCAAATTGTCAGCCAGGATCAGGCAGGAACAGCCTAGAGCGGTCGAGGATGCCCACGTGTCCCCCCAGGAAGAGCCCTTGGGGACGGGAGACTTCGCTGCAAATCCGTCGGGAGGCGAGCACCAGGAGTCAGAACATGCGTTCTGGCAAGTCCTGACCCTCATGAGGAATCTAAACGGGATCCCAGACCCTGAGGTCCCACCTCGTGAAGGGAAGGACACGATTCTGGACCGCGTCTATGGCACTCAGAAACCCTCTAGGGCCAGTGCAGCTTTGCCCTGGTCTCAGGGGATGAAGAGTGCCAGAGACAAGATCGAGGGACAGCTCGCGGAGCTTGCCTCCTCCAGCAGATCGAGTGCCGGGAATAAGCTCCTTCCTCCTCCTCAAGTCCATCAGAGGGGGTATTTCGAGATCCTCGAGGAGTCTTCGCTGAGTCTTCCCTTACACCACTCCGTGGAAGAACTCACAGGGGGAATCCCTCCAACCGGCATGTGTCCTTCTCAGCCACTGAGATCCAGAGTCAGGAGAAGGTCATCAAGTGCGCCATGCAGGCCGCTTCATGGCTCGACATCTGGCTGGGGTCTCTGGGCATCCTGGTGCGGTCCGAGGACCTCTCCAAGGAAAGCACCAGGAAAGTGCTGGAAACCTTCCTCCTCTCGGGCACTCGGACCATCGAGTTCCTGTCCCACCAAGTCTTGAGCTTGTGGGCCAACACGATCCTTAATTGTCGGGACGCTGTGGCCGAGAGGTTCCACCATAAGGTTCCCAGCGCGGAGTCTAGTAGGCTCAGACACTCTTCCGTCCTCGGTAAGAGCCTGTTCGAGCCTAAGGACGTGGAGCTCACTGCCGAGAGGTGGAGGAAATCCAACCAGGATTCCCTCATCCATAGGGCCCTGACATCAAGGCCCTACAAGCCTCCGGCAGTCCAGCAGCCCCGCTACCAAGGACACGAAGAAGACAACCGTAGCAGCGAAGCCCAAGGTGTCTAAGCCCTTTCCTGCCAAGAGCAGGAGGAGCAAGAAGTTCTCCAGGGGAGGCAAGAACCCTAGAGTTACCGGCCGAGGCTGGAAACGCTATGGGTGGCAATCCCCCTGCATGTCCACCAGTGGGGGGATGCCTTCAGAGTTGCGCAGCAAAGTGGCAGCAACTCGGGGCGGATACCTGGACGATCTCCGTGATCTCTCAAGGGTATCGCGTCTCGTTCATGGCATCTCTACCTCCCCTGACAGCGAATCCAGTGTCGTTGAGCTCTTTTGCCATGGGATCGGCAAAAGGGCAGGCCCTCCGGGCCGAAGTCCAGACCATGTTGGAGAAGGACGCTCTCCAGGAGGTCGTGGACGGGTCCCCAGGCTTCTACAGTTGACTCTTTCTTGTGAAAAAGGCGTCTGGAGGCTGGAGACCAGTCATCGACCTCTCGACCCTGAACGGGTTTGTCAAGCAGACTCCGTTCAGCATGGAGACGGCAGACGCGGTCAGGCTTGCAGTGAGACCGCGAGACTTCATGTGCACACTGGATCTGAAGGACGCGTACTTCCAGATCCCAATCCATCCGTCTTCAAGGAAGTACCTGAGATTTTGCCTAGACGACAAGATCTACCAGTTCAAGGTGCTGTGTTTCGGTCTCTCCACAGCGCCTTAGGTGTTCACCAGAGTCTTCACCATCATCTCTTCATGGGCTCACAGGATCGGCATCCGTCTCCTTCGTTACCTGGACGACTGGCTGATCCTGGCAGACTCTGAGACATCCCTTCTTCGCCACTGAGACAAGCATCTCGAAGTTTGCCGGGATCTGGGGATCGTGGTAAACCTCGAGAAGTCCTCTCTGCAGCCCTCTCAGAAACTGGTATATCTAGGCATGATCATAGACACCAATCTCCACCAAGCCTTCCTATCAGACGAAAGGATAGCAAGGCTGAGGAAGGTTATGAAACCTTTCCTCAATCGAGAAGAACTCCCAGCCCAATCGTGGCTTCGTCTCCTCGGCCACCTCTCCTCTCTGACCCGTCTCGTCCCCAACAGTCGCCTCAATGAGATCCCTTAAGTGGCGACTGAAGTCTCGGTGGAGTCAAGGACTCGACTCTACGGACATCCTGATCCCCCATGGGATCTGCAGAACGAGCGGACCTCGAGTGGTAGGTGGCAGACGAGAACCTACGAAAGGGAGTGGATCTTCTCGTCCCTTCCCCGGATTTGATGGTGTTTTCGGACGCATCAAACAAGGGGTGGGGGGCCCACGTTCTGGACCACAAGGCCTCAGGCCTGTGGTCAGAATCAGAAAAGTACCTTCACATAAACCTGATGGAGATGAAGGCCGTTTTCCTGGCCCTTCAGAAGTTCCACCAAGTCCTGGCGGGCCTCTCCATAGTGGTGATGAGCGACAACACCACGGTAGTGGCTTACATCAACAAGCAGGGAGGTACATTTTCGGAGCAGCTATCCCATCTTGCAGTAGAGATTCTGAGATGGTCCGAAGTCCACTCGATTTCACTTGCGGCTCGCTTCATTCCAGGCAAGAGGAATGTCCTCGCCGACAGTAGGAGCAGAGTGACGCAGATAGTGAGTACCGAGTGGTCTTTGGATCCTCAGATAGCCAACAAAGTCCTGACTTTGTGGGGTTCCCCGACTGTGGACCTGTTCGCTACGGCGTTGAACACCAAGCTTCCGCTGTACTGCTCCCCAGTCCCTGACCCCAAGGCCCTCTGGCAAGATGCCTTCCAACAACGGTGGGACAACGTTGATGTGTACGCCTTTCCCCCGTTCTGCCTGATGAGGAGGGTCCTCAACAAGACCAGAACATCGGTCAATCTCTCGATGACCTTGATAGCTCCGCTATGGCATCATGCAGAGTCGTTTCCGGACCTTCTGCAGCTCCTCACGGAGATCCTGAGGGAACTCCCTCCACGTCACGAGCTACTCAAACAACCACACTCTAACATCTTCTACAAAGTCGTAGCTTCGCTTCGACTTCACGCCTGGAGACTATCCAGCATTTCCTCAAAGAGAGAGGATTTTCGCAACAAGTTGCGGAAAGGATGTCTGGCCATCTGCGCACGTCATCCGCAGGAGTCTACCAGGCGAAGTGGCGAGTTTTCTGTGTTAGGTGTCGTGGAAGGGGTATCTCTCCCCTCGATGCCACTTTACCAGCAATAGCGGAGTTCCTTGCGTATCTGTAGGAAGAAATGCGCCTTTCAGTCTCGGCAGTGAAAGGCTATCGCTCAGCCCTAAGTCTTGCCTTCAGGCTCAAAGGAATGGACATTTCCTCCTCGCTGGAACTGTCTCTTCTCATATGGAGTTATGAACTTACCTGCCCTCAGTCGGAGGTGAGACCTCCTCCTTGGAACGTGGTTCGAGTCCTCAGGTCTCATAAGAGGCCTCCCTACGAACCATTGCGCCAGGCTTCTGATCGCCACTTTACCTGGAAGACGGTGCTCCTGCTAGCTTTGGTCTTGGCCAAGTGAGTCAGCGAACTGCATGGTCTCTCCTACGACGTTGCCCATTCAAGGGGATGGGGGTAGGTAACGTTCAGCTTCGTCCCTGAGTTTGTGGCTAAGACTCAGAACCCGGGAGCGCTGGACCCTAGGTTCGACTCTATCCAGGTCTTGAGTCTTCGTTCTGTAACAGATGACCCAGACCATCTCCTACTGTGCCCAGTCAGGAGTCTGAGGTTGTATCTGAAAAGAACAGCTGCAGTCCGGCCCCAGGTGCGAGCCTTGTTTGTTAGCACCGGGGCAACGAAGAGGAGGGTCACCAGATATACCATCTCGGCCTGGATCAGCAAGGTGATCCACCTGGCCTTGAGTTCTGATCCTCCTCCGTCACGGCGCCCTAGGGCGCATGGTGTTGGGGGCGTAGCTACGTCCTTGGCCTTCAAGAAGAACTTTTCAGTGACGCAGGTCCTGCAAGCTGGGGTGTGGAAGCGTCAGACCACCTTCACGGCCCACTACCTGCAAGACGTGACACATAGGAGGCTCGATACGTTTTCTATCGGCCCTGTGGTGGCTGCACAACAGCTGGTCTAACCTCAGGCTCCTAATTGGACAAGTAGCAGAAGGATGAGGGCATTGTTACCCGGTTTTAGTCTGTGTGAATGAAAAGATCTTTGTTCCGTAACCGAAATACAAACCACGCTATTTACATTGGGTTTACCTTTTAGCGTAGCTGAAATGGCGAGCCATTAGAATTTAACGAGGGTGTATTACCCCCGCGCTAGTTAGCAGGGGGGGGGGGTAGGGGAGTGGTAGCTAGCTACCCCTCCCCCCCTCACACACCGGTGAACTGTTTCACTTTCACTTTTGGCTCGGACATGGACAGACGTCTCTGTCTTTGTCCTCGCTTGGCAGCCATTGTTTGTTTTGTCTTTACTTAATCACTTACTTTTCTTTTACTCAATATATATGTAAACATTTTTTCGTGTTTATGTATATATTTGAGTATAGAAATCAGTAAGTTTCCTTTTCAGAGTTTGTGCTTGTGTGTGTAGTGTACGATATCTCCGTGGAGCCCTCGGCAGTTAGGTCACCATGGTGTAATTTCAACAGAGTACGGACAGCCCGAAACTTAAAGATGACTTTGGTAGCGCCC
Source organism: Palaemon carinicauda (assembly GCF_036898095.1). NCBI lineage: Eukaryota > Metazoa > Arthropoda > Malacostraca > Decapoda > Palaemonidae > Palaemon > Palaemon carinicauda. The sequence goes on from NC_090757.1 coordinate 11,158,496, forward strand.
TGGTGGCCGGAGAGGGAGTGGTTCGCGGATCTAAGGCACCTGGCATGTCTTCCTCCGTGGCCTCTACCCGACAGGCCAGATCTTCTACAGCAGCCACGCTTTCTAAGGTTCCACAACAATCCTCAGTCTCTACGCCTTCACGCCTGGGAACTATCGAGCGGCTCCTGAGGAAGGAAGGATATTCAACAGGTACTGCAGAAAAGATGTCACGTTATCTGAGACGGTCTTCAGCAGCGGTCTACCAAGCAAAATGGGCCACTTTTACGAAATGGTGTGCCTCAAAGAACATCAAGCCTCTCAAAGCTTCGGTCCCAGATATCGCGGATTTTCTAGTGCATCTCAGAGACAAAGTGGGCATGTCAATTCCAGCTATCAAAGGAGTCCGTGCAGCCTTGGGCCAAGTCTTCCTACTGAAGGGCATCGACCTGGGCACCTCTAGGCACATTTCTATGCTCATCAGGAGCTTCGAACAAGCTTGCCCTCCGCAGGCCTCCAGGGTGCCGCAGTGGGACTTGGCAAGGGTATTGAAAATTTTAAGTGGTCCCCCGTTCGAACCCCTGAAGGATATAGTAGACAGGGATCTCACTCTCAAGACGGTCTTCTTGTTAGCCTTGGCCTCTGCTAAGAGAGTAGGAGAGATCTATGGGTTGTCTTACGACATCTCTCACTCGAAGGGGTGGAGGGAAGTCTCCCTCAAGTTCGTCCCTTCTTTCGTGGCAAAGACTCAGAATCCAGTGGTCTGGAATCCGAATTTCGAGGGATTTTCAATGCCAGCCATTCCTAAGACAGGGAATCCAGAAGATTTGAAGTTGTGCCCCGTCCGTGCCGTTAGAAAGTACCTTGAGAGGACTGCCCATCTCCGCCCTGGTATCAAAAGTCTTTTTGTCTCCACGGGTGTTACGAAAAAGCAGGTATCTAAGAATACCATCTCCTTTTGGGTGAGACGGGTTATTGTCAGAGCCTATAATGAGGAGGGACTGCCCCTGCCAGGTACTCCCAGGCCCCATGACATTAGGGTTCTAAGTACTTCTCTAGCTTTTGAGAGGAACATGGCGGGGGGCCAGATCCTTCGAGCAGGCACCTGGTTGAATCAGTCGACCTTCACAGCACATTATCTTAAGGATTACTCGAGGAGGTCTTTAGACGGTTTTTCTATTGGGACAGTCATCTCCGCGCTCCAAGTGATTTAACGGTGAAGCCCCAGGTACAATCGCTGATAACAAAACCAAGAGACACAGGTTCGTTCCCTTTCACCCTAGTCCCCGTTTTCCTTTCCCTGCTCGGAGATAACCCCACATACAAACCAAAGAAGACACGTCTCTACAACTTCGTCACAGGACTCAGCATCATGGAATTTTTTTTTTTTTTAAAAGGGTGAGTACTTAGACACTAACATGAGCTCTTTGTGTAGTTTTCCCTACGTTTCGTTTTCCGTTATATTTTGCAACCTAGTTCACATCTAGGTTACTGGACGTCCGGTTAGCTTGGTCTGAAGTTCAGGAAGACACTCCCACCTCCTAAAGTGTAAGTCTCCTAAGAAAGTAGTTTGAGGTAAGTCTCTTGTGTTGGGACAAATCACAAAATTTTAAGTAATTTGTATTTTTCCTAACATACTTACCGAGAACTACTTTCGGGTAATGGCCCTCCCTACCTTCCCCGAGTGCCTTTCTGCCCTTGAAGAACTTTTTGTACCATCCTAAGAACTTACTGACGAGCGAGACCCAAGCTAACGCCGACCTAGCTCAGGACTACCCTCAGGGCACGTTCTCCTCACGCCTGGGTTAGTCCCCACAGAAAACGGAAGTAGGGTAGACTACACAAAACTCTGGTCGGTTGAGAGGAGATTCCAGGTAACTCCTAAGAAAGTAGTTCTCGGTAAGTATGTTAGGAGAAATACAAATTACTTAAAATTTGTGATATTACATCCAAATTTATCATTTTTATTTATTGAATACCAGCTCTGAAAACTATGCTCTCAACAGATTACTTTAGAATTTTTACAGTGATGGTGAAAAGATATTCTTATTCTTCTCTGTTGTCTGCAAGCTCTGGTAAGATTTTATCAAAAGTACAGGGATATAGTACATCGTACTCTAAGTAGCCCCCACCTAACCTGACTTAGGTTGGTGTGTCCTTACTTACCTGGCTGAGTAAGTAGACCTGGCTGGGTAAATAAGGACCTCCCCATTTATTACATATGGGAGAGTGTTATTTTTTTACTGCTGAAAAATGGTGACAGTTACAAGTGTATTAGAAGATTTTAAGATGTAAATTGATGTCCATCAGTGATCTGCATTGAATCCGAAAAGATGCCATGGGGAAGAGGTCGTTTAAATATTTATAAGATGGAAGAGTAGACAAAGGTGTTAGAGGGGAGAAGAGGTGGTGAATCATATCGTGGAGGAATGACAGGCTTTAAAGGTGGATGAGAATTTCATTTTTTGGGGCGGTCTCTCCTCCGAGGTCGACCCACATCAGAGTAGTGTCAGACAGCACAGCCGTAGTACACTGCATCAACAGAGAAGGATCCAAGTCGCCCAACCTGAATCAGATCCTGGTCACTATCTTCGCCTTGGCAACAGAAAAGAACTGGTTCCTGTCAGCAACCCACCTAGCGGGAGTCCAGAATGTGATAGCGGACTCACTATCCAGGACGAAACCACTGGAATCAGAATGGTCTCTGGACATAATTTCATTCCGGTGGATACTGAGGCTGGTTCCGGGCCTTCAGGTAGATCTATTCGCAACTCAGATGAATCACAAACTTCCGTGTTATGTGACACCAAACATGGACCCTCAGGCTTATGCCATAGACGCATTAACCCTGGATTGGAACCATTGGAGGAAGATTTACCTATTTCCACCAGTGAATCTTCTAATGAAAGTATTGCACAAACTACGCTCCTTCCGGGGGGCAGTGGCCTTAGTAGCACCTCACTGGCCAAAGAGCAGTTGGTTTCCTCTCCTCCTCGAGTTGAAACTCCGACCCTTCCGGATTCCATTCCCCAAACTAACCTAAGTAATCCAAACACAGACTGTGTCAGATTCCTCAAGGATAGCCAAAACCCTAACTTTGTGGACTTCATGAAGTTTGCACCTCATAAAGCCGCAAACATTGACCCGGAAAACGTTCTCTTCATCGAAGCGGACAAAAGGGACTCGACAATTCGTCAATATGATTCGGCTGTTAAGAAATTAGCAGATTTCCTAAAGAATTCAGACCACACTCGTATGACTCCGAATTTAGCCATCTCGTTTTTTAGGTTCCTATTTGACAAGGGCTTGGCAGCTAGCACTATAATTACCATCAAGTCAGCTTTGAAGATCTTCCTTGTTGGGTTTAACATTAACCTGGCTGATTCCTATTTCTCATTTATTCCAAAAGCATGTGCTAGGCTTCGGCCTTTGGATCGGCCGTAAAAAGTCTCTTGGTCTCTGAACAATGTCCTCAAACTTGCGTCAGACACGGACAATGAGTCCTGCTCTTATATCACTCTGCTTAGGAAGACTCTATTTCTAACAGCTATGACCTCAGGTGCTAGAATCTCAGAACTAGCAGCTCTCTCACGTAACCAGGAAAACATAGATTTCCTCCCTACAGGCGAAGAACTGCTTTCCCCAGACAGAGTTTTCCTAGCTAAAAATGAGGACCCGCAAAATAGGTGGTCCCCTTGGAAGATTATCTCTCTTCCCCAGGATCTTTCGCTGTGTCCAATCACTACTCTCAGGACTTTTTAGCTAGATCTGCCACCCGCTCGTCTGGCCCCTTATTTATCAGGGAACAAGGGGGTACAGTACTATGACCATTCAAGGTATCAGACAACAAATCCTCTACTTCATTAAACATGCTAACCCGGAATCATTTCCCCATGCTCATGATATACGGTCAATAGCTACCTCCATCAATTACTTCCAGAACATGGACTTTGATGACCTTAAAAAATATACGGGTTGGAAATCTCCTATGGTTTTCAAACGCCACTATCTAAAGAACTTACAGGCCCTTAAATACCCTACGGTTGCAGCGGGGAGTCTTATCTCTCCCCATTAAACTCTGATTATTTCTTTATTCCATCTCTTCTCTCATCCCTCCTAACCACCTCTCACACCACGTCGCCACTCTCCTGGGTGGTTCGTTAGCCCTAAGTTATTTACCATGTTTAATTGCTATGATTTAACTGTTATTGTAATTACCATTCCTTTAATGTTTAGATATGCTTAGACATGTAAGATTGATACCTTTTGCGACTGGACACTCAGGTGATTCCTTGTCTTCATATTATTTTAGCCTTACGTCCCCTATGCCTATGGCTAGTTTGTGATTTTATGTTTAGATATGCTTAGACATGTAAGATTGATACCTTTTGCGACTGGACACTCAGGTGATTCCTTGTCTTCATATTATTTTAGCCTTGTGTCCCCTATGCCTATGGCTAGTTTGTGATTTTATGTTTAGATATGTTTAGACATGTAAGATTGATACCTTTTGCGACTGGACACTCAGGTGATTCCTTGTCTTCATATTATTTTAGCCTTGCGTCCCCTATGCCTATGGCTAGTTTGTGATTTTATGTTTACTTACAGTGTTATATTATTGGCTTACATGGTGTTTGTTTTCTCCTTATTATGTTATTATGGTATTGGGCTTGGAAGGCATTCTCTGGTACATTTTCACCGGCCGTCACAGGCCGCCCCAGAAAAGGGATTTTGACGAAGGAAAAATCTATTTCTGGGAAGAGGCCTGTGACGCCTGGTGAAACCCTTCCTGGTTATTTGGTACGGCCCCACCCCCTTTTTTCCTTGCCAAACCATATGTTCTTGCAGAAAGATGTCCTAGAGGGCGCGCGTGGTAGGTGTCGGTGGGATAGTTCAACTGTGTTCTCTAGGGCCTGTCACGGCCTTCCCCATTGATGAAGGGATTATCTAAATGGAAGACAGCCTGTGAATAGTGGTTTTCGCACGCCTTTGTTAAATACACGACATCTACAAGGTGTTTGCGCCAGGGTTGTAACCTCTGCATTCCATGCTTTTATCTTTCTCTAGTATATTTTGAAGATTTATATTAGAAAAAGTACAAAGAAGGAATTTTCACCGGGCGTCACAGGCCTCTTCCCAGAAATAGATTTTTCCTTCGTCAATATTCCTTAATTATCAGTGGTACACATTAGGTTATTAAACAGATACAGTGTTGTACTGTACTAAGATAGCACTATATTGGGAACACATTGTATATGAGGTATGAAAAAAATGAGTTTCCTTAAAGCAAACTATCTTGTGTAGAAATACTGAGGAAATGGAATATATTTTCCATTTAGAGATGTTGAATAAGGAATTAATTTATGCTTCTCTGAGTAGTCTAACCTGAGGGCTTGACAAATGTAAACGTTAAAGCATTGGGATTTAAATTTGTATTGGCCTTTTGCATTCCAAACTTTTCACCTGTTATTTGCAATAGCAATGTTTATATGTTAGTACCCAGATGTAAAACTAGTTTTTGTTAGATATCCTAGATCTTACTTACTGATGTTTTGACAAACTAATGTATTTCTAGGTGGACGTCAAAGAATTGCAGGGCATTCGCCTTGCCCGCAAAGAAAAGTTGCGAAAATACTCTCCGTCTACAGTGTATCTTCAAGTACTTGGATCTGGTGCACCAGGTTCCCCAAGGTCTCTCTATGTCTTCACAGAACAAGCAAGGTAAAAGATACTTCTTGTATTTTGATAAATTTGTTGAAATAGATGATTAGTCCATGCATAAGAAGTGGACTGTACAATAGTTAACCCTTTTACCCCTAAAGGACGTACTGGTACGTTTCACAAAACTCATCCCTTTACCCCCATGGACGTACCGGTACGTCCTTGCAAAAAAATGCTATAAATTTTTTTTTTTTTTCATATTTTTAAGATTATTTTTTGAGAAAATTCAGGCATTTTCCAAGAGAATGAGACCAACCTGACCTCTCTATGACAAAAATTAAGGCTGTTAGAGCAATTTAAAAAATATATATTGCAAAATTTGCTGGGGAAAAAATAACCCCTTGGGGGTTAAGGGTTGGAAATTTCCAAAGAGCCTGGGGGTAAAAGGGTTAATATTCATGATGCATCATTCTAAGAGTTTTGATTCTTTATTTTGGTAGTTTGGTTAGGTTTTTGTACATATTACAAACCATTACAGGAACAAATGATTACTTTACCAATTTTGGTTGCATGACAGAACCCTAAATTTATCATAATCTGTTCTGTCAGTTTTGGTGTGTGGTACTAAGTTGTTTTCACTCTTTCTACTTAAACTCCCATATGGTTTAGGTCTTCAACATGCCCCTTCTCTTTGACTATCCAAGTGTTTTATTTCTGCTACTTCCATATACAGTAAATGATTTCTTTGATTAACTTATCCTATCTCATTCTTATTACATACTCTAATCTTGATCTTTGTAACAGCGCCATCTGCATTTTCCAGCATCTAAGCACATCTCTTGGCAACTTTATTATTACTTGAAATAAGATCCGTTCAATGATCTCTAAACATGATTCTCAGTATTTTTTAGAAACATTTCAAAATAGTTTAATTATCTTTTTAAGTACCCTTATATTGGTACCATGGAAATTCCTAGCCTCATCACATTGCAGAATGTTTACATGTGCTGTGCAGTACTCTTATTTATTTATCAGTAGTTATCAGTTGTCCAGCAATCTCAGTCCATTTTTTCTAGAATGTTCTTACTTACATCCTTACTTTCATCTGAATGCTAGCTTTGCAGTCCAATCTGTTACCGAAGAATTTGAAATGTTTTTCATCTTCTAATCTCGTCCCTCCAACATAACATTAATCTTCTCATCCTGTCTTAACTTAGGCTTCTTGTTATAGATATTAGGAATTTCAAATATTGTACATCATTTATATTTTGCAATCTTCATAAGAAATACCTTACATTTCAATATGTATTTTCATAGTCAAGGATCAATAGAGTTGTTAGACATTTAATATAATAAACTGTGCTGCACTGCGCAGTATTTTTAATTTAAGCATCTGCAATCAATAAATTCCTAAACACAAAATGTGTATAAATTATCAATAACTTGAGTTGGAATTTACTCTTTTGCTTAAGTTTCATGTTACTTGAATTTAAATTTAGTGTATAAAAAGGTGTAGCACCAATATAGAATAATTAGTACTTATTTTTTTTAAAGAAAATCTGTCTTGTTGTATCATGATGGGACCTACATATTTGATTTTAGGTTTCTTTTCAATTGTGGAGAGGGATCACAAAGGCTTGCTTACGAACACAAAGTGAAGTTGGGAATGATGGAGCATATTTTAATTACCCATAAATCCTGGAGTAATGTTGGAGGCCTTCCTGGAATTCTCCTGACACTTCAAGATACTGGTGTTCCAGAGATTAATCTTCATGGACCTGCTGGAATTGTGAGTATGATGAAAATGTTGAGTTTTTTATTTACCGTAATAGATGTGTACAGTAATCTTAGTTGATCTTTTTATTTTATGCAATGTTACTAATTGTTCATAAATGAGAGAAGCATTTCCATAGGCAGTTAATGTTATTTGTTAGCAGAAGATTATTCACAGAAACAGGCCATGAAGTGTGTTAGCAAATAAATTTTTTATAACATAAATAGCTGAGATTTGATGTCATGTGTTGTTACTCTTCCTATTGTAGGAATCTCTCTATTATGGTACAAGACACTTTATCCGCTTTCGGGATTTAAACATCAACTACAGGCATTATACAGAAAATAATGGCATTATTGGTGATGCCAATGATCCATTAAGTATTGAAGCTGTTCCTCTCTGGGCCAAAGAAGAGTCAAGTGGTGAAAGCAGTGAGAAAGATTCCTTGGAGGAAAATGAGGAGGAAGGTAAGATGTTGTATAATAATATTTACTAATTCAATAATAAATCTGGGGTTTACAATTTCTTTTAATGGGTGAGAAATAAGTTTGTTCCGTAACCGAAATACAAACCACCCTATTTACATTGGGTTTACATTCGGCGTAGCTGAAATGACGAGCCAATAGTTTTTAACGAGGGTTAACTACCCCCGCGCTAGTTAGCGGGGGTAGGGGAAGGGGTAGCTTGCTACCCCCCCCCCCCCCCCCCCCCCCCGCCCCCCAACACACCGGTGATTTGCTTCACTTCACTTTTGGCTCCGGCGATGAACAGACGTGTCTGTCCATCGTCCTCATTTGACAGCCTTAATCTTTTTTGCTTTTCCTCAGCTTGTGTGCGTTTGAAGTTGGCCTCACCCTTGGATATCCATCATGCGCAAGTGCCCTGGTATTGCCAGTCGCCCTTGCGGTACTTTCATGTCTGCGGTGGATACGGATCTTCACACCCTTTGCCCACAGTGTCGAGGCTGACGGTGTGACAGAGAAAATAATTGTAGTGAGTGCAGGGAGTGGTCTGCCTCCCAGTGGGAGAAGTTTGGCTGCCGGCATAAGAAGAAGTCCAAGAGAGACCGTTCTCCTTCTGGGGTTGCCTTGAAGGAGGAAGGCTCTCGGGACTCTTCTTTCGCCGCCCAAACCTCCTCCGAAGCTCCTCCTCATCCGACTCCTAAGGAGAGACCGCCGAGTGGGAGCGCAGGCCCTAGTTCTGTTTCCCGACCTTGGGTTGGGGGAGAGGGCGTCGCCTCCCATAGCGGGGCGGCTCCCCCTCCTCCCCCGGGGGAGGTTATTGATAATGATTCATTGTCTTATGATGATCTCTTTCAGCTTTGGGCTTCCTTGGGGCTGAAGGTCCTGCCCTCCAAGGAAGCCCTGTTTGACCTTGTCCAGTTGGGGGCCGCTGTTAAGCAGTCGCTGGTGATAGCAGAGGTAGATCCTCTGTCTATCGTTGACGTCGTGGTGACAGAGGCTTCCGATGGGTTGGGGCAAACCTCTGCGGTTCCTGATGAGGTTGACGTTGCTGAAGGCTCTCCAAGCCTCCCTCTCGGCGGAGCGCTTTGACTGAGACTCCCCTTCGGAGGACGGATAATCCTGACGACCCTCCTCGTGGCCGCCTTCGCCGGAAGGCTCACCGTCCGCTACGTTGTAAGGGCCTCCCGTCTCCCTATAAGGGTGCTAAGCGGCACCTTTTTGAATCTTCTCCTCCTTCCTCCGATGGGGGGATTCCTCGCCGTAAGCAGCCTGCAGCTCCTGCCTCCTTAGACCCCTCCGGGGATCGATCTCCAATGCCTTCCAGACCTTCCGCCCCTGGTGCAGATGAACAGCAGTCTGACCTCGTCATCCGACGGGCAACGGTCCCTTCGGAGCAAGGGGTTGCCTCCCACGGTGTGGGTGCTTCCCTTGCGCGCCCTTCTGCAGTGTTAGCGCACAGACGCTCTCCTGCTCGTCAGCGTTCTCCTGATCGCCAGCGCTCTCCTGTTCGTCAGCGCTCTCCTGATGATCGTCGCCCCACTGCTTGCCAGCGCTCTCCTGATGATCGTCGCCCCACTGCTCGCCAGCGCTCTCTTGAGTACTCCGAACATCATGCTGTTCCTGTTGTGCGCCTTGCGCGCCATCGGTCTCCTGAGCGCCCTTGTGCAGTGTTAGCGCACAGGCGCTCTCCTGCTCGTCAGTGTTCTCCTGATCGCCAGCGCTCTCCTGAGTACTCCGAACATCCTGCAGTTCCTGTTGTGCGCCCTGCGCGCCATCGGTCTCCTGCCCGTCAGAGCGCACCTGCGCTCCTAGTTCCTGACACGCGCCCTGTGCACCCACGTTTGCCCGCGCGACCTGGAACTTCGGTTCAGGTCTTGGACAAGGACTTCTCTTCTTCTCGCCCTTGCGATCCTGCTCGTCAGCCTGTTCCAGCACAGCAACGCTCGCAGTCGCCTGCGCGTAGTTCTAAAGCTACCGTACGCCCTCGCCACCACGCTCCTCCTGTTCCTGAGGCCGTTCGTGAACGTTCGCCTTTGCGCAACGCGCCGGCAGCTCCCACACAGGATTCCACGCGTCGCCCTTCTGCTCGCCAGCGATCACCAGCTCGCCAGCGACCACAGACGCGTCAACGTTCGCCTGCTCGTCAGCGATCTCCTACGCGTCAGCGATCCCCTGAACATCGGCGATCTCCTGACCGCCCGCGTGATCTTTCGCCTGCGCGCAAGCGCTCTCCTACGCGTCGGCGCCCAGAGGATCTTGAGAGATATAGGTCTCCTTCTTCCAGCTCGACCGTGTGCGGTCGCTCGCCAAAGCGTCACCATGCGCCAACGCACCATCACTCGCCTACGCGCCATCGATCGCCTGCTCACCATCGATCTCCCACGTGTTACAGGTCCCCTGGACACCATCAACAGCGATCGTTGGAGCAATCTCGTTCGCCCGCGCGTCAACGCGTTCTCTCGCCAACGCGCTCACTCGCCAGCTCGCCCTTGCTCGCCCACGCGCTCACGTGCTTACTCGCTCACGTGCTTACTCGCTCACGTGCTCATGCGCTCACTCGCCCACGTGCTCATGCGCTCACTCGCCCACGTGCTCATGCGCTCACTCGCCTACACGCCCTCGCGATCGTTGGCTGGCACGCGACCGCTCCCGCGCTTGATTGTCTCCGCGCGTTTGCGCACCCGCGCTTCAACAGCCTCTCGCGTGCGACTCCTTAGTGTCGCCTACGCACGAGCGTCGGCGCGACCCCCGTTCGCATCGGGTTCCGCAGCTCGCGATAGCAGCAGGGATGCGTGTCGCCAGACCGCAATCAGGATCGCTCCCGCCTAAGCGCAGGTCTCTGTGTCAGGATAGGGAAAACCCATCAGAGAGGTCAGAACAACTTTCTTCCCCTTTTTCTTCACAGGCAGGTCCAGTGGTGTCCACTGCGAAGGATCGCCCGATCCCCTTCCCTCCAGCGGGAATTTCGGACTCTTATGTCCGTGACTCGGCAGTCCTGGTTTGGTCCTCTGATGCGGGCGTTAGTGAAGGCTATGAAGCCGGCACTCGCCGATCAAGGACACAAGCCAACGACGGCCTCGCCCCTTGCTGAAGAGGAGAGGAGTGGACTTCGTGGTGACTTCTCCCAGGGAGAAGCTGGTTCCTAAGAGGTCCGTTAGGAAGGCTCCATCCCCTTCGCAGGCGCTTTCTCCTTCTCCTGAAGACGAGGCTTTTCAGTCCGCAGGAGAATCCAGTGAGGTAGCGGTCTCCCTCTCGGCACCAACGGGGGTCTCTCCTCATGGAGGGGAATCGTCTCGCGTGGAAGGCACCTTCCAGACCTCTTTGTTGGGGTCGTGTATCCCGCCCAGGAGGGAACCTAAAGACTCCAAGACAATTTCGAAGTCTTCTTCGCGAATTCGTCAGGATCCAGCTGCACCCCGGGAGAACGTCCACGCATCTCCCCAGGAAGAGATTCCGGGGACGGGAGACTTAGCTGCCATTCCACAGGGAGGAGACCAGCAAGAGTCGGAGCACGCCTTCTGGCAAGTCCTGAGCCTGATGAGGCAATTCAACGGGTTCTTGGATCCCGTGATCGCCCCCCGGGAAGGAAAGGACACGGTCCTGGATCAGATGTACGGTACTCGGAAGCCCCCCAAGGCCAGCGCGGCTTTGCCCTGGTCCCAGGGGCTGAAGAGTGCCAGAGCCAGGGCCAATGCTCAACTCGCGGTTCTCGTCTCCTCCAGTCATTCCTCTGCCGGGAACAAACTACTCCCACCTCCTCGTCTCCAGCAGAGGAGGTATTTTGAGATCATGGGGGAGTCTAGCCTCGCTCTTCCCCTCCATCATTCGGTAGAAGAGCTCGCTAGGGGGGTTCCCCTTGAGAAGCTCTCCCCCGGCAGGTGACATTCTCGGCGTCGGAGATCCTGAGCCATGAGAAGGTCGCGAAGTGCGCCATGCAATCCACTTCGTGGCTGGATATCTGGCTAGGTTCTCTGGGCATCCTATTGCGCTCCGAGGATCTGTCTAAGGAGACCTATAGGAAGGCCCTGGAGACCTTCCTCCTCTCGGCCACTCGCTCCATTGAGTTCCTGGCACATCAGGTTACCAACCTTTGGCCCAACTCAGTGTTGAAGCGTCGTGATGCGGTGACCGAGAAGATCCATCCGAAGGTCCTCGCCGTGGATGTCTGCAGGCTCAGGCACGCTTCCCTCCTTGGGGGGAGTCTGTTCGAGCCGCAGGACATGGAACGCACAGCTAAGAGGTGGAGGCAGTCGCCAGGATTCCCTCCTCCAAAGGGCCCTTGCATCTCTGCCCTATAAGCCTCCAGCTCCGCAGCAGCAGCCTCGCAAGACACCAAAGCAGGCACCGGCAGCTAAGAAAGTGGTGTCTAAACCCCAGCCCTTTCCAGCCAAGGTCAAGAGGGGCGGTAAGTCCTCCAGGGGAGGCAAGACTCCTAGAGGGAGCGGCCGCTGCCGCAAACGCTAGGAGTGGCAGTCCCCCCGCGTTTCCACCTGTGGGGGGATGCCTTCAAAGTTGCGTGCACAGGTGGCAGCAACAAGGGGCCGATGCTTGGACGGTCTCTGTGATCGGCCAAGGCTATCGCGTCCCATTCACGACATCTCTACCTCCCCTGACAGCGAATCTAGTGTCGTTGAGCTCCTATGCCATGGGATCGGTAAAGGGGCTAGCCCTTCGGGCAGAAGTCGAGACCATGCTCAAGAAGGATGCTCTCCAGGAAGTCGTCGACGGCTCCCCAGGCTTCTTCAGTCGACTCTTTCTTGTAAAGAAGGTGTCTGGAGGCAGGAGACCTGTCATCGACCTCTCAGCTCTGAACAAGTTTGTCAAGCAAACTCCGTTCAGCATGGAGACAGCGGACACGGTCAGACTTGCAGTATGACCACAAGACTTCATGTGCACACTGGATCTAAAGGACGCGTACTTCCAGATCCCAATCCATCCGTCTTCCAGGAAGTACTTGAGATTCAGCCTAGACAGCAAGACCTACCAGTTTAAGGTGCTGTGCTTCGGTCTCTCCACAGTACCTCAGGTGTTCACCGTGATTTTATCTTGGGCGCACAGGAACGGCATCCGTCTCCTTCGTTATCTGGACGATTGACTGATCCTAGCAGATTCGGAGTCAACCCTTCTTCGACACCGAGACAGGCTTCTGGGACTTTGCCAGGATCTGGGGATTGTGGTAAATCTCGAGAAGTCCTCTCTGCAGCCGTCCCAACGACTGGTTTATCTAGGCATGTTGTCAGACACCAATCTCCACAAAGCCTTTCCATCAGACGACAGGATAGCAAGGCTGAGGAGGGTGGCGGAACCCTTCCTCAGGCGAGAAGAGCTTCCCGCCCAATCGTGGTTGCGTCTCTTAGGTCACCTGTCCTCCCTGGTTCGTCTGGTTCCAAACGGCCGTCTCAGGATGAGATCCCTGCAGTGGCGGCTCAAGTCCCGGTGGAATCAAGGATCCGATTCCCCGGACGTGCAGGTCCCGATAGGACCTTCGGAACAGGCGGACCTGCAGTGGTGGCTGGTCGACGAGAACCTGCGAAAGGGAGTAGATCTTCTCGTCCTCCCCCCCGGAGTTGACACTGTTTTCTGACGCGTCAAAAGAAGGGTGGGGGGCGCACATTCTGAACCAGAGGACCTCAGGCCTTTGGTCAGAATCAGAAAAGTACCTGCACATCAACCTGCTAGAGATGAAGGCCGTCTTTCTGGCTCTTCAACAGTTCCAACGGACCCTGGCGGGTCACTCCGTGGTGGTGATGAGCGACAACACCACGGTAGTGGCTTATATCAACAAGCAGGTAGGTACTTTTTCGCAGAAGCTATCCCATCTTGCAGTAGAGATTCTGAGGTGGACCGAAGTCCACTCGATAACACTATCAGCTCGCTTCATTCCTGGCAAGAGGAATGTGCTCGCCGACAGTCTGAGCAGGGCTTCGCAGATAGTGAGTACCGAGTGGTCTTTGGATCCTCAGATAGCCAACAAAGTCCTGACTTTGTGGGGTTCCCCGACCGTGGATCTGTTCGCGACAGCCTTGAATTTCAAGCTGCCCCTGTACTGCTCCCCAGTCCCGGACCCCAAGGCTCTCTGGCAAGATGCTTTCCAACAAGGGTGGGACAACATCGACGTGTACGCCTTCCCACCGTTCTGTCTGATGAAAAGGGTGCTCAACAGGACCAGACTATCTGTCAACTGTTCGATGACTCTAATAGCTCCGCTATGGCATCACGCGGAATGGTTCCCGGACCTTCTGCAGCTCCTGACGGAGCTCCCGAGAGTACTTCCCCCACGACACGAGCTACTCAGACAACCACACTGCAACATCTTCCACAAGGCCGTAGCCTCGCTTCGGCTTCACGCCTGGAGACTGTCCAGCGTCTCCTCATGGAGAAAGGCTTTTCGCAACAGGTTGCGGAGAGAATGTCTCGGCACCTGCGAAAGTCCTCTGAGGGAGTCTACCAGGCGAAGTGGAGAGTCTTCTGTGGTTGGTGTCGTGGGAGGGGTATGTCTCCATTCGATGCCACTATTCCAGCAATAGTGGAGTTCCTCGTGTATCTGCGGGAGGAAATGCGCCTTTCGGTCTCAGCGGGGAAAGGCTATCGCTCAGGCTTAAGCTTGGCTTTTAGGCTGAAAGGAGTGGACATTTCTTCCTCGCTGGAGCACACTCTACTCATACGTAGCTATGAGCTTACCTGCCCTCAGTCGGAAGTGAGACCTCCTCCTTGGAATGTGGTTCGGGTTCTCAGGGCTCTGAAGAGACCTCCCTTCGAACCATTACGCCAGGCGTCTGATCGCCACCTGTCTTTGAAGACGGCTTTCCTGCTCGCTTTGGCCTCTGCCAAGCGAGTTAGTGAACTTCATGGTCTCTCGTACGACATCGCCCATTCAAGGGGATGGGGGGAGGTAACGTTCAGGTTCGTCCCTGAGTTTGTTGCCAAGACTCAGAATCCTGGAGTGCCGGACCCACGATTCGACTCTTTCAGGATCGCGAGTCTCCGTTCTGTAACAAGCGACCCAGACCAGCTGCTACTATGTCCAGTGAGGAGTCTGAGGTATTACTTGAAGAGAACAGCTGCAGTTCGTCTTTAAGTGCGAGCATTGTTTGTTAGCACAGGTAGGACGAAGAGGAGGGTCACCAAGAATACCACCTCGGCTTGGATTCGAAGGGTTATCCAGCACGCCTCAAATCCAGACCATCCTCCGTCACGTCGCCCTAGGGCACACGACGTCAGGGGCATTGCTACGTCCCTGGCCTTCAAGAGAAATTTCTCTGTGACGCAGGTGCTTCAAGCTGGGGTCTGGAAGCGTCAGACGACCTTCACAGCCCACTACCTGCAGGATGTGACCCACAGGAGCCTCGATACCTTTTCTATCGGCCCTGTGGTGGCTGCACAACAGCGGGTCTAACCTCAGGCTCCTTTATGGACAAGTAGCAGTAGGTTGAGGGCGTTGTTATCCGGTTTTAGTCTGCGTGAATGAAAGAGTATGTCTGACCCTTACTTCTTTCTTCATCCTCCCCTCTCTTGGTGAAGCAGCATCCTGGTCTCCGCATAGCTGACCTCAACCTCTGCAGGTAACCCATGCTTCCTTGTGCTCCTAGTATTAGGTTTAATACTGTCGCGTCCCCCATACCCTGACGAGGTGGTATTGGGAACGTCCTATCCTGGATTCCTATCTAAAGGTCTCAAGGTCAACTTCATAGGACGAGTCACGCTCTTTCCTCCACACACAACTTATGTAGGCCACACGTTCCTCGCGAAGCAAGGAACTTGTGAGGTGCAGGGGCTCCTTTTCTCAAGTCCTACTCACTGGGAGGCGGAGCCCCCGGGTAAAGCCAAAGTCAGTAATGCTGGGGACTTTCCACCCTTCCTAAGGGGTAAGTCACCCAATGTAAATAGCGTGGTTTTGTATTTTGGCTACGGAACAAATGACAAATTCGGAGATAATTTGTATTTTTCCTAACCATACAAACCTTAGCTATTTACACACATTTGCCCGCCCGCCCTGTCCCCCAAGTCAAGTCCTACTTCTAAGTGAAGTGAAGCAAATCACCGGTGTGTTGGGGGGGGGGGGTAGCAAGCTACCCCTTCCCCTACCCCCGCTAACTAGTGGGGGGGTAGTTAACCCTCGTTAAAAACTATTGGCTTGTCATTTCAGCTACGCCAAAAGTAAACCCAATGTAAATAGCTAAGGTTTGTATGGTTAGGAAAAATACAAATGATCTCCGAATTTGTCATATTAGGCAAGATATAATTAAGAAAATTTGGCTTCTATACTTGGAGACATGAAAAACAATAAATGATAAGTCTATCATCAGTGCAAGGCATCATTTCCCATCCGCTTTAATAATTTTATATTTTTGGATCACAAATAGCAAAGGAATGTTAATTTTTAACCGGAGATAGACTGATACAATAGTTCTTATATATAAGATCTTGCTTATCATCCATCTATCACTCGGTATATTTTAAGCATTCCTTCAGCTCTCATCTGTCCAAGCATTTTTTTTTTTTTTACTAAAGTAAAAGTAAAAGCCTTTTATGTATTTAATTAATTTTCTGTTCAAGCTTAGTTTTTTATTCAAGTAAAAGTAAAAGCATTTTTATGTATAATTAATTTTTTGTATGCATTTTAAACTACTTTATCATTTTAGTTGAAGATCTCTATGCACATGAGCAGTCTTGGATAAAGAAGAATCCAGGACTCAGGAGAGATTATCTGACCGCCGAAGAAAGAAGTAAGATGCACGAAGAAAGCAGAAAATGTAAAAATTTGTCCGTTGCGTATATATGCAGACCCCCTCCAAAAGTAAGTTACCCAATGTTTTCTGACACTATACACAAAGAAACATGCAATTTACAGCAATCAGAAAAGAACCCAATGTGGAGAATGGTAGCTTTAATTTGTTTTCATGCAGTATTTAATTCAGTCACTGAATTTATATTTGATAATGTGTGATATAAGTTTATAATACAGTAGTTCAATACTGTTAAGAGACACTATATATATAATTAGCAAGTTACATTTATATTGACTTATATTACATGAAAGTGATGGAGAGACAGAAATTGAATGTGTTTGAGATGAAGTGTCTAAGGAGTATGGTTGGTGTATCTCGAGTAGATAGGGTTAGGAACGAAGTGGTGAGAGTGAGAACGGGTGTAAGAAATGAGTGAGCAGCTAGAGTGGATATGAATGTGTTGAGGTGGTTTGGCCATGTTGAGAGAATGGAAAATGGCTGTCTGCTAAAGAAGGTGATGAATGCAAGAGTTGATGGGAGAAGTACAAGAGGAAGGCCAAGGTTTGGGTGGATGGATGGAGTGAAGGAACCTCTGGTTGATAGGAGGATAGATGTGAGAGAGGCAAGAGAGTGTGCTAGAAATAGGAATGAATGGCGAGCGATTGTGACGCAGTTCCGGTAGGCCCTGCTGCTGCCTCCGATGCCTTAGATGACCACGGAGGTAGCAGCAGTAGGGGATTCAGCATTATGAAGCTTCATCTGTGGTGGATAATGTGGGAGGGTGGGCTGTGGCACCCTAGCAGTACCAGTTGAACTCGGTTGAGTCCCTTGTTAGGCTGGAGGAATGTAGAGAGTAGAGGTCCCCTTTTTTTGTTTTGTTTCATTTGTTGATGTCGGCTACCCCCCAAAATTGGGGGAAGTGCCTTGGTATATGTATGTATGTATATTACATAATTATCTCATAACCTGACAAAGCCCTGGAATCAAAGTTGTTGGACTTTTGAAGATTGATTTATATTACTAGGGATTTTCCAGTATCGCTCAGGTTCTAGATTTACCTAAATTTTACACAATTACTTTACCTCGGTTCTCACTTACTTTCTTCTATCTTGCTGTTCAATATCTTATGCTTTTACTTAATAATGCAAATGTGGATTTGGTTCCCCTAACAGCCCTTTGTTGCCTTCGGCAAAATCAAAGCTTTTGCAAAGGGTGTTTATTCACCCCAGTCGTCGGTTGTTTATTGGTTTGTGGGCAACTTTGTACAAAAATTGGGGAACCGATTTTGAGCAAACTTGGTAGTCATGTTGGTTATGACCCAAGCATGAATCTGTAACATATTGGATAAAATACATCAAAGTACAAGTACATAGCAGTACTTTAAAAATAATCGTAATGTTGAGGAAATGGCAAATATTTTGTTAGTTTATTTTTGGTTTGTGAACAACATTACGCAAAAACTTTTGCAATAATTTCAACGAAACTTGGTGGACATTGGTATATGACCCAAGGACAACTCCATTAGATTTTGAAGAAAGTACACCGAACTACAAGTGCACATTGGAGTTGAGGGGAAAATAAGACTGGTTGATGTGGCAAAGGCATGCTGTCTATCCAGTGCCCCTTAAGGTGCTGAATGACTTACCCATCCATATTGCCCAAATTATGTTAATCAAATTTAATTATTATTAAAGTAATGGAGATTTACCAATCCAATGGTAATCTAATCCAAACCTACCTCTGTACCAACATTTCAAAAAATAAAACATGTTTAGTTTAGTATTATGAATTTAAACTTATTATTATTATTATTATTATTATTATTATTATTATTATTATTATTATTATTAGCTAAACCACAACCATAGTTGGGAAGGCACGAAGATATAAGCCCAAGGGCTCCACTAAGGAAAGGTGAGGAAAGGAAATAAGAAAATAAATACACCACAAGAGAAGTAATGAACAATTAAAGTAAAATATTTAAAGAATAGTAAAAACATTAAAGTAGATCTTTCACATGTAAGCTATAAAAAGACTTTTTATGTCAGCCTGTCCAACATAAAAACATATGCTGCAAGTTTAAATTTTTGAGATTGCAAATGGTTGACTTTTGACTGGTCTACCATTGAGAGAAATAAGCATGTTGAAGTTATTCTCTGTACACTAAGAATAAGCAGTGTTGTTTAATGAATGCCAGAGTTTCCTTTTTGCAATGAAAATTTTGTTATTTTAAAGGTAGACTTTTGATTCGGTTGGCCAGTACTCTCAAATACGGCTAATGTTCCATATTCTTCAACCACAACATTCAAGTATAGTATTTATTGATTAAAGTTATTAGTTTTTCTTAATATCACTGTATTATCCACCTGTAAGAAGTGGTTACTGGGTAAGATAGGTCAATAAAAATCCATAAGAATGCATATGATAGTTATCATAAAATTTATAGTTCTGAGAAGTTTATAATAACTATGTAAAATTTTGGTCATTTAACCCTTTTACCCCAAAGGACGTACTGGTACGTTTCAAAAAACCCATCCCTTTACCCCCATGGACGTACCGGTACGTCCTTGCAAAAAAATGCTATAAAATTTTTTTTTCATATTTTTGATAATTTTTTGAGAAAATTCAGGCATTTTCCAAGAGAATGAGAACAACCTGACCTCTCTATGACAAAAATTAAGGCTGTTAGAGCAATTTAAAAAAAAAATATACACCAAAATGTGCTGGGGAAAAAAATAATCCCCTGGGGGTTAAGGGTTGGAAATTTCCAAATAACCTGGGGGTAAAAGGGTTAAGATGCAACCATAGGCTCATTTCCACAGATTGGGAGAATTTAATTAATTTATTGGGTGAATTACCCTACAGTAATGTACAGTACTTAGGTTTTACATGAACAAAAGATATTAAAACAGGAATATTGTGATTAAAGCATTTGGTAAAGTAACCACTTCTACACTTGGAGCTTTCCTCTTAAAGTTTTTAACCAAAGTTTTTAACCGCAGTCTCTTTCTGACAGGCTGGTGCACTATTACTTCAGAAATGTGTTAAAGAAGGAGTACCTCCGGGGCCACTATTAGGAGATCTAAAGAGAGGACAGAATGTCACCTTGCCAAACGGAAAAGTGGTTTTGGCATCAGAAGTCACAGCACCAGATGATCCTGGTCCAGTTTTTATTGGTAGAGTGATCATTTTTTTTTTTTAATTTTTTTTTAAATCTATTTTTTTAGGTTTAGTGTTCTGAGGCATGGCAGTGTTTAGTGCAAAGATCTTATAAGTGGTGTAATTGTAGTTTGTTTAGTATAATAGTAATCCATTATTGTTTTTTCTGCACTTTTTGGGTATCAGTAAATGTAATGAATATATAATCCTGAAGACCAAAAATTATTTATGAATTTCTATAATAAGCTCTTAATGCCAATTTTTATTTGGGTATAGAGCATACCAAAATATTTCTGTAGAAGTTAATATAAGCCAAGTATGAAGAAAATTATTATACATTCCTTTTACACTTGGTAAACTTGGTTTTTCTCTTCTTGATCTTTTAGTTGTAGAAACTCCAACCGTGGCATATTTAGACTCTTTATTGGAGAGTACAGCATTCACAAAGTATCAAGCATCAGCAGCTGGTGACGGAGATTTGGCAGAAGTAGTGGTGCATTTCACACCAGCACACGTCATGAAGGACCCTCGGTACCAAGAATGGATGTCGCGATTTTCTAAATCCACTAGTCATTTGTGTATAAATGAGGGCAGCTTGTGTATGGGGTCAGAAGCTGTTCATCGAATACAGTACAAACTAAATCTACTCAGTGAACATCTTTTCCCTCTATTAAAAGATCAGAGTATTCCTTTGAAAAAAATAGGAGATAATGGTAAAGATTGCCCTGATAATCAGAACGGAATTAATGGGAATACTCTGCAGACAGGGACGTCAACAGAAAGTAACCATACAACCATAGACAACAGTGGTACTTCCGTTTTGAATTCAGACTTAACCATAGGACCCATACATCAAGCGACGACATTAATGACCTATCATATTAGACCCAGGAAGAAACTTGACCGGTAAGATTGATATAATGGTTTTGTTATTTATTTTTGTTCCTCGAAATTTTAGTTTTGTTTTTTTTGCTGTAACTAATGAAACATTTGACATTCATCAAGATTTACTTTTCAAGGGAAATTTCCTGGTACAAGTTTCGGTTCTTAATTTTTATGAAATAAAATAAAAGGGTGCAGGTGAGAGGAAACTTAGAAATTACTAATGTAACTATTCAGAATGGAGGAAGATTATGCCAGGAAAATAAAAATGATAAAGGATTGGGAATTGACTGACTAGTTGTTGACCTTAGTGTTCAAATGAATGCAAACATTAGGAAAAATCTTAATAATTTTGTTTCTGGTAAAACATTTAATGATTTGAGTAATTATAACTAAAGAGTGGAAATTCCTTTTCTCAAGTTGTTGACCTTAGTGTTCAAATGAATACAAACATTAGGAAAAATCTTAATAATTTTGTTTCTGGTAAAACATTTAATGATTTGAGTAATTATAACTAAACAGTGGAAATTCCTTTTCTCAAGATCATACTCTTGATTGCAGATCAAGTGAGTTAAGCTTAACCCCTGAAACTTACAAGGCAGAATGTTATGCAATGAATAACTTTACATCTGCATTGGAGGAGGCAAAGCTTAAGCTTCTTGAGAGTGTGGGCAATGCAGAAGAATCAAACAGTTATCCTAACCTAATCTTCTTAGGAACTGGTTCTTGTATTCCAAACAAAACGCGAAACACGTCGGGAATATTGCTGAACCTGAGGTAAGATTTAATCCTTTTTTATTGTCCTTTTAGAAGTTTATATGACATTGGATTGGTCTGTAGGTACAGCTGTTTTTTTATGTTGCAGATTTATATAACATATAGCCTGGCATATTCTCTTTTTTAAAGGTCTTGTTAAAAAACCATTGATAGAATTAGATAATTTCTTCAAAATTTTCACTATTACTTGTTCCACAGATATTTAATGAATAGAATTTACACCCTACAAGTTTTAATATTTTTAGAATATTTTAAGTTTTCATGACTTCTTATACTGTTTATTTCCTTATTTCCTTTCCTCACTGGGCTATTTTTCCCTTTTGCAGCCCTTGGGCTTATAGCATCCTGCTTTTCCAACTGGAGTTGTAGCTTGGCTAGTGATAATAGTAATGATAATAATAATAATTTTTAAATATTTAACTTAGCCGGTGAATATATAATAGCTGCAACTCTGCGGCTCGACAGAAAACACACTAAAAAAACTCGCGAGCGATCGCTATGAAGGTTGCGGGTGTGCCCACCAGCGCCAACTGTCGGCCAGATACCACTCTTGTATGTAAACAAAACCTTCAATTCTTCTCTGTCGACGTTGACGACAAGACGTATCAATACTCGCTGTAGAACCTGGAGTTTCCTCAACATATTTGGTGAAGTACTTCATTTTGGTTTGAGCTTTTGCAGTGCAGGTGTTTTATCTTCATCTTAAATCTTGAACTCGTTTTTGGATAGATTTAATTTTTGATGACAAAGAGAATATGGACTTTCTTTGACTTTTAAATGGCCGACCCTTCCCTTAGACGGAAGTGTGTTTAGGCTTTTAGCAATTATCTTATCACGTTATAAATTAATTATAGATTTTCCTCTATATATTTTATATCTCAACCGCCTTTATTAGGCCTCTTCGATTAGCTTTCCATTTATAATAAACATCAAAATAAATTTTAATGATTTGTTTATATGCGACCTTTCCTGAGAGTAGGCGGTCCTAACTTGGAAACCGAAGTTAAACAACGTTGAGCTTTTAAAGAGCTAGTGATTTAAAACTTATTAAATGAATATTTTTTAATAGATATTTTATGAAAGATTTTCTTTGAATAGTCTTCGTACTGTTTCAAAGATGAACTAACGTTTAGTTTATTTATGCTACGCAGTTTGCGCTCTATCGTTACGATAGAGAGAGAGAGTATCACGGTTTCACTTTGCAGAAAGAGTAAATCGATTCTGACGTTTTGTTCATTCTTCTTTCAAAGCTTAAATGTTTTAAATTCTATTTTAAAGGAACTTTTTAATTGAAAAACCTTTCAGTTTTTTTCCTTTGGTCAAATAACCTGTTTTTTTGACGAAACGTAAGTGGACTCTTCTCTTAGGTGCGATATCAAGAGAGAGAGAGAGAGAGAGATAGAGACGGAGGGAGAGAGAGGAGAGAAAACGTTCCGATCTTTATCTCGTCCCAAGCGGGTAACGTTGTTCTCGAGTTACTCTCGTCCCTAGTCTCTGTACGGGGAGAAAGGATAAAACGTTTTTAGTTTTTTATTCTTGTCCCAAGGCAATGTACGGTGAGAGATTGAAAACGTAGTTTTGAATGAACTGGTGTGTAGTCTCTTCCCCAGCCACTGAATTTTTTATCTTAAAGTATGTTTACTGTTTTTTGCTGGTATTAATGTGCTTGCATTATACGACTGATTTCGCAATTACAACCTTTTGATGAGGGTAGAATTGCGTGCTTCAGGTAGAAATCAGTTTTATTCATACCTAATGTGAATTGTTAAAAGATTCGATTTCAGTGAAATAAGTGCAAAACAGAAAATCGTAGTGATAAAGTGATATTGCGCAAAGTGTTATCAGTGTTGCGACCGAGAGTTCGTCTGTTCGTGCCTGTCGTTCGCCTAGTCCGGGACCTCTTGCAAGCTCCCAAGCCCAGGGGAGAAGTAATGTCGTACGACTTATGGGTTCGAGAGGCCTTGATCAGCGAACAGACGTTCCCTCTATGGTATCGGGTGTATCTTACCAAGATCACCCCTACCATAAGGCGAGAGAGACGATTTTCTCCTCGTCATCCGAAGGCTTTTCGCATAAGAAACCGTGAAACAAGGTTTCGAGGCCCTTTAAGCGAAAGTCAGTCCTTTCAGGACAGGTCCAGCGTCCTGGTTTTAACCATTAGGACAGCTCTGACCCTATGCAGTCATCGGAAGACTGCTCGCCGCCTAACAAAAGCGTAACACAGACTCCGAGAGTCTTTTTGTAGGCAAGGTTTTGCGGTCACAGACGTTACCCTCGTCTCTTACCGCAACCATTCCCGTTGATCATAAATGGGTTGTACGGCAAGACATGCAGAATAAGCTTGCCTCCCTTATGGAAGACTTTTCTGCCGATAAGTCCGTTGAGCCTAGCCGTTTATCTCATCGAGATCCTGGCTTTCAGCCACCCTAACGTTCCTTTGTGCGTCCTGTTGACGTTGGCGTAGCTAAGTCACGTCAGTCAGGTTGTTTAGAACCACACTCGATACGGTCTCGTGTGGATTTTCAGCCACATTTGGACGTTAGGCCACTTGCTGATGCTCCTGTTGACGTTCAGGACGTTCGCTAACAATCGGAGTGTACTTTTTTGATGCTGAGCGTCAACCTCCGCATTCTAGAGTTGTTTTGACTGTTCAGTCTAGGCGGTCAAAGCAGTCTCGAGTGGACGCTGTGCGTCCTCACGCACCTGTTGTTGTTGACAGTTCACAGACTGTCAAGCAGTTACATGACGTTGCGTCCTGGTCTCTCGCACCTGTTGTTGTTGACAGTTCACAGACTGTCAAGCAGTTACATGACGTTGCGTCCTGGTCCGCTACTAATGCACCAGTGCGTGTGGACTCTGCTTGTAAAGCATTGCCACCACGGTAGGTCTCTCCCTTGCTTGAGACTCAGCTATTATCGGACAAGGTTCCTTCAGATGAGGAAGTTGCTGTTCCCCCTCCTACTGATATTCCCTTGAGGACTCTGTCAGACGGAGAGGAGCCTAAAGCTGCTTAGCCCTCTATGGACTTTAAATAAATCATGCTGATTTTTAAGTATCTTTGTCCGGATCTTTTAGTAACTGCTGCTCCTCGTTCGCCTAAACGTCAGAGCTTACACTAGGCCTAGCTACTTCGAAGCCGTTGTTTTATAAGCTAGTGCTCTCTCGCTCTTCTAAGAGAGCTTTACGTTTGCTAGGCGACTGGTTTATCACCAGGAGGAGTTTGGGGGAGACAGCCTTTGCTTTCCCTTCTTTTAAACTGGCTTATAGAGCGAGAGTCTGATATGACACGAGAGAAGTTCTCGGCTTGGGAGTTCCTGCCTCTGCCCAGATAGACTTCTCAAACCTCATAGACTCTCCCTGGCGCCTGGCCATGAGACGCTCCAAGATTTTACAGGTCAACTTCACAGCTGTTTTCGAGCCTTTGAAGTTTTGCTGTACAATTATGTCATGCATAAACAAGGCTTTCAGGGATGGCTCCAATGATCTGACAGCCACGTTCTCTGCAGGAACAAGTCCCTCAGGGATGGCTCCATGATTTGGCAGCCATGTTCACTGCAGGAGTACGTAAGAGGCAAGTGCGCTCAATGTGTTCATTGTCAAGACAAACTTCACGAAGTCTACCAGGCTGTCTTGACAGCATTTATGGAAGGCGACTGGATGGTCTCTCTCGACCTTCAGGAGGCATACTTCCACATTCCTATACACCCGGATTCCCAACCGTTTCTGAGGTTTGTTTACAGGAATGTGGGGTACCAGTTTCGAGCCCTGTGCTTTGGCTTCAGTCCTGCGCCTCTCGTGTTTACGAGGCTCATGAGGAATGTGGCAAAATCCCTCCATCTATCGGGGATCCGAGCCTCCCTGTACTTGGACAACTGGCTTCTCAGAGCATCGTCCAGCCTTCGCTGTCTGCAGGATCTACATTGGACGTTGAGTCTGGCCAGGGAGTTGGGACTTGTGGTCAACCTAAAAGTCCCAACTGATCCCATCCCAGATTATTCTATATTTGGGGATGGAGATTCGCAGTCAAGCCCTGCTCGAAGTCCAACTAATGCTGAAAAGAAAACGTTTATTCAGTCAGGAGTTGGAACAGTCTCGTAGGGACTCTCTCATCCCTGGAGCAGTTTGTCTCACTAGGGAGACTACCCCTTCTTCCTCTCCAGTTCAATCTAGCCTCTCACTGGAACTAGGACAAGACATCAGAGACGGTATCATTCCCAGTCTCCGAACCAATAAAGGCATGCCTGAAATGGTGGGACAGCAATATCAGTCTGAGAGAGGGACTATCCCTAGCAGTCAAGAACCCAAACCACGTGTTGTCCTCAGACGCGTCGGGTTTGGGTTGGGGTGCGACCCTGGACGGTCGGGAATGCTCGGGTCTGTGGACCTCAAGTCAGAAGAGCATGCACATCAACGGCAAGGAGCTATTAGCAGTCCACTTGGCCTTGATGATATTAGAAAGCGTCTTCGAAACTAAGTGGTAGAGGTCAACTCAGACAACACCACAACTTTGGCGTACATCTCCAAGCAAGGAGGCACACACTCCTTCACGCTGCTCGAGATCGCAAGGGACCTTCTCTTATGGTCAAGAATTCGAGGCATCTCCCTATTGACGAGATTCATCCAGGGGGACTTGAACGTCTTGGCAGACTGTCTCAGTCGAAGGGGTCAGGTGATATCCACGGAATGGACCCTCCACAAGGACGTGGGCAAGAGTCTTTGGGCTACTTGGGGTCAACCCACCATAGACCTCTTTGCCTCCTCGTTGACCAAAAGGTTACCAATCTTTTGCTCTCCATTCCTAGATACAGAAGCAATCTACATAGACGCGTTTCTACTGGATTGGTCTTTTATGGACTTATATGCATTCCCACCATTCAAGATAGTCAACAAGGTACTGCAGAAGTTCGCCTCTCACGGAGGGACAAGGTTGACGTTGGTTGCTACCCTCTGGCCCGCGAGAGAGTGGTTCACCGAGGTACTTCAATGGCTGGTAGACTTTCCAAGAAGTCTTCCTCTAAGGGTAGATCTGTTACGTCAGCCCCACGTAAAGAATGTCCATCAAAGCCTCCCCGCTCTTCGTCTGACTTCCTTCAGACTATCGAAAGACTCTCAAGAGCTAGAGGCTTTTCGAAGGAGGCAGTCAGTGCGATTGCAAGAGCTAGGAGAGCTTCTACCATTAGAGTATACCAGTCGAAGTGGGAAGTCTTTCGAGACTGGTGCAAGTCAGCATCTGTGTCCTCGTCCAGTACCTCTGTAGCCCAAATCGCAGATTTTCTTTTACATCTGAGAAAGGTTCGCTCCCTTTCAGCTCCCACGATTAAGGGCTACAGGAGCATGTTGGCTTCGGTCTTTCGACATAGAGGCTTAGATCTTTCCAACAATAAAGATCTCCAAGATCTCCTTAAGTCTTTCGAGACCTCTAAGGAACGTCGTTTGGCAACTCCTGGATGGAACTTAGACGTGATCCTAAGGTTCCTCATGTCAGACAGGTTTGAGCCATTACATTCAGCCTCCCTGAAGGATCTCACCCTCAAGACACTTTTCCTAGTGTGCATGGCTTCGGCTAAAAGGGTCAGTGAACTTCATGCCTTCAGTAAGAACATCGGCTTTTCTACAGAAAAAAGCCACTTGTTCACTTCAACTTGGTTTCCTGGCCAAAATGAACTGCCTTCTCGTCCTTGGCCTAAATCTTTTGATATTCCTTGCTTATCAGAGATCGTAGGCAATGAACTGGAAAGAGTATTATGTCCTGTTAGAGCTCTTAAGTTCGATTTAGCTCGTACTAAGTCATTACGAGGGAAATCTGAGGCATTATGGTGCTCAGTTAAGAAACCTTCATTGCCTATGTCAAAGAATTCTTTGTCATATTTTATCAGATTTTTTTTTAATACGAGAAGCTCATTCTCACTTGAATGAGAAAGACCGATGTTTGCTTAAGGTTAAGATGCACGAAGTTAGAGATATAGCAACCTCCGTGGCCTTCAAGCAAAATAAATCTCTGCAAAGTATTATGAACGCGACTTTTTGGAGAAACAAGTCAGTGTTCGCGTCATTTTACTTAAAAGATGTCCAGACTCTTTACGAGGACTACTACACACTGGGTCCATTCGTTGCAGCGAGTGCAGTAGTGGGTGAGGGTTCTACTACTACACTTCCCTAATTCCAATATCCTTTTAATCTGTCTCTTGAAATGTTTTTAATATTGTTTTATGGGTTGTTCGGAAGGCTAAGAAGCCTTTCGCATCCTGGTTGATTTGGCGGGTGGTCAAAGTCATTTCTTGAGAGCGCCCAGATTAGGGGTTTGATGAGGTCCTGTTGTATGGGTTGCAGCCCTTGATACTTCAGCTCCTGGGAGTCTGTCAGCATCCTAAGAGGATCGCTGGGCTCCGTGAGGAAGACAGACTTACAAGGCAGAGTAATCGTCTAAGTCAACTTCCTTACCAGGTACCTATATATTTTGGTTTTGTTATACAGTATTGATAACTGTCAAAATGAAAAAACTCTTAGCTTATACGCTGTAAACATAATTAACTCTGGTCTCTACCCACCGCCTTGGGTGTGAATCAGCTATTATATATTCACTGGCTAAGTTAAATATTTAAAAATTATATTTTAATTATAAAATAAATTTTTGAATATACTTACCCGGTGAATATATAAATTAAATGACCCTCCCTTCCTCCCCAATAGAGACACAGCGGGACGAGAAGAATTGAAGGTTTTGTTTACATACAAGAGTGGTACCTGGCCGACAGTTGGCGCTGGTGGGCACACCCGCAACCTTCATAGCGATCGCTCGCGAGTTTTTTTAGTGTGTTTTCTGTCGAGCCGCAGAGTTGCAGCTATTATATATTCACCGGGTAAGTATATTCAAAAATTTATTTTATAATTAAAATATCATATTCCTCGTATGTACATATTTTAAGTGGGCATGAACATTTAAACATTAGAGTGTTGAATCTGGAACAAAAAACGCATATGTTTAATAAACAAATAGATTAAGGAATTTTTGTATGTGTGTGTGGCTGGTGATAAACTCTACAGTAAGCAATAATTAGGTCCTAGAGATAATCTGATACTTGGGCCTTAGTCCCTGATGGCTGGTTATATACCTCAAAGTATTAGAGCCCAAATATGCAAATCTATATTTTTCTAGTGTTGATAAAGTCTCTGCATTGACAAGAGAGTAGGAGAATTTTCATAATGTGGGTTTTGATGCCTTCTTCATCACACAGACTTTGTTACAAAAACCCAGTGCCTGTCTGTTTCAAAGTCGAGTTTGGAACCCTCACAATTCTCTCCCTTCTTTTTGAAGTTGACACAAAAATGCCTGGTATCTCATTAGGTCCCTGCAGTACTACTTGGAAGAAAACTCGTCTTATGAGTGAGTGTGACAATCTTCTCTCTAGCTCTAGCAGAAACAAGAAGGAAGTGCACAGGCATTTTGTGTGGCTCTTCAGTAACAGATAACAAGTTTTGCTCTGTCATTAGCCTTCCAGTTTACTTGTCAATGCTCTCGGAGGTGAAGGTCTTGCCTGAAGGTTTCGGACCATATTTTCCTCTTTTTACTTTCGGGTCATTGCTCACAGGCTCTTTGAACCCTTTCCTTGGGTCCTGAGGTGGCTTCCATATAGTTGTGTAATACTCCTAGCTCCTCCTTTGGTTAAGTATGCATCTTGTGTAAGGTAGCGGATTCAGCATATGTCTCTGGAAAGGTAGAATGGCTGGCTCTTTTCGCTCTATCCTATTCCTCTCTTGGGGAATTCAGCAACTGCAATTGTCACACTTTGGGCTGTTAATGCTAGGGGTAATGCAAATAGTTATAAAATTTGTTACATTTTTAAAGAAATGCAATTTGTATAATGGAACTTAGATTTTTTTGATGTTTCCATTGAATCCATTAGTTATCTTGGTGAAGAAGATCATGTATTGAAAATTTAGGGTAGAGACTGTAACAAAACAAATCGTGGGTCTCTCTAGTAAGTGGGACAAAGCCAATAGTTTATATGTATTGGCACGTAGTTTGAAAATTTCACCTAGTGGTGCCTTAGCAGTCATGTTTTGCTTGCATGTATTTATAGTGTTATCAAAATTCCAATAGAAGATTGTTGAATCTGTATTAAAGTAGGTATGGCTGTGTGTCAATTTTATATACTGTTCTGTACAGTATATGCATCTACTTATGGTGTTTTATATGATTTTATTATTTTATTTTTCAGTTCCGACAAAAGTATGATAATGGATTGTGGTGAAGGAACGTATGGTCAGTTAGTAAGATTTCTTGGTTTCTCTGAATCAGAGAGGGTGTTGCGACAGCTAGCCGCTGTATATGTTAGCCATCTTCATGCTGACCATCACATTGGTTTCGTCCGATTGTTATTGGCTAGACGACGAGCTTTCGAACAGGCTGGAGTGGAAGATGTAAGTATTTTGACTTAATCTTAGAGTACTTGACAAGACTAGAGTGTTGTAATAAAGGTTCGTCATTTAAGTTACTGGATAAATTTATTTAAAATTTGTTATTTTTAATTTAGATTTGCAATTGAGAGTAAAAAACAAGAATAGTTTGAATTTTGACTACACAACCAATAGTGAAATACTGCAAGACTAGAATTTTTAACATGTTAAGCAAATATATGATTTAGAATGTTTTAGCTGTTATATAGATTTATATAATGAAGAGCATCTCATTTTTGTCAGTTTAGTCTAAGGATGAGATATTCATAGAAAGGTTTTGGTATATTTTTTTTATTATGCAATGAGTGTAAACAGAAGAGGGAAAAGAGAAAATAATCAGAAAAGCAAATAAACAAAAGAACACGAGATGGAAGCAAAGATGAAATGAGTAAAATATGTATAAAAGATAAAAATGTAGAAATTAAAAAAAAAAAAGTTAGTGAAAGTTTGAATCTTTACTTTGAATATATTTTTGACAAAGGCAATGAACAGAAACTGGTGATACAGGGAGTTAAGTAGACTGATATGATATCTGTAAAGGTTAAAAGGGGTCTCAGGAACATTAAAAGTATACATTCCAGAATAGTTAGTAATTTACCACAATTATTTGGAATGGCAATCAGTGATGTGCTGTTCAGAATATACGCAAACCCATTTAGAAGATGCTATAAGACCAAATAACATTAAGAGACAGAAAAAGAACAACATGGATACAAGAGCAAACTAAAGTAGAAAGTATTTTAACAACCTGTTAGAAAAAGAAATGGACATTGGCAGGACGTATAATGAGAATGACAGACAATAGATGGACATTAAGAATAACAGAATGAGTGCCTAGAGATTGTAAAAGAAGCAGGGGAAGGAAGAGAAGATGATGGATTTACGAACTAAGAAAGTTTGTGGGTGTGGACTGGCACAGAAAGACCATAAACAGATGCAAGTGGAAGGACATGTCTGAGGCCTTTTTCTGCAATGGACTAGTAACGGCAGATGATGATGATGATAAGACCAAATGGGTGAAAAAACCGTATGTATGTATTACGGTGTGGAAATGGTAGAGTAAGATTGTTTGAGCATGTCCAAAGAATATTGAAGAGGCAATAAATGGGCCTGGGAAATTGGTAGACATCAATAATTGACAATCTTTTATGTGTAAAAGCAAATATGGATGAAATTAAGAGGAAGCATTTTTTATAGTGGAGGAGTAAGGCTCAGGAGAGGTAAATGATTTTTGTTATCTTGGGATCATGCTGGACTCGAAGCAGATATCAGGAGGCCATGTAGAAGAAATAAATGGAAAAACCTAGATGAAGTGGAAAGAGATGACAGGTATGCTGTACAGGTAAATAACTAGTATCACATCAGTAAATATTTTCTCTTCTTTGTCACTGGAACATGAGAAAGAACAAAGAAGACAAACATTTTAGTAAAATTTAGGACTATTTACTCTATTTCCAAGATGCATAGTTAGTTTGACGATAGATTATGAATACAATAATTAAGTGTCAGAAAGATATGGTGTTGAGCAGTTGAAAAATAGGCCCGATGATCCTTGACTGGCTTGGACATGAAAGGAGAATGGAGGAGGATCCCAAATGGTAAAAGTGTTGGGTGTTGAATATCCGGACATAAATCCATTTGATGGTTTAGGAAGTCATGATAAAGGGTCACAGATGGAATACCAAGACAAGATAGGATTTCAGGTAAAAATTTACAAGATAGAATAATCAGGAAAAGTAATTTCACTTCCAAACCCATAAAGGAAAAATATGAAAAAAGACTGTGATAATATTTATGATATATTTTTCTTTTTCAGGTACCAAAGCTGTTACTTTTGGCTCCTCAAAAAATCATCGCTTATCTTCATTCATATCACCAAAACTTTGAGCCTGTACTTCAAGACTTTAATTTAGTTGCCAATCAGAGATTTTTATTCGCTGACTTGAAGAGTAGTGAATCTTATGTTGACATTAAAGAACAGTTAGATATGAAGAACATTGATATGACATATGTGATCCATTGCCCTAATTCATTTGGTGTTGCATTGACTCACAAAGATGGATGGAAAGTAGCATACTCTGGAGATACTATGCCATGTGAAGATTTTGTTAGAATAGGTAAGTTATTTTTCACTCAATTTTTTTTTTTTTTCATAAGGGGCAAAAAGTTCATAAATATTAGATTTTTCCTACCACGACTTGAAGCCTAATTTTTGTAGAGCTGATCTGATCACAGCCAAAAGTAAAACAAAAAGAAGTCAACAATACTCTATTTTTAAAACACCCGAAATTTAAAAACAAAAGTACACGTTTTATTAATGTGCAATTAACTATTTAAAGAGTAGCAATTTTCTAGAATAAAATTGTTTCCCCCAAAAATAGTGGTTTGCTGATGAAATTGGATGCCATATTTATTGAAAAAAGTTCGCGAAGTCGTGAATCCGCGATGGTCGAACCACGAAGTAGCGAGGGCCCACTGTACTGTACTAGAGTACTTATATATGACATTTATTATTTCTATCTACCAATTACTGTATTATTTCATATACTATACTCAGGTAAAAACTGTGATTTGCTAATCCATGAAGCCACGATGGAAGACGAATTAGAGGAGGATGCTAGAATTAAGACACATTCAACTACCTCTCAAGCTATTCAGGTAAAAAAATTATTGTTATTTGTTAATTTAAAGATTTGATGATAGGGTGGGATATTTAACTTGATGCAATGCTGTATCTGAGGCCTTTTTTTAATGGATAAGTCGTGAAATAATTTTTATAAAGGCTGATAAATTAATATATATTTGTTCCAACACGGTTACTTACCTAGAACTACCTTCTTAGGAGTTACTGGTTAACTCTACCTAACCGACCAGCTTTTTGAATAGTTTATCTCCCTCTTCCCGTTTTCTACGGGGTCAACCTCTGGCAGTGTTGTACGTGCCCTGAGGCGACCCCGGGGTCAGGCAGCGTGTTAGCTCAGGTCGAATCGCCAGTAAGTTTCTGGTCGCGACGCGATAAACATCTCGCCGTGCTCTCTCTTACCTTGTGCGACCCTTGTGTCCCCCGATCCTTTGTGCTTACCGCGTGTTGCCCACGTGTTTCATTTTCACTTAACCGTTACATCCTTGTGTCTCTTGGTGTGTTAGCTTTGTGTTATGGAGCATCCTCGTCGTTGCCCTGGGCCTGTGGCTGGGAAGTCTTGTGGGGCTTTCCTCTCCAAGCCTGAGGTTGATCCCCACTCCTTGTGCTCCACGTGTAGGGGGAAAGCGTGTTCCCCTACGTCTACGTGCCCGGAGTGTGCTAATTGGACTGAGATCCAGTGGGTGCTCTTCGGGACGAAGAAGAAGAAGGCAGCTAAGAAGGTGCCTAAGGATTCTAGCATTTCTTCGCCTTAGTTCGCCAGACGCCTCGGCAGACCGTAGCGCCCGTCCTTCTTCCCCTACCCAGCGTAGGGGACGAGGTAAGTCCGTTGCGGGGAAGAGGCCCATTGCCCTTCCCCAAGAGTCTGATATTCCTGTGGGAGATGTGTCCAGTGTGGGGCATGCATGTGTGGGGCCTGAGTGTAGTGCGGAAGTGTGGGTAGGAGGCGAGGGTCTGGTGCTCGCAGGTCCCGTCGCCTCGGAAGATCCAATGTGGGGTAGGCCGAGTGCCGATACTTCCCCTGCCTCGTGGCGCGTTTTGGGTGCCTCAACCGCCGGGGTAGACACGCACGGAGAAAGGTAGTTCATCGTCTTCGGACCTCAACACGTGGGTGAAACCTAGGACTCCCTTCAGCTCTCCCGTTAGAGGAGAAGAGGATGTAGATCAATGGCTTTGTAAAGGGCTCGCGCGGTCCCCTCCGGCTCCCTCGGCTACGCTACCCCCCATGTTTCTGCAACCGCCCACACCTGAGAAACAACGTGATTTTCCCCCCACGGTCTTGGACGTGTCGGCCGGTCGGAGAGCTCCGTCCTCATCCTCCTCGTCGTCGTCATCAGACTCTTCGTCTTCTTCATCATCAGAGGACGAAGACAGGAACCTTAACAAAAGGAAGAGGGAGAAATCCCGCAAGAAGAAAAAGTCTCGTTCCCGCTCGAGGCATGGTAGGAAACGGTCGAAGTCCTCTAAGAAAAAAGCGAAGAGGAGTAAGTCAAAGGACTGGGTGAATGTCACAGTGCCCCAGAGCGAGCTGTTTAGGTTATCCACAGCCGCGGCCGCTTCCGGGTGGCTCCCTAGAGCCTCATCTTCGTTGTGTCACCCTCCTAGCTCCTCCTTCGGACTAGCCGCCCGGCATGAGGGCTCGAACCGGGACCCCCGTGTAGTGTTTAACCCGACGGTAGCCTCCGCCCCTTCTTCCGAAGGATATAAGGAGTATGAAGGAAGGCTTAGCGTCGACCACGGGCACCTTGAAGGCTTTCCTTAAGCACCAAGAGCGCCCGTCGGTCCGCATGGATCCCCCATCCACGGAGCCCCCCGTGGAACAAGGTACTCCCATGACGGATGCCTTCGTATCCACGGGGCAGACCATACCACTGGCAGGCTCGTCGGGCGTTGTTTTTCCCACCGTCACGGCGTACCCCCGTACGGAGGAACTGGTGACGGAAGACCTGGTGGAAGGAAGGGAGTGCTCGACGGACGACATCTCCTCCTACCGTAAGGTTCTAGCCCTTATTCGAAGGCATCATCCGTTGGATGAGCCCAAGCCCTCAGCTGCAAAGGCCGTACTAACCGGACTGCCCAGGATGATCGACAGTTCGGTACAACAAAAGCCATCTTTGTCTCTCCCTCTCGCTCAAGACGTGAAGTTGGGGATGGAGCAGATTGATGGATGCTTGGCAGGACTAGCAGAGGCCCCCAGAAGCCAGAGTTCCTCCAAACTTCTTCCGGGCCTGAAATCCCAGAAGCGATTTTACGTTCCCGAAGGGCATCGCGGTGGTCCCCGTGCGGTGGAAGCAGCGGTGACCGCGCTGAACCAGGGAGCCTCGGAAGACGGGGCATCCACTGCCCCCGTGTGCTTTTCCCTGTCTGAAGCATCTATGATGGAGGACATGGCTCAGGACCTGGTCTACGTGTCCTCCTGGTTGGATTGGTGGTCGTGCGCTTTGGTGGGGTTTCAGGCATCACACGACCTCTCCCTCCCAGAAAATCAGGCCATGCTGAGGGATCTTGTTAGCTCTGGGGGCAAGGCTTTTAAATTTTTATCATCCCAGTCTCTGTCGGTGGCTTCGAAGTGGGTCCTGAGGAAAAGGGATACAGTACTGAGCAAGCTAGTGCAGAAGTTGCCGGACAGGGAAGCAAGGAGACTGAGGAATTCCTCCGTGTGGGGGAATGACATTTCCCCATCAATTTGGTGGAAGATACTATGGAGAAGGTGAGGAAAGTGAGAGAAGCGGATCTTAGGCCCCCTCCTATGAGGAAGGCCACGTTTAGGAGAGCCTCAACAGACGTCCCTCACTCCTCACAGGCCACACCCTTGTTGGCCCGAAGAGAACCTCCTTCAGCCCCTTGGCTTCAAGCCTCGCAACAGCCCACCTGTAGGACCACGGCAGGCCCTCAGTCAGCCTACAGACCCTCCTATGGTAACACTAGGAGAGGTAGATCTTGCCGCTCCTCCAGGAGAAGGTAGGAAGAGAGGCCCCCTACTCCGGCAGGAGCCCCTAGTAGGGGGATGCCTCAGACATTTTTGGCAAGCATGGCGGGATCTCTGTGCGGATCCCTGGACGGTGACGGTCCTGAAGGAGGGCTACAGACTCCCGTTCCTAGAAGAGCCTCCCCCTCTCATCCCAGCCCAGAGGGCCGTATGGCTGGTTCCAAAGGACCCCTTGAAATGGTCGGTGCTACAAGAGGAAGTAGCGTCCATGATCGACAAGGGAGCTTTGGAGACAGTGGGGAACCCCGGCCCGGGTTTCTTCAGCAGGCTCTTCCTTGTGGAAAAATCGACAGGAGGGTGGAGGCCAGTCATAGATCTCTCAGCCCTCAAGAAGTTCATCTCATAGACGGATTTCAAGATGGATACCCCCAAAACAGTGATCGCAGCCTCTAGGGAGGGGGATTTCCTCATGTCTCTCGACCTCAAGGATGCCTATTTTCAAATCCCCGTGCACCCCTCCAGCAGGAAGTTCCTCAAGATCAAGTGGGAGTCCAGTGTCCTGCAGTTCAAAACCCTGTGCTTCGGCCTCTCCACGGCCCCGCAAATATTCACGAGAGTGTTCGCCGCGATCTCAGCGTGGGCACACGAGAAAGGCATTCGACTACTCAGGTACCTGGACGACTGGTTGCTGCTTTCTGCCTCAAGGGAACAACTGAGGGAGCAAGGCGTTATGTTGCTCGACCTCTGCAAGGTGTTGGGAATCACGGTCAACCTAGGGAAGTCCCAGCTAGTCCCCAGCACCAGGATGACTTACTTGGGGATGGTCCTGGACACCCAGTTAGTAAGGGCCTTCCCCTCAGAGGAAAGGTTAGCCAACCTAGAACGTATCCTTCAACCCTTCCTGACGGGACAACCCAGGAAGGCCAAGGACTGGCAGAAGTTACTGGGTCATCTGGTTTCCCTGGAAAAATTAGTACCACAAGGGAGACTCAGGCTCCGCCCGGTACAGTGGAATCTAAAAGAGTCGTGGATCCCAGGCAAGGAGCCCCACAAGATAGTTCCAGTCCTCCCGAAGATGAGAGAGACCCTTCTTTGGTGGAGCATCAGGTCAAACACAGAGAAGGGAATGCCCTTCGCCTCCAACCCCCCGGAGATGCTGTTGTTCACGGACGCATCGAAGGAGGGCTGGGGAGCACACCTGCTAGGAAAATCAGCAAAAGGGCAGTGGTCCA
Source organism: Palaemon carinicauda (assembly GCF_036898095.1). NCBI lineage: Eukaryota > Metazoa > Arthropoda > Malacostraca > Decapoda > Palaemonidae > Palaemon > Palaemon carinicauda. The sequence goes on from NC_090757.1 coordinate 11,195,177, forward strand.
GCGAGGAGGTGTCTCTCCATTTAAACATCCTGGAGATGATAGCAGTTCTGAGGGCGTGTCGACAGTTCATACACTTACTGCGAGGGAACACTGTGGCGTTAATGTGCGACAACGCCACAGTAGTGGCGTATGTAAAAAAGCAGGGAGGCATGAAGTCAAACCCTAGCCACGGAACGGTTGGAGTGGGCCACAGAAGAAGGGATAGAACTGACGGCAAGGTTCATTCCAGGAAAGAGGAACGTGGTGGCCGACGGCCTCAGCAGGGCAGGTCAAGTGATAGGTTCGGAGTGGACCCTACACCCGGAGGTAGCTCGAGCAGTCATCCTACTGTGGGGCTCCCCAGTGATAGACTTGTTCGCCACACGTCTGAATGCCCAACTCCCCGTGTTCTGTTCTCCAATCCCAGACCCGTCAGCAACGTTCGAGGACGCCTTCCAACATCCCTGTTATGGTCTCGATGTGTACGCCTTCCCTCCCTTCAGTTTGATCAGGCAAATGCTGAACAGAGTGAGAGTGTCGTCCAACCTGTCGATGACTTTAGTAGTGCCCTGGTGGCCGGAGAGAGACTGGTTCGCAGACCTAAAGGAATTGGCTCTTCGTCCTCCTTGGCCGCTTCCGGACAGGCCAGACCTCCTGCGACAACCTCACTTTCACAGGTGGCACGAAAACCCTCGATCCCTCCGCCTTCACGTGTGGAGGTTATCGAGAAGCTCCTGAAGAAAGAAGGATACTCATCGAGAATCACGACAAGGATGTCTGGTTATCTACGGCGTTCCTCGGCAGTTGTCTACCAGGCGAAGTGGGCAGTCTTCTTGAAGGCCCTTAGGGGCGTCGATCCAGGACATTGCAGACTTTCTGGTGTACCTGAGAGACGACGTGGGTTCGTCCATCCCGGCCATCAAAGGAGTTCGATTAGCCCTAGGTCAAGTCTTCCTCCTTAGGGTCATTGACTTGGGAGCCTCAAGTCATATCTCGATGCTCATCCGCAGTTTTGAGCAATCATGTCCCCCCCCCCGGAGGTACGGGTTCCGCAGTGGGACTTAGCAAGAGTTCTCAAAATTCTGTCAGAGCCGCCCTTCGAACCTCTCAGGGACGTACTAGACAGAGAACTCACCCTTAAAACAGCTTTTTCTTTTAGCCCTGGCCTCGGCGAAGAGAGTTAGCAAGTTACACGGCCTCTCTTACGAGGTCTCACACTCCAAAGGGTGGAGAGAAGTTGTCTTTAAGTTTGTCCCTAGTTTTGTGGCGAAAACACAGAACCCAGCGTGTTGGGATCCTCGGTTTGAGGGTTTTTCGGTGCCAGCTATCCCTCGATCCGACAACCCGAAGGATCTCTCTTATGTCCCGTGAGAACTGTAAGAAAATACCTGGAGAGGACTGCAAAATACCGCCCTCAGATCAAAAATTTATTCATCTCAACAGGCCGGGTGAAGAAACCGGTCTCGAAAAATTCCATCTCTTTCTGGCTGAGACAAGTGATAAGGAGGGCCTACGAGGCTTCTGGGACTCCTCTCCCTGGAAAACCAAGACCTCATGATATCAGGGCTCTGAGCACCTCTCTGGCTTTCGAGAAGAACATGGCTGTGGGTAAGATCCTGAAGGTTGGGACCTGGTCTAAACAGTCCACCTTCACGGAACATTATCTAAAAGATTGTATGAGAAAATCCTTGGACAAGTTTTCTATAGGCTCAATCGTGTCGGCCCTTCAGGAGATCTAAGGTCATAGCCCCAGGGTAGCCGGGGGTGTTAATGCCAAGAGACACTAGTTCCTTCCTTAATCTTACCCCCCCCTCCCCCCCTTTTTCCTTCCTTCCCCGGATCGAACGGGCCAGGAAGATGTTGAGAAGACCTTAATCACTGAAAGGAACACCCTTCAAGAGGACATGTATCGGAGTTGGTTTTGAAAAGGTAAGCTATTTAGACACTAAGTGAGTTTTTTAGATAGTTTTCCCCTACTTTTCGTCCAGTTTTCAAGTGGTCTTAGAATCAAGACCTCCTTAAGAGGTTCCCTCTCTCGCGTGCCTCCCCGTCGAATCCTGATCCCTGCAGGACACTCCCACCTCCTTAAGTATAAGTCTCCTAAGAAGGTAGTTCTAGGTAAGTAACCGTGTTGGAACAAATCACAAATTTTGAAGTAATTTGTATTTTTCCTAACATGCTTACCTAGAACTTCCTTCGGGTTATGGCCCTCCCATCCTTCCCCGAGAACCTGCAGGATCGAGTAATGCCTATTCCAACGAAACTTACTGGTGATTCGACCTGAGCTAGCACGCTGCCTGACCCCGGGATCGCCTCAGGGCACGTACCACACTGCCAGAGGTTGACCCCGTAGAAAACGGGAAGAGGGAGATAAACTATTCAAAAAGCTGGTCGGTTAAGTAGAATTAACCAGTAACTCCTAAGAAGGTAGTTCTAGGTAAGTATGTTAGGAAAAATACAAATTACTTAAAAATTTGTGATTTTCCTACAATTGCATTGAAATGAATTTTAAATAATATTCATGTATCAGCCAAGGCAATTCAAATTCTGATAGGACTTTAACTCACCATTACCAGCAAGGAAGTTAAGTTTGAAAGTTAAACTAGTTCCTCTCAAGTTTTATTTTTAGTTACTTTTGTTGATCAATTGAATTAGTTCCACGTAATTTAATGTTCTTAGTGAATAATTGTGATGCAGCTGTTCCCAATTTACCTTTTACTTTTCAATTACTCTATTGTAATAACTCATATCCTCACTAATAGCTCCAAAGGGTGGTGCTATCCATTTCAAATTGTAGCCTAACAATGTTTAGCCTATGGAAACATACAATTACTGTAGTTAATACTGATGCATAGAATCCAAAGAGGTTTGAATTGATTTTTTATTTAAGGATTTAAAAAAAAAAAATGCACAAAATTATACTATGTATTGTATCTAGCCAGTCATTGTGTTGTAATTGAAAACTCTGAGGGTCAAATCACTGGCAGTTCCTTTCTCAGACAGCGTCTACAATATTTATAACAAATTCCAGAAGGGTAAAATTCAAGGCTTTAATGTCATATGCACGCACTGGCAATTCTTTCCTCACACAGTAGTGCATTGGATATGTTATTAATTAGTTACCATAAGTTCGTGATGCTCACATTTTTTTCTTTTCAACAGGTTGGGAGTGACATGAATGCCAAACACATTTTGCTCACCCATTTCTCACAACGGTATGCTAAAGTACCACTTCTGCAGTCGGCTGTTCCAGATAATGTTGGAATTGCCTTTGACAATATGAAGGTAAAATTGATTGTTAAACTTGTTCATTTTAATGCATTGATTTGCATGTATAGGAGACAAAGTATTCCCTCTTATATTTGGTAATCCACTTGGATAAATGAAATTTCATTCCTCACTGTGGATGGAGAGACTGCAGTCAATCTTTATATATTATGTATTGATAAAAAATGAAATTCTTTTCTGGTCTTTTGGATTATTCATTAACTAAGAATTCAATCTTTTAGGTAAGGTATTGGCATCTTTTCATTTGCAAAAGTTTTATGTATATTTTACATTATTAGAAAATACTGGTACCTGTGACTGGATTAAATGTACTGCGCTTCTTTTCTATAACATCTTAAGAGGATGTTTAGAAATTACCAATTGGCAGCCAGACAGGTTATTAGGAAATTAAATTTGTTCCGTAGCCGAAATACAAACCATGCTATTTACATAGGGTTTACTTTCGGCGTAGCTGAAAGGACGAGCCATTAGAATTTAACGAGGGTGTTCTACCCCCGCGCTAGTTAGGGGGGGGGGGGGTAGGGGAGTGGTAGCTAGCTACCCCTCCCCCCTCACACACTGGTGAACTGCTTCACTTCACTTTTGGCTTGGACAATGAACAGACGTTTCTGTCCCGTCCTCGCATGGCTGCTATTAATGCTTTGTCTTACTAATTACTTACTTTTCTTATACTTTTATATGTAAACATTCTTATGTTTATGTATATATTTAAGTATAGAAATACAATAAGTTTCCTTTTCAGTGTTTGTGCTATGTGTGTGTAGGAAGTCCTCATTGTACGACAACTTCTCCGTGTGGTCTCAGGCCACTAAAGGTGACTTTTCATGGGTCGTGATCTCTCCCTTGGTCCTTCGGTCTCTCTTCAGCGGGCTCCGTGGGGAATCGTCATCGCTGGACTCTACTTACTAATGTGTTCTCCGCTGTTCCTCCTTCCCTACGGGGAACTTGGTCTATCAGCGTGGGGAACTTGGGAGTTTTGTGTGACTACGGTCTCACTCACGTATTACGGTAGCTTCCTTCCCGTTACTTCCCGTTACGGGTTGAATTGCTTCCGTTTATTGTCTCAATTATTTTTTTATTTAAATCTAATTGCATTTGTTAACTTTTCAGCTTCTGTGTGGAACGCTTCCCTTTGGGGTTCATTCGTTCTTACGATTAGTAACATTCTTTGTTGAATTACATTTTAATTCTGTTTTCTTACAGTTCTCCACCTTCCCTCCCCCTTCCCGTGAGTGGCAGTGGGGAAGGAGGGCGCATTCCTGTGTGTAATTCTTATTATTCTTTCCCGGGGGGCTCCTCTTTCGAGTTTCCCCGGGGGAATTAATGTTGACTAATTGTTTTTTGTTCCGACACAAATACTCACCGAGAACTACTTTTCTTGGAGTCACTTGTGATCCCTCAATCTCGACCAAGGTTTTTCCCGCCGTTCCTCCCCCCTACTCCGCTCTATATAGGCTTAACCCCGCCGCCAGAGAATGCGCCCTGAGGGCAGGATTAGGGCAGGTCACTGTATCTCTGGGTCAGCGTCCCCATTAAGTTCCTTGGTCGTGAGCAGTACACAGCTCACTCTTTCGTCTCTCTCGATCCTTTGGCACGTTTGTGTTCCACGTGTTTCCAGCGTTTGTGTTCCACGTGTTTCCAGCGTGGGGACTTGTGTTTTTTGCGTAGTGCGTTATTCGCAAGTGTTACAGTGCGTTCTCCCTGTATATATCACAGTGTACTTATAGCTCACTAGTGTTGTGCCTTTCGTGTGCTAACGATGGAGCATGTGCGCCGTTGCCCTGGACCTAGAGCCGGAAAGTCGTGTGGGGCTTTCCTCTCTAAGCCAGAAGTAGACCCTCACTCCCTTTGTTCCACGTGTAGGGGGAAAGTTTGCTCCTCCGCGGACACGTGTTCGGAGTGCGTAAGTTGGGATGTTATACAGTGGGTACGCTATGGTACCAAAAAGAAGAAATCTTCTAAGCGTTCCCCCAGGAAGATTAGTGTCGTTTCTTCGTTATCATCGGCCAGTGATCGGTCCGACGAAGCCTCGGCTTCTCCGTCTCCTTCGCAGAGGAGAGGGCAAGAAGCCCCCAGTGTTGTGGATAGTCAAGGCGTCCTTCCCAGTGCGAGGGAAGAACCAAGGGCAGGCCCCTCTAGGGCTAAAGAAGGGTCCGGTAGTGCTTCAGGTGAATCAGGCCTTGTGGTGGGGGACCACGCGTCCTCTGAAGACCCCGTATGGGGCAGTGTTGTTGTTTCAGTCTCTCCTCCGCCCTCGTGGGCCGGTGCGTCGGGCTCTCCCCCGCCAGGGGACAGCCAAACTAGAGTTCGCCGCCCGAGTAGCGATGCCTTCGGGTGGAAGTTGCCGAAGACGCCAGGGAGGTCACCGCTAAGAATGGACGTGACCCTAGACCCCTGGCCCCCTAGCATGGATAGATTAGACTCTGTGCCGACAATCTCCACGGCGGTTCCCGAGGACTTCCTCCAGCATTCGATCTCGGACGTCCGGCGGCGAGGAACTTCCCCCGCGGATCACGCGGGCAGCCGTTACGCGAGGAACGTGGCGCCGTCGGACTCGTCAGAGGTAGCCTCATCCTTCGAGGAAGAAGTCAGGGGGAAACGACGCAGGAAAAGGGAGCTGTCCGAAAGCGATCATTCCCGCTCTAGGTCAAGGTCGCGACCTAACAAGAAGCGCTCCCGCTCCCATTCCCGTAAGTATAGGAGAAATGTCTCTCCAGGCGGCGCCTGGGTCTACGTCCCTTCAGGAGAGTCTAAGAGGCTCCACTCTCCAGACCCTCGTGCCAGTGAACGTGCGTCTAGGCTGCCGCTCCCTACGCACAGCCTAGAACCGCAAGACCTGCCACGCAGGAAAGACCTCACAGAAGCGTAAGTCCTCGAGGCCCCCGGTTCACCCCGCCCAGCGGGGGGAAATGCGCTTCTTTGAAGGCAGCCTGACCGAACCAGCCCAGCTGGTGTGGTCATCGAGTAAGAAGGAACGGTTCCCGTTGTCGGGTCAGCCCACCGGGACCGTGACTTCCGCTTCCAGAGCCTTCGGGCAACCGAGGACCCTCCCTGAGCCGGTGGTACCCGCCTTGCAGCGAGATCCACCCTCTTACGGAGCTCCCTACGGTTACAGGTCGGCCCCCCTGGAACCAAGGGCGGGACAACCGGTCTGTCGAACAAGCATCCCGGCGGCCCCACTCCAGGCCGAGGCCTCGGCTGACGGAGAAGCTCCCCCGTCTGGGACAAGAGTACATAGACAACTTGGTAGCCAGCAATGCAGAAGCCCCCAAGTCCCAGAGTGCCTCGAAACTGCTCCAGAGCCTCAAAGCACAAGGGAAGGTATACATCCCAGAAGGGCGGCGCCTGGGCTCGTGTAGGGTGGACCCAGCCTTGGACATCCTGGGACAAGGCGGCTCGGACAAAAGGGCCGCGTCAGCCCCGGTTTCCTTCTCTCCTACGGAAGCCGCCATGATGGAGGAGATGTCGAATAATGGTCAACATCTCCTCATGGCTAGACTGGTGGGCCTCCACTTTAGTAAACGTGCAAGCCTCCATGGACCCCGAAGATCCGGAGCAGCAGAGCCTCCTGACGGACCTTCTCACCTCCGGGGGGAAAACTCTGAAGTTTCTAGCGTACTAGGCCCTCGCCCTGACGGCCAACTGGGTACTACGGAAACGAGACACGCTTCTAACCAAGGTGTCGAAGAGGATCCCAGACAGAGAGGCCCGAACTGTTCATAGCCTACCCTTGTGGGGTGAGTCTCTGTTCCCATTAAAAGAGCTGGAAAATCTAATGGAGAAAGTGTCCAAGAAGAAAGAGGCCAACGTCCCCAAACAGGCGTCATCTAGAAGGCCGCCATACAGGAGGGCCGCATCGGATAGTGCCGTGACTCCTCAGGCCGCCCCCAACACTTCGAGGAGGGACGCCCCTTCCTCCTCTGGGACAACAACTCCTCAGCCCTCCCGCAGAGGAGCACCAGCTTCTTCCAGCTCCTTCAGGTCGGGTTACTCCGCCTCGAAGAGAGGCAGATCAGGCCGCCCCTCTAGGAGAAGGTAGAGGGAGAGCCCCCCCTACTCCCGCCCAAGCCTCGGCTTGGGGGATGCCTCGGACCTCATTGGCAAGCATGGAAAGCACAAGGAGCTGATCCTTGGACGGTGTCCGTCCTGAAAGAAGGCTACAGGCTCCCCTTCATAGCGGACCCACCCCCTCACATTCCAGCCAGCCAGACAGAATGGTTGGCCCCCAAGTACCTGATGAAAAGGGCCACCTTTCAAGAGGAGATTTCCTCCATGGAAGAGGTCCTTCTCCCAGGCCCAGGCTTCTACAGCCGCCTGTTCCTGGTGGAGAAAGCAACGGGGGAGTGGAGACCCGTGATAGACCTGTCGGCCCTCAACATGTTCGTCAAGAAGACGGACTTCAAGATGGACACCCCAAAATCCGTCCTGATGTCCTTGAGGGAGAAAGATTACATGATGACAGTCGACCTCAAGGACGAATACTTCCAGATCCCTGTCCACCCGTCGAGTCGGAAGTTTCTCCGGGTAAAATGGGGTTCCCAGATCCTGCAGTTCAAGACCCTTTGCTTCGGTCTGTCGACGGCCCCTCAAGTGTTCACGAGGGTCTTCGCGGCAGTCTCAGTGTGGGCTCACGAACGGGGTATCCGTCTCATCAGTTACCTAGACGACTTGGTTGCTCCTTTCCAACTCAAAGGCCCTCTTAGAGGAACAAGGGAGGAACCTCCTCCAGTTCTGCAGGAATCTGGGAATCATAATCAATCTGGAAAAGTCGAACTTAACACCATCCAACAGAATGGGATACTTGGGGATGACGTTGGACACCGTGCAGGGGAAGGTTTTCCCCTCGGAAGACAGGATACGGAACCTCAAGCGCATCATTCAACCGTTCCTGTCAGAACATTCCAAGAGGGCGAAAGACTGGCAGAGACTGATAGGTCACCTGGTCTCATTGGAGAAGCTGGTTCCCCAGACAGGCTCTCAGAAGGCGTTAATTCCAATCCTTCCAGACACGAAAACTTCCCTAGAATGGTGGCACTGCCAGTCGAATTCCCTCAAGGGGATGCCCCTCGGGTCCTGTCCCCCCGAGTACCTCCTGTTCACAGACGCCTCCAACCAAGGGTGGGGGGCCCACCTTCTGGAAGAGACAGCAAGCAGTACCTGGTCGGAGAGCGAAAAGCGTCTCCACATCAATGTCCTAGAGCTAAGAGCTGTCCAGAAGGCATGTCTTCACTTTGCAAGTCGGCTAAAGGGAAACACCGTGGCGTTGATGTGCGACAACGCCACGGTAGTGGCCTACATAAAGAAGCAAGGGGGCATGAGATCGAAGGAACTGTGCGACCTCGCCATAAGCATCCTACATTGGGCGGACAAGCAGCAAGTGGTGCTGCTAGCAAGGTTCATCCCCGGGAAGAAAAACGTGCTAGCCGACGGCCTCAGCAGAATGGGTCAAATAGTGGGGACAGAGTGGTCTCTACACCCAGAAGTAGCCAGACTCATCATTCAACGCTGGGGCTCCCCGGTGATGGACCTCTTTGCAACAAAGCTCAACGCCCAACTACCGGTCTATTGCTCCCCGGTCCCAGACCAAAAGGCAGCCCAAGAAGACGCCTTCCAGCACAAGTGGGACAACTTGGACGTGTACGCTTTTCCCCCCTTCACGCTGATAAGGCAGGTACTCAACAGAGTAAGGGCCTCCCGAAACCTAAGGATGACTTTGGTAGCGCCCTGGTAGCCGGAGAGAGAGTGGTTCGCGGATCTAAAGGACCTAGCGAGCCAACCACCTTGGCCTCTGGCCGCCAGGTCAGACCTCCTGCACCAACCGCACTTCCTCGGGCTCCACGACAACCCTCTCTCTCTTCGCCTTCACGCCTGGAGACTATCGAGCAGCTTTTAAAGAAGGAGGGGTACTCCTCCTCCACAGCTAAGAGAATGTCCTTATACCTGAGAAAATCCTCTACCGTGGTATACCAGGCAAAGTGGGCCTCCTTCACGAAGTGGTGCTCGGAGAAACACATAAGACCTCTTAAAGCTTCAGTCCCGGACATAGCTGAGTTTCTAGTGTACCTTAGAGATGAAGTGGGAATGTCAATCCCAGCCATTAAAGGAGTTCGAGCCGCCTTAGGCCAAGTCTTCCTCCTGAAAGGCATCGACCTGGGGACCTCGAGGCACATAGCGATGCTGATTAGGAGTTTCGAGCAGTCCTGCCCTCCTCAAGCTAGGAGAGTGCCCAGGTGGGACCTAACCAAGGTCCTGAAGATGCTAAGTCGTCCTCCCTTTGAACCCCTGAAAGATATTGGGGACAAAGACCTCACCCTCAAGACCGTCTTCTTGCTAGCCTTAGCTTCGGCTAAGAGAGTGGGCGAGATCCATGGTCTGTCGTACGACGTTGCGCACTCCAAAGGGTGGAAAGAAGTGTCCTTCAGGCTCATACCCTCCCTTGTGGCTAAGACTCAGAACCCAGCAGTCTGGGACCCGAGGTTTGAAGGTTTCTCAATCCGGCCATTCCCAAGACAGGCATTACGGAAGACTTGAAGTTATGCCCAGTACGGACACTCAGAAAGTACCTGGAAAGGACAGCTCATCTCCGACCAGGTACCAAGAACCTCTTCGTTTCCACAGGTGTTAATAAGAAACAAGTCTCCAAGAACACCATTTCCTTCTGGCTGAGACAAGTCATCGCTAGAACATATGAAGAGGATAAAATGGCAGTGCCAGGCACTCCCCGCCCCCATGACATCAGGGGTCTGAGCACCTCCTTGGCCTTTGAGAGAAACATGGCAGGGGGCCAGATCCTGCAAGCAGGCACTTGGTCGCACCAGTCAACCTTTACTACCCACACCTCAAGGATTATTCAAGAAAATCCTTGGAAGGGTTCTCCATTGGGACAGTCATTGCCGCCCTCCAAGCTGTGTAGCGGTAGGCCGGAAGATGTCCCCAACGGTGAATAGATTCTTCACGACTTCATCAGGAGAAAATCGCCAGAAGAAATTTTAAGAGGCGAGTCTTAGATTATAGCGTAAGGTTCCGCAGTTACCCTCACTCCGCACTCTGTTAGGCCCCGCATTCCATAGCCCTCTGGGCACTATGTGCCGGGTCAAGTGGCAGAATAGCACTCCCGCCTCCTAAAGTATAAGTCTCCAAGAAAAGTAATTCTCGGTGAGTATTTGTGTCGGAACAAATAAAAAATTTTAAATAATTTTTATTTTTCCTAACATACTCACCGAGAACTACTATTCGGGTAATGGCCCTCCCTTCCGTCCCCGAGTGCCATCCTTCCATTGCCAAGTTGGGCTAAGCGACGAACTTAATGGGGACGCTGACCCAGAGATACAGTGACCTGCCTTAATCCTGCCCTCAGGGCGCATTCTCTGGCGGCGGGGGTAAGCCTATATAGAGCGGAGTAGGGGGGTAACGGCGGGAAAAACCTTGGTCGAGATTGAGGGATCACAAGTGACTCCAAGAAAAGTAGTTCTCGGTGAGTATATTAGGAAAAATGAAAATTATTTAAAATTTTCGATATTTTCACAGTTAACTATCTAGTTTTCGTTTGCCTAATGTGCCTACGAAGCAGAGCTGTCCTGTTGGGGTCCTGGGGAGTCTGCTGTTGCCGCCTCCTCTACAACTTTCGTCATGGGCGTGTTCCTTCTCCTAGAAGTTCTACCGTGACAACTGTCAGCTCCTTAGTTCATATAGTACGCTCAGGAGGTTCGCCTCCTTGGGTGGGTTCTTCCCTTCTGAGGGAGGTTCCCTTCCCAGGTATGAGTTTTTTCCCCTTCAGGGGGGTTTCTTCTCCTACCTTAATTTTTTTTCTGGTCCTCGGGCAGTTATGCTCTTGGTGCTGAGCTACCGCTTTTGTAACCATGCTCAAGGGGCTGAGCGGTTGCAAGGCCGGACCATGGTATTTGTGCGATTTTGCTCTTGGTGCTGAGCGGTCACACTTGCAGCTATGCTCAAGGGGCTGAGCACTGCAGGAGCTCCTCTTCGGTGGGTTGCTCTTTTTGGTCAGTTTTCTGATCCAACGGCCCTAAGGGGCGCCTTCATCAGTATCTTCTACGAAGTGTTCTTCTTTCTCGTTAGCGAGAGAGGATACTCTAGAGACTCCTCTTCGGAGGACTCCCTACTGCTGTTGTTGCTGAAGGCTCAGTTCCCCCCTCCGAACATCTTCGAGGGGGCAGCTAAGTCCAACAGTTTCTCCTGCGATGGTCTCTCCCCCTCAGGGGAGTTCACTAACAGAGACTCCTCTTCGGAGGACTGATATGGTGCTCCTGTCCGTGGTCATCCTCATCTTCAGCCGCAGAGGATCCTCCTCGACGAGACAGACTGTTGCTACTGCTTCTCTAGACCTGCGATCTTCGACATCTGCCAGATCTTCTTGTCTTCCTTGAGACAGACTGTTGCTACTGCTTCTCTAGACCTGCGATCTTCGACATCTGCCAGATCTTCTAGTCTTCCTTGAGACAGACTGTTGCTACTGCTTCTCTTAGACCTGCGATCTTCGACATCTGCCAGATCTTCTTGTCTTCCTTCTCCGTTCCTGGACGCAATAGCGTTGTGGGCGCCTCCTCCCCGTTTTCCAAACGGACGCCGGTCCCTTCGGGGCTAAGGGCTTATCTCACATAGGAGTAAGCCCTTTGGTGCCAGGTTTTTAACCTGTGCTACCTCGTTCTACTGCTCGCGAGCGCGCAGTAGTTCACAAATGTTCCTGAAGTGCGCAATGCGCCCACTTTCTCCGGATCTGGGCGCAAGTCTCCTGCTGTGGACCAGTTTTCTGCTGAATCAACCTGATCGGCGGCTACGCGCCATACTCGCCTACAGTCTCCTGAACCCCCACGGTCGCCTGCTCACAAGCGCACATCTGGTCACCCTTTCCTGATGTGCGCATTGGGCGCCAACGTTCGCCCTCGCACTCACGATCTCCGGATCTGGGCGCAAGCAGGGAGGTTGTTCTTCACTGAACTCCAGGTACACCTGCTCACTTTGTGCCACCCTCCTGTTATGCGCATGCACGCCATCGTTCGCCCACGCGCCCATGATTTTCGGATCTGGGCGCAGGCAAGGAGTTCTTCCTTCACCTCCTCGCCGACGATATCTCTATACGTCTGGCCGCGCATTTCTCAGCTGGCCACACAACTACGCTTCTACAATCTCCTGGTTCCTGCCTCGTCACGCGGTTCAAGAAGTTCCTTCGCTAGCGCACAGGCGCTCACAGGTGCTTCTAGACTTACAGCACCTCTACTTCACCGCCGCCCAAGAGATACCTCACAGGCATCCCTGGGCTCTCCTTACGCACCAGCGATCCTCTACGCGCCCGCGCGATTCGTCGCCTGCGCACAAGCGTTCTCAACGCCAATGCCTTCAATTGTCGTAGGTTTCCTACGCGCCCACGCGTTAACTCTCCTGTACGCTAGCGGTCGCTATGCCACCGCTCGCCAACCCTCCAATGCCCACCTACGAGCCATCGCTCGCCTACACGCCATCGGTCGCCCGACCCCCACCGCTCGTCCTTTCAACCGCGCTCGCCCTCACCTGCATGCCCACGCGCGCCCTCGCACCTGCACGCCCACGGGCGAACCAACAATTCGCCATCGCGCGAGGGCCAGGGTGATTTCGCTATTCCCGTAGGGCGGGAAGCGTGTTATCGTAACACGGGCAACCTGGCGAGTCATCTGGGGCGCGTACTTTCAGTCCACGATCTTCTAGGGCTGGAAGCCCCGTAAACGCAGATCATGGCACATACAAGGGCAGGAAGAATCTTCAGAGAGGTCTGGGCAACATCCTTCTTCCTTTCGGGCAGTCCCCATCATCTCTACTCCTCAGGATCGTTCGATTCCCTTTCCCCTAGCGGGAGTGGCTGACACTGCATCTGTCAGCCGTCAGCAGAGGAGGTACTAAGAGATCATGGGGGAACCTGGTTTTAGCCCTTCCTCTCCACCATTCCGTGGAAGGGCCTCCCCAGGGAGTTCTTCTCTCGAGAAGTTCTCCGCCCAGCTGGTGACTTTCTCGTCTTCGGAGATCTTAAAACCAGAAGAGAGCTGCAAAGTGTACCATGCGGGCCACTTCGTGACTGGTTGTCTGGCTTGGATCTTTGGGCATCCTGCTGCGATCCGAGATTTTGTCCAGGGAGAGCTCCAGGAAGGTCATGGAAACTTTCCTCCTCTCAGGCACGAGCTTCTAGTTTCCCAGCTCACCAAGTTTCGAACTCTTGGTGCAAACTCGATGTTGAAGCATTGAAATGCAGTGACCGAGATGTTCCTCTCGGAAATTCCAAATGGATGTTGGCAAGCTCAGACACTCTTCCACTTTTGGAAAGACCTTGTTTTGAGCCCTAGGACAGGGAACGGACAACTGAGAGATGGAGAAAGCGAATCACGGTTCGCTCCTCCATAGGTGCTTGCATCCAGACTCTACAACCTCTAGTGCCTCAACAACAACAGCAGCCTCGTCAGCCTAGGACATCGGAATCAGCCCCAGCAGCTAAGACAAGGTGTCTGAACAGCAGCCCCCTCCTGTCAGAGGCAAGAAGGGCGGAAAGTCCTGGAGAAGCAATAATCCTGAGAGCGCGGCCGAGGCCGCAAACGCTAGGATTGGCAACCCCCCCCTGCAGAGTCCCCGGTGGGGGGATGCCCAAGGTTGCGCGCTCAAGTGGCAGCAGCCCGGGGCAGATTCCTGCACGATCTCAGTGATCAGCCAAGGAATCGCGCCCCGTTTCTTTACATCTCTATCTCCGCTGACAGCAAATCCAGTTTCGCCGAGCTCCTATATACTATGGGATCGGCAAAGGGGCTAGCCCTTTGGGCAGGAATTGAGACCATGCTCTAGAGGAGGCTCTCCAAAAGGTCATCGACGGCTCCCCCCCCACGGCTTCTTCAGTCAACTCTTTCTTGTAAGAAAGCGTCCGAAGTCTGGAGACCTGTCTCGACCTCTCTACCCTGATCAAGTTCGTCAAACAAACTTCGTTCAGCGTGGAACAGCAGAGCCAATCAGGCTTGTAGTGTGACCAAAAACCACAACTCTTCATGTGCACACTGGAGCTGAAGGACGGGTACTTCCAGATCCCAATCCATCCGTCTTCCAGGAAGTACTTGGAAATCAGCCTAGACAACAGTTATACCAGTTCAAGGTTCAGTGTTTTTCGACCTCCCTGCAGCACCTCAGGTGTCCTCCAGAATGTTCACCCTGTTATCTTCATGGACAGGAACGGCTTCAGTCTCCTTCGCTTTCTGGAGGACTGGCTATCCCAGGCAGTCTCGGAATCGACCCTTCCTCAACATTGAGACAAGCTTCTGGGACTTTGCCAAGATCTAGGGATCATGGTAATTCTCGGTAAGTCTTCTCTGCTCCCATCTCAACAACTGGGATATCTAGGCATGATATTGGACTCCAATCTCCAAGCCTTCCCATCAGATGGCAGGATAGCAAGGCTGAGGAGACCTCAGACGAGGAGAGCTTCCAACCCAATCTTGGTTACGGCTCCCAGGTCACCTTTCCTCCTGGCCAATCTAGTTCCAACGGCCGCCTCAGGATGATTGATTGATTTAAAGTTTTCAGGCATCCTGACATCTGAGGTCATTGACGCCGGTAACATTTAATTTATGTATACAAAAATAAAAGATAAAATAAAATAAAAAATAAAAGAGTATTCAATTAAAATCATAAAAGTTGAATGTAATAAAAGTTAAATATTTTTCAGAAGACCTGCTTCTGAAATAAATCTAAAAATGCCACTTGCATGGTAGGACACATCATTTCCAAGAATCTTGGCAAGGATGAACCTGCCACCCTCACCTCGAGCCTCAAATAAATATCTATTCCGCAAGTTGTTATAATTGGGGCATTCGGTCAACAAATGCCTTACTGTTAGAGGTACTAAGCAGTCATCACAATACGGTTGGTGTTGGCCCTTCAGCAGAAACTCGTGTGTCAACCGAGTGTGACCAATACGGAGACGACAAAGAGACGTCTCCCATTTTCGGGGCATCATATTATACCTCCAAGGAGATATGTCATTTGTTATCTCTCGCATTTTATTGCCATCTTGACTATCCCATTGCTGTTGCCATTTATTGCAAACCAAGTTCTTGATGACAGGTAAGAAATCATTACAGGCAATGGGATACCTTCTTGGCAGCAACTCGGATGCAGCCTCCTTAGCCAGTGAATCTGCCTTCTCATTCCCAGACACACCTACATGTGCTGGAACCCAACAAAATTGAACTGTTATACCTCTCCGTCCAATAATGAGAAGCCATTCTAAAATCTTTAAAACTAGAGGGTTATTAGAATTAAAAACTTCCATAGCTTGAAGGACACTCCTTGCATCACTAAAAATTGTAAAATTACCCTCCTTCTCCAATGCTATTTTCTCAATAGCGGTTAATATGCCATACAGTTCGGCAGTAAATATGGAAGCGGTCAGAGGAAGTGCACCTCTACAATTAAAACCATTACTATGTACTCCAAATCCAACGCCAGCATCAGATTTGGAGCCATCAGTATAGATAAAAGTTGATCCTCTATGTTCTTTAACATGTTCATTAAAAAGAGACCTGGCTTCTAGGTCTGACATATTCTTCTTATCTCCAATAAAATATTTACAAAAAGATATCTCTGGTAACTTCCATGGAGGCGTTGATGATACCTTGAATGGAAGTACCTTATTTCTAATTATATCCAGACTATTTAATAATCGTTTCACCCGAAAGCCATAGGGTTGAGGAGATTTTGGGTGCAACTCAAAGTATGATGCGTGTCTTACAAGGCTTGCAGTCTGAAAGGCTAGAGAGTTAGGGAGTCTTTGCAATCTAAACCAATACCGAAGAACGGAAGACATTCGGTAAAGGTCTAGAGGTAACTCTCCAGCATCAACAAGGAGACTTGGGATAGGCGAGGTTTTAAAAGCTCCAGTAGATAATCTAATACCTGCATGATGTATCGAGTCTAATATTTTTAACCGGCTTGAGGTGGCTGAAGAATATACCTCACAACCATAACTAATTTTGGAAAAAATCAAGGCCTTGTATAATTTTAAAATAGTACTGCGGTCTGCCCCCCATGATGTATGGGATAATACTTTTAAGATATTCAGAGCTTCAACACATTTAGCTTTTAATGCTTTTAAGTGAGAAACCCATGTAAGCCTACAATCAAATATCAAACCTAAAAATTTAGCTTCTCTTGCACATGGTATCCGTTGACTTTTAATGTATATATCCGGGTCTGGATGTACTCCCCGGATACGACAAAAATGGACAATGGTAGTTTTACTTGTCGAGAACTTAAATCCATTCATGTCAGCCCACTGGATAATTTTATCAATAGAGAGTTGGATTTTTCTCTCAACCATTGCCATTTTAGTGCCAGCAAATGATATTGAGAGATCATCCACAAATAATGTTGAGAGAACATCCTGGGGAATGGCTGAGGATATCCCATTAATTGCTAGTGCAAAAAGGGTTACACTCAGCACACTACCCTGAGGAACTCCTTCTTCCTGGCACTTACTCTCTGATAGAGTTTCCCCCACTCTCACTTGAAAAACTCTACGTGAAAGAAATGCCTGAATAAATAGTGGCAGCTCTCCTCTCAATCCCAATTCATGAATGGTTTTAAGAATACCATATCTCCATGTGGTATCATATGCCTTTTCAAGGTCAAAAAATACTGTAACATGGTGCTGTTTGGAAGCAAAGGCTTCACAAATAGAAGACTCTAGTCGTATCAACACATCAGTCGTTGAGTGCATTTTTCGGAATCCACATTGAATCGGTGATAAAATACCTTTCTTTTCAAGGTACCACACCAGCCTTGCATTGACCATCTTCTCCATGATTTTACATAAACAAGATGTCAATGCAATTGGACGATAGTTTGCTGCTAAAAACTTGTCTTTACCGGGTTTTAAAAAGGCTAAAATAATGGCTAGTTCCCAAACACTTGGGTAACTATGATCATGCCATATTCTATTAATAATACTTAAAATAAATAGCTTTGTATTAAAATGTACATGTTTAATCATTGCATATGGAATTCCATCGGGTCCAGGGGCTGTATCATTGCAATGAGCAAGTGCGGAATCAAATTCTCTTTCAGTGAAAGGAGAATTATACGACTCTTCCCTTCTTGTTGCAAAATTTAAAATTTTCTTTTCTTCAGTGCTCCTATACTGGTGACCAGGGGCTCCTTCACACTTGCTGGATACATTTGAAAAATGATTAGCCAGGGCATTGCTAACATCATTTGCTTCGGTTACATACTGGCCATTCACCTTCAACACTGGTGGTGGGTTGGGGGTGAATTTGCCAGCTATCTTTTTTACTTTCCTCCACACAGCAGATGGTGGTGTCCTACTGTTAATGGAGGAAACAAAAGACATCCATGACTGGCGCCTTGCTTCTTTCATGGCACGACGGAACTGTGCTCTACATTTCTTGTACATAATTAAATTCTCATCAGTTCTGCGTCTACGCAATCGTGTTAGAGATCTTCTTGTGGCTCTGTGGAGGGCAGTTAGTTCTGAAGACCACCACGGGACGGGTCGTCGTTTGAATAACCCTGTTGTTTTGGGAATTGAATTGACTCCTGCTGTATGGAGAGTTCCATTCAGTAAGTCTATGGCATCATCGATATTTTCAACTTGTCCTGCATCCCCCTCAATTTCGCTTAGTTCACGAAATTTATCCCAGTCCGCCTTGTCAAGATTCCATCGTGGCGATCCCTGTAAAGGTGGACCATTGTTGGTGTTTATAATGATTGGTGCGTGATCACTAGTATGCCAATCATCTAATGTTCTCCAATCAAAGTCGAGAAGGCAATTAGAGCTTACGATTGATAGGTCAATACATGACAAGGTACCTGTCTGGACATGAAAGTGTGTGGGCTCTCCTGTATTAAGGAGTCCCACATCTTCATTTTCCACAATTGATGATATGATATTTCCCCTCGTGTTTGCTAAAACATCACCCCACAAAGGGTGTCTACCATTCAAATCTCCAAGTAAAAGGAAAGGTTGAGGGAGTTGTTGAATCACCTCCACTAAGTTGTCATACAAAATGTTATCATTTGGAGGCAAGTACAGAGAACAAATTGTATATTTTCGCCCTATGTCGATCTGTACAACCACTGCCTGCAGAGGTGTACGAATAGACAGAGAAACTTGGGGAACATCTCGACGAACGTATATGAGACTTCCGCCATGGCTCCCCACTTGGTGATCATATGGTGTCCTATAACTAATGTATTCGCGAGGGCAAGGGGTATTATGATCAAGTTTGCTCTCCTGTAGACAAATAATAATGGGGGAATGCTCATGAATAAGGAGCTTAAGTTCTTCATATTTGGCCCTTAAACCCTGACAATTCCATTGCAAAATGGAGGAAAAAACTATGGTTTATAATTTGGTAGACCCCTTGGATGGAGTCTTCCCATTAGCAGTGTTTGATCTAACACTATTTTTTGGTGGTTTTATTAAAGAGGGTCTTGATAGATTGGGTTTAGAATTTATGATTTTCTTTTTGTCTTTTTGATCTGATTGTTGATGAGGTTGGTGGACCTCCACTTGAATTTCCGATTTATTTAAATTGACTTCCAGATCAGAAATATCAACTGACAAATCATCATACTTATTTGACGTCGTAATTTTGATATTTCTTATGGAGGGGGGCGAGAGAGATGGAGGTCTCTCTCTTTTCCGATTAGTAGGTTTTGAGCTACCAGGTTTTTGCACCTTCCCCAATACAGGTGCACCTGGTAACTTGGTGTCAGGTGGCATCTCCATCAAATCAGGCAAGGACATAGCCTGGGAGAGGTTAGTACTATTGCTGGTAATGGGGGACGAAGGCTGTACAGAAATGGGCAATGACCCATTTTTAATACGCTGTGGCAAAGCCTCAGAAGGCGATATGATTACCTTGTCATGCAGTACTTTATTATCAGAGGTTGTATTTCTTTTCTTAGGATTACTGGCAGTGCTAGGTGGGGTTGCTGTCTCCTGTGGTAAATTTACCTTTGATTTTAAGGCCTTTGCATAGCTGGTTGATTTATTCAACAATCTTTTTGCATGTCCCACACTTATGTGTTCTAAACTTGATTTGTTTAGGGCAGCTTCCTCCAACTTATACAGTTCGCATCTCCTATCAGTTGATTTATGATTCAAATTGCAATTTGAACACCTGGCCTCAAGTGTACATTCTCCATGATAAGTTTTGGAGCAAATACCACACAATTTCCCATTTTTACAAACTTTGGATGGGTGTCCAAATTTAAAACAATTAAAACATTGCAGGGGCTTTTGTTTAAAAGGCCGAACTTTAATCCTTTCATTTTCAATAAAAATATGGAAAGGTACATCAGCATCCTGGAAAGTGAGTATAATCATTGAAGTTCCAGGAATCTTATGCACTTTCCATACATTTAATGGACACATAGAAAGTATCTCCTCCTCTGTAAATTCGTATAGGTCCTTATTAAAGACCACTCCCCTTCCATAACTAAAATTAAGATGAGGTTTCATTTCCAATGTAATTTCATCACTGCCTGTCTGTAAGTTAGACAGTATTGCAGACTGAGTCGAAGATTTGGCATGGATGAGATAACTGTTCTTCCCAAAACGAGATATATCTCCAGGTGCTATGGTTCCTACTTTTTTTTGGATAAACTTACATATCTTAAAATAATTCCCTATTATCCCTTTAGGTTCAGCTAAGAGCCACATTGGTGGTTTGGGTTTTCTCTGTGAAGGCATGGGTACATTTCTATCTTTTTCAAACCAATCAGCAGGTTTGTACACATCCAATTCCTTTGGGACCTTATCACAAAGAGCTCCCATGATGTTCAATTCGTTAATTTTGATACTACTAATATTACTTATGGCATTAAACGCCTCATCGTGACTTTCAAAAGATATCCAAGAGTCCCATTTTTCATCTCCAAGTCTCATCCTTATTTCCTTTATCAATCCATAGCACTCAAATGCTCTATATATATCATCATAATTTGTCTCTAATGGGATTTGGGAAACATGAAGGAATCGTAGTTTCCCTGTGTTACCCAAATTGCTAGATTTTTTAACATCAGTAGAGTGGTCCTTTTTAGTTCGAAGGTCGTCAACAGAGTTTTCCTTAATTACAGTAGCAGAAGTCGTCAACAGTGCCGGGGGGGAGTCAGCAAATCCAGGGGATGGGGAGTCAGTATTTGAAGGGTCCATATTTAAGGATGGGATTTTCAGGTTTTTGTTGTTTTGTTGGGGTACCTGCTTGAGAATTATAAGAAAGTATCATACGTTGGAAAGGAAATTTGCATTCTCCACTATCGGCACAATGAGAGTATATTTCCCCGATGGTCCACTCCATACCCTACCCGAAGGATAGCATCAAAACAGATATAGAGGCACAGGTGTAAGCTAAACCCGCCTGTTAGGACTGAGACCAAAGTAATATGGAATCATCCTCCCCATATCTGTAATGATGGGCTTCCGGCCAAAAGCCAAGAGTCCCACCTCAAGGATTGGATCCCCCTGGATTCCGATGACCCAACCCTTGAGAGTAGTTCCGCCAAAAAGGTCCAAACCATCTTTGGGATGGCTGAGATCATCCAATACTCTCATATATAGCTTTGAATGCGAATACCTCCCAACCGTGATCCCTTCTCCCATTCATCTAAGCAGGCAGTAATAACGAATGTGGAAATATCCACGCCATTTAAATAAAATAGAAAAAAAAATAGATAAATAAATAAATGAACAAATACAATAAATAAATATATATATATATGCATACATCTACATATATATATAACTAAGAAAAATAATAATCATAGAGATAGGACAGCAAGATGAAAGAAAGTTGATAAAATTAAGAGAAGGTCGAAGTAATATTAAGCAGAAGAAAAAGATGAAAGAGAGAAATTTAGATTCGAACTGGGGGAGCAATTTCCCGAAGTTCGAGAGCCCTCTTGCCCGTCACCAAGATTCAGCACGGGAATGAAATGCCGTGCTGAAGCTCAATGACTTCATCAAGGCATTCTCTCATTAAGAGGGCGCCTCAGGATGAATCCCTGCGTTGGCAGCCCCAGGATGAATCCCTGCGTTGGCAGCCCAAGTCCTGGTGGAATCAAGACAACGATTCCCCGGACATTCGGGTCCCTTTGGGACCTGCGGAACTAAATAGACCTTCAGTGATAGCTGACCTATGGAACTTTTGCAGGGGAATGGATCTTCTCGCCCTTCCACCTCATTTGATGCTGTTTTCGGACTCGTCAAATCAGGCTATGGTCAGAACCAGAAGGGTACCTCCACTTCAATCTGCTAGGAATGAAGGCCGTAGTCTGGCCCCTCAACACTTCCTACAGACCCTGGCGAGTCACTCCGTGGACGACAACTCCACGGTAGTGACTTTCGTTTCAGCAAGCAGGGAGGTACCTCCTCATATCAACTTTCTCGTCTTACAGTGGAGATATCGAGATGAACCGAAGTCCACTCATCCCGTCGGCTCGTTTCATTCCGTCCAAGGAATGTGCTCTCTGACAGTGTGAGCAGGACTTCACAGATAGAGAGTACCAAGTGGTCTTCGGCCCCCCTTGGTAGCCAACAGGTCCTGGCCTTGTGAACCTGTTTGCGACAACCTTGAATTTCAAGCTGTCGCCGTACTACTCCCAGTCCCAGACCCCAAGGCACTCTAGCAAGATGCCTTTCTACACGGTGGGACAACATCGACGTCTACATCTTCCCATCGTTCTGTCTGTTGAGAAGGGGGCTCAACAAGACCAGACTATCGGTCAACCTGTCGATGACTCTGATAGCTCCTCTGCGGCATCATGCATAGTGGTTCCCAGAACTTCTACATATCCTGATGGAACTCCTGAGAGAGCTTCCCCCACAACACAAGCTACTCAAACAACCAAACTACGACATCTACCACAAGCCGTAGCATCGCTTTGGCTGAACGCCTGGAGACCATCCAGCATCCCCTCACAGAGAGAGGCGTTTCGCAACAAGTTGCGGAGTGGATGTCTCGACACCTGCGGAAGTCTTCCGCAGGGGTCAGCCAGGCGAAGTGTAGAATCTTCTGTGATTGGTGTGGTGGGAGAGGTACCTCTCCCCTTGATGCCACTATTCCAGCAATAGTGGAGTCATTGTCTATCAGCGAGAGGAGATGCTACCGTCGCTCTCGGCAGTGGAAGCCTATCGCTCAGCCTTTAGCCTGGCCTTCAGACCGAAAGGAACATTTCCTCCTCCCTGGATCTTTCTTCGCTCATACGTACCTACAAACTTACCTGCCCCAGTCGGAAACGAGACCTTCTCCTGGAACATGGTTTGGGCTCTTAGGGCTCTTAAGAGATCTTGCGAACCATTACACCAGGCTTCTGATCGTCACCGGTCTTGAAAGACAGTGCTCCTGCTCACTCTGGCCTCGGCCAAGCTAGTCAGCGAACGTCATGGTCTCTCGTACGGCGTCGCCTACTCAAGAGGATAGATGGAGGTAACGTTCAGGTTCGTCCCCGAGTTGGTAACTAGACTCAAAATCTGGGAGTCCCAGACCTTCGGTCGACTCCTTCAGTATTTCGAGTCTCAGTTCTGTAACAGATGACCCAGACCTTCTCCTACTATGTCCAGTATGGAGTCGGAAGGGTTATCTTAAAGAACAGCTGCAGTTCGTCCTCACGTGCAAGCCCTATTTGGGAGCACAGGGAGGACGGAGAGGAGGGCCTTCAAGAATGCCTTTTCAGCCTGGACGCAAAGATCATCCATCACGCCCTGAATCCAGATCCTCCTCCGTCACGTCGCTTTAGGGTACATGATGTTAGAGACATCGCAACATCCCTGGCCTTCAAGAGAAACTACTCTGTGACGCAGGTTCTACAAACTGGAGTCTGGAAGCGTCAGACCCCCTTCACAGCCCACTACCTGCAGGACGTGACCCACTGGAGCCTCGATACATGTATCGGCCCTGTGGCGGCTACACAACAGCTGGTCTAACCTCAGGCTCCTTATTGGACAGGTAGCAGAAGGTTGAGGGCATTATCAGGTTTTAGTCTGCATGAATGAAAGTAGTATGTCTGGCCCTTACTACTTTCTTCATTCTCCCCTCTCTTGGGGAAAGCAGCATCCTGGGTTCTCTGCATAGCTGACCTCAAACCTCTGCAGGTAAACCATGCTTCCTTGTGTTCCTAGTATTGAGTTAATACTGTCGCGTCCCCCATACCCTGACGAGGTGGTATTGGGAACGTCTTAGCCTAGAATTCCTGCAAAAGAGCTTCAGGTCGACTTCCTAGGACAAGTCACACTTCTTCCCTCCACACACAAGCTTATGTAGGCTGCGTGTTTCTTGCGTAGCAAGAACTTGCTAGGTGCAGGGACTTTTCTTCTCGGGTGCTGCTCACTCAGATTCTGAGTCGCCGGGTAAGCCAAAGCCAGTAAGGCTGGAGACTTTCCACCCTGCCTAAGGGCGAGTCATCATATGTAAATAGCGTGGTTTGTATTTCGGTTACGGAACATGACAAATTCGAAGATAATTTGTATTTTGCCCGCCAGCCCTGTCCCACCTCTTAAGTGAAGTGAAGCAGTTCACCGGTGTGTGAGGGGGGAGGGGTAGCTAGCTACCCCTCCCCTACCCCCCATTAACTAGAGCGGGGTAGTACACCCTCGTTAAATTCTAATGGCTCGTCCTTTCAGCCACGCCGAAAGTAAACCCTAAAATAGCTAAGGTTTCTATGGTTATGAAAAATACAAATTATCTTCGAATGTCATATTTTCATTTTTAAAATATCATACAAATATTTTTTGATATATTTTATTGATCTATAATTTTGAATCTTATTTCATTTCAGGTTTGTCTTCATAATTTACCAAAGTTGCATCACATGTACAAGGCTCTAGTAACAATGTTTGCCGAGGACTATGATGACATGCTAGAGAAAACTGCGAAAAAACGCGCTGCTCGTGAAAACTTGAAGTCCCAAGTGGAAAGTCTTCTAGCAAAGAATAAGATTGTAGGAAATCCCATGAAAAAGCAGAAAATGGATAGTGTGTAAAAGCTCAATCTTTTTTATTAGTTTGTGTACCGTTGTACTTCAATGAGGTATGATTGTACGCACATTTGACTTTCAAAAGGCTTAGCCAGACTTTTAAAGCACATCTCTCATCATGATTTTTTATTTTAGAATCATTATGTACAGACAAATTCAGTTTTTGAGGCAGCAGTGAATTAAAACTACTTGCCCAGTCTGAGTCATGGACTGGTATTTGTGAATGTCTATGAATTGTATGTACAGTGTAGTTCAGTTTTGCTAATTAGGCAGTTGGTTTTAACACTGAAATTTAGCTTATTTGAACGTATATATTTTTTAACATACTGTACAGTGTTGAGTGTAAATGGTAGTATTTGTTATTACAATGCTATTAAATTTTCATGTACATGGCTATCAAAGACATTGCCCATTCCATATGTAAATATTATACAGTGATACAAATAACTTAATTTTAGCTTCTATTTACCTATGAAATATTAGGGGCATGTACTGTATATAATTTTTGCATTATTGAACTGGGAGTTACTTTAATTTGGAATAATATTGTTAAAAGAAATGTAATTTTATTTCACCCTGCACTTTTTAAGCTTGTAATTTTAATCTAAGACATTGCTTTACGACATGTAACTATTTAATTTCTTTGCTTAACAAATAACATTTGTTTTATTTTCTCAAGCAGGGATTTGTTGCCCAGGTGGTTGTATATTTCTTGGTATTTTATAGATACTTTTTATGAAATATGTAATCTCTTGGTGGAATGTGGAATTAGAATTGAAAAGTGAGGTACACCAGAGTATTCATCAATATATATGGTACACCCGATCCATGCTCGGAGCGGACGACTGCTGGACGGACTACAGACTCCTCATCTCCCAACTCTCCGTGACGACCCTACGACCACCCAGAAGGGCACCTGACAGCGTACCACACCAACGCTTTGATTGTAGTAAGCTCCACAACCCACAGGTGGCACAGAACTACAAGGAGGCCTGCGAACAACACCTCGCAGACCCCGTGGGTCAGGCCACTGTTGAGCACCACTGGACCACCCTCAGAAACGCCATGGCCCGTGCCACGGAGGAAACACTAGGCTACACCACCAAGAAACGGCAGGATTGGTTTGATGAGAATGATGCTACCATCTCTCTTCTCATTGAAACCAAACGACAAGCACGCCTGACTTTGGAAAACCAACCAACAGCAGCTAACAAATGTGCTTACAAGGTGGCTGAAGCTGGTTGCCAAAGAGGGATCCGTGAAGCCCAGAACACCTGGTGGCAAAGAAAAGCTGCAGAAATACAGAGTTTCGCTGACCAACGTGACCTGCGCAGCTTCTATGCAGCCACAAAGGAAATATTCGGTCCCACACGGTCATCAGTGGGCAGCCTGAAGGACGCGGATGGGGCCACGACCATCACCGACAGCGAGGGCATCCTGGTCAGGTGGAGGTCTCACTTTGAGAACCTCCTCAATGACCAAGCAGACACCCCAGACGATCTCCTGCGAATGACCCCGCAGCATCAAGTCCGTCACTGGATGGCATTACCACCCTCCATCCATGACTTCAACAAGGCCCTGCAGCGCATGAAGCCCGGCAAAGCCCCAGGGCCAGACAACATCCCGTTGGAGCTCCTCACTCACGGTGGCCCCCGGTTTGAGGAACCGTTTGATCCTTATAATGAAAATATGGGAGACCAAGACCCTGCCCAGTGACTTCCGCTATGCAAACATCGTTACCATCTTCAAGAAGGGAGACAGGGAGAACTGTAACAACTACTGGGGAATATCACTACTAAGCATCGCGAGTAAGATTTTCACTCTGATTCTCCTTGACCGCCTCCTTATTCTCGCAGAAGACGTCCTGCCAGAGACCCAGTGCGGCTTTCGACCTTCCCGCGGGACCATAGACATGATCTTCTGTGCGCGACAACTACAAGAGAAGAGCCTCGAACATCAACAGCCCATAATGTTCATCTTCTGGGATTTGAAAAAGGCCTTCGACAAAGTACCTCGACCTGCCATGTGGGCTGTCCTCAAAAGATACGGCTGCCCACCCGATTTTTGTCAATCTGGTGTGTGCCCTCCATGACGGAATGGTTGGGAGTGTCACCACCAGAACTCTTTCAGACCCATTCCCCATCAACGGCGGCCTGAAGCAGGGCTGTGTTCTGGCCCCAACGTGTTTCTCGCTATACACCGCAGCAATGCTCAACGAGATTCCCCCAGACACACCCTCAGTCGACCTACGTTTCCGCATGGATGGAGGCGCTTTCAACCTCGCCAGACTCCGCGCCAGAACCAAGAACACCTTGTGTGCAGTGCGAGAACTGCAGTATGCTGACGACAATGCCACCCCAGGTCAGACGGCAGTGGACCTGCAGTCGTTAGATGATGCATACAACTCTGCCTACGAACATTTTGGGATGCAAGTCAACACAGATAAAACCAAGACCCTCGTCCAACATCCACCAGGACTGATGCTCCCAAACTTCAATGCCACAATGAATGACCAACCGTTAGAACAGGTGGACCAGTTCTCCTACCTAGGGAGCATCCTAACATCAGCTCCCACAAGCAAAAAGGACGTGGAGAACAGGATCAGGGCAGCCAACTCCGCCTTTGGCCGACTCAACTGTCGCGTATTTAACAACCACGCACTGACAATGACCACCAAAATAATGGTGTTCAGGGCAGTAGTCCTCTCCACGCTCCTGTATGCATGTGAAACATGGACGCTATATAGAAACTATATTAAAAACCTAGAACGCTTCCAACAAATTAAATTGAGGCAGATCTTGAAAATCCCCTGGGAGAGCCACACCACCAACATTGAAGTCTTAAAATGCCTCGCTGACCAGCGTGGAGGCCACCATCCTCCACCACCGCCTCCGCTGGATAGGACACGTGCATAGGATGGATCCATCTAGGCTCCCAAAGAAAATTATTCTACGGAGAACTGACCCAGGGCACCAGACCACAAGGAGCCCCGAAAATGCGCTATAAAGATTAACTAAAGCATACCCTGGCTCTAACCGACATCGATCCTTCCTCATGGGAAGAAACAGCCAGAGACAGGAAAACCTGGAGAAGTACAGTACACCATGGCACCGTGGACTTCGAGGAGAGGAGGAGACAAAATGAGGCGGCTAGGAGGAGGAGGAGGAGAGAGCGATTAGAACAGCCCCGCCCACCACCTACCCTCCCTTGTGAACACTGCGCGCGACTCTTCCACCACAGAGTAGGACTTAACAGCCACATCAGGCATAAGCACCCACCCCATAGATAGGAGGCTGATGGCTAACGACAGAACCCAATACTCTGACACGAGTGGGTGCCGACGACGATATGGTACAGTATTCAACATTGACGGAGAAAAACTACAAGAAATGGTATTTAACCCTGTAATTATTTGGCAAATAGAATCTAATGTTCTCGCTCATCTCTAGTTGAGTTAGCATCTTTTATAGAAGAAAAAGAAGAGACACTTTGGAACAGAATTTTAAGTAAGAATCCAAATATGAAAAGAGATGGTCTGTATCCAGACAAAAAAGAAAGAAGGTAAGCAGCCCCAATGAAAACTGCATTGAGAAGAATTAACTTTAATAGTTACAATGAAGCCAAATGTTTAGGAATTTCACTATCTTTTGTTCCAAGCAGTAGATTAAAACCTAAAAATTTCAGCCTTTAATTATTGTTCCAAAGCGTGATATTCATCTGTGAGAAGATCAACTCCTTAAATGAAAGACGAGTAAAAAAGAATAAGAAAGAGTACGATCACTTTAGGAGATTAAGGTTAAAGAGAAAACAGCAATACCAACTGCAGAAGCTGGCAATCCCGAACTGAGGATCTAACGAGGAAAATTACATGCTTTAAAAAGCAGTGACCGCAGTATGTAGTGTTAATGGAATACCACTGAAGAAATTGCTCTATACAAGAGCCTGTTGAAGACCTCATTCTTTGCAAGGAATTTTTTTCAGTTTTCCAGTGAAAAACGAAGGAGTTGAAGATGAAAAGTTAATACAGGAAAAATATAGTTTCTTTTGGTGAAAACTGCAACGTCACATAGTTCATTCCAAGTATTAGAAATATTATTACAATCCTTAACAGGATATGTGGTACAAAAGAGAACTTTTACTTTATAGGACAACTGCTGGGTGTTAATGACCTCACAGCCCTCACCACTGGGTTATAGACAATTCCCAAATCCAATTCAATGCAAAATGTCTTTCCCATGATAACCTCATGCCACTTTTGCAATTGTAATTTCTCCTTTCCTTTTAGTCACCATTAGTTTTGTTTTATAACAGTTTTGAAGTCCACTCCATTCCATTTTTCCATCTTTTTAACATTTTCACCTCACATTCTTCTGTTAATAAGGGATTTTGACGAAGGAAAGATCTATCTGGGCGAGAGACCTGTGCCGCCCAATGAACCCTCCCTCTACTTCCCTCCCAGAATGGGCCCAAACTTGGGTGCTATGAGGAGTGACGTAGTTGGCGTGGGTTGAGATGGTGGTAGTAGCATTCAGTGGTGGGTGTTGAACGGCACCTCGCAGTAACGGGGATATTGAGGAGGAGATATCTAAATGGAGCGAGACCTCTGGTTGTGATTTATCACACCTCAGTATTATATACACCCCTTATATACTGTAGGTGAGCAAGCTGGGTTCAACCCTGGCATTCCTATGCAACTTTTTTCTCTGGTAATTCATACATACATACATACATATACCAAAGGCACTTCCCCCAATTTTGGGGGGTAGCCGACATCAACAAGAAACAAAACAAAAAAGGGGACCTCTACTCTCTACGTTCCTCCAGCCTAACCAGGGACTCAGCAGAGTTCAGCTGGTACTGCTAGGGTGCCACAGCCCAACCTCCCACATTTCCACCACAGATGAAGCTTCATAATGCTGACTCCCCTACTGCTGCTACCTCCGCGGTCATCTAAGGCACCGGAGGAAGCAGCAGGGCCTACCGGAACTGCGTCACAATCGCTCGCCATTCATTCCTATTTCTAGCACGCTCTCTTGCCTCTCTCACATCTATCCTCCTATCACCCAGAGCTTTCTTCACACCATCCATCCACCCAAACCTTGGCCTTCCTCATGTACTTCTCCCATCAACTCTTGCATTCATCACCTTCTTTAGCAGACAGCCATTCTCCATTCTCTCAACATGGCCAAACCACCTCAACACATTCATATCCACTCTAACCGTTAACTCATTACTTACACCCGTTCTCACCCTCACCACTTCGTTCCTGACCCTATCTACTCGAGATACACCAGCCATACCCCTCAGACACTTCATCTCAAACACATTCAATTTCTGTCTCTCCATCACTTTCATTCCCCACAACTCCGATCCATACATCACAGTTGGTACAATCACTTTCTCATATAGAACTCTCTCTACATTCATGACCAACCCTCTACTTTTTACTACTCCCTTAACTGCCCCCAACACTTTGCAACCTTCATTGACTCTCTGACGTACATCTGCTTCCACTCCACCATTTGCTGCAACAACAGACCCCAAGTACTTAAACTGATCCACCTCCTCAAGTAACTCTCCATTCAACATACATTCAACCTTGCATTACCTTCCCTTCTCGTACATCTCATAACCTTACTCTTACCCACATTAACTTCCTTCTCTCACACACCCTTCCAAATTCTGTCACTAGTCGGTCAAGCTTCTCTTCTGTGTCTGCTACCTTAGAAATGATGCAAAAGGAGCATTTCACTGGGCGGCACAAGTCTCTCGCCCAGAAATAGACTTTTCCTTTGTCAGAATCCCTTTTATAGGATAAATATACACTTATTGTTATTATATATACATGTACACAAAAAAAAATGTACGTAATCCAAAATTAGGGAGGGAACCTACTTTGCGGTTTTTCACCTATCGCGGTCGGTTCTGATCATTGGTTCTCAGGGGACCCTTAACAACAAAGGTGTTCATGGTTGTGGGTGGTCATCATTCTTGTGGATGCCACCTACAAAGAAGCCCACCTGTGACAATCTGTTCCTCACATGTGTTACGTGTAGGCCGTAGTTCTGGTTCTTTAAACTTTATTTTTTAAAGGAGTCGTAGGAGTACATTATTTATGTAACTCGGTTAACTAAGGGAAGACAACAAAAACACTGGAAAAATCTAACAACATTTATTACAAAACACTTAAATAAATTCAACCTGGTTTCAGGAGTAACAAAGCGAAGACAAACACCGTTGGGTTACAAAATGACCTGGAGGACTAAAATACTGAGTCCTCTAAATACACAAGGTTAACCTATAGCTAATAATTTAAACCCTAGAATAGAAAAACTAAACAGATCAAAAGCATGGCTCATATATCAAGCTGGGCCCAAAATTTCAACAAACCACTACCCTATTACTAAACGGATAGGCAGAAGGAAGACAGGAGAAATGAAAAGGCATTAAACCTTAAAATTACCTACCTACACACAAACGTTACAGGCTAAACCCAATACCAAATAATAAAACTTAACGAGACGGCATACAAATACACACATACCACATTAAACTAAATGCATCAATACTTAAATACTATACATTCACATAAAAGAATTATGCTGGGGGTCATAATTTATAGATACATGTATATATCTTAACATAGTATTAACTATTCGTGAAATAACTTAACAGTACTTATCCATACATAGATTAGATGTCAGAGGGGGGGACGAACGTTCATCAGCATCAGAGGGAGTATCATTAACACCAGGAAACGGGATGGGCATATCTATAACGATAATGAAAAGATCGTAACTTTACCTGGGTAATGACTCCCTACGTTCCTCCTAACGGACCCTTGGTCCACAGACGAGCAGCGTAACAGATGTGAGGACTCTCTTTGATCACGGCAATAGTACCTCCAACAGTGCCGGGACGGAACGACGGCACCGTCTTCCCACAGGATCCTCAAGCGGGGAAAATAACGAAAAGCGAATGTCACAAGTGACACACACTTGCAGGACGTAACAAGAGAGGTGGCTATCGCAGATGACAATACCCCTACATACGTGGGCTATGATCCAAAGAAGTGTACAATTTACCGCGGGTGGCTCAAAGACACCAGCGAAATAATCCTCCAAAGGCACAATTCCTTATGAGAGAAAACAAAAAAGCGTCCACCAACTGCTGCTAAATTAGGATCCACGTCTGTGATCAACTGTTCATTCCAGGCAGTAGTAGTCTCGTCTACGGCTCTCACTAAAGACCAACACTGAAAAAAAAATAAACAAAAGAGTTAATGGCCATTCACTAATTAACGAAGGAGGAAGGGCGAAGGTTATCACCTAACTCTTATGAAAAGGGCAGTTAACATTTACTCCTGCCGAAGACCGAATTTATTTATAAACAATGAAAGAACCTAATTTAACATAACACCTTCCTCCCCCAAGAAAAATAATTTTCATTCACTAAATGCAAAATTTTTCTTTTAATGATGAGCCACAAGGCTGGAATAAACATCAGAAAATGCAGGGCCACAAAAATAAAGAAAATTCAGGGAACACTAAAGCTACTACAAACCACTGATAAGATAAAATATCTTAAACAAAAAAAAAAAAAAAAAAAAAAAAAAAAAAAGTCAAACGTAGTATCTACAGTAATAAAACAATCACAAGGTAAACACATCTTAAACCTAAACAAATGGACAAGAACATAGCAAGTTTTAAATACATCACCAAACATTTGGACAGAAATTCAATCCTATACCTGTCAACAATAAATTTTAGTAGGCACACAAAGGAAAAAGAAAAAAAAAACTAGAATTATCCACACCAACCTAGGTCCTGGAACAATTTACAAGAGTACAAACCTGTTACCCGAGCTCAATATATACATATCTCAAAACATGGATGTAAGCTCAACACATGCAACCAGGAGTACCGAGAGGGTCCCAAGAAACAGAGGGAGAGATCAAAACTTAGACACGCGAGAGAGCATATGGGATGCAATTATCCACCCCTTTAATGTGTTTTATAATTAAATTGAACACTTGTAGCTGAAGGGCCCAACGCAGAATCCTCTGGTTTGATCCCTTCATACGTTCAATTAATACCAACGGATTATGGTCGGTCCAAATTTCTATAGGGAATGAAAAGTTAGTTACATATGGTTTAAAATGTACCAATGTCCGCACCAATGTCAGAGCCTCTTTCTCAATGGTGGAGTACTTTCTTTCTGCCTCTAGCAACTTACGGCTGCAGTAAGATACGGAGCGTACTTCAACATCATCACTACTTTGAAAGAGGACTCCCAATTCCTACGTCACTGGCATCTACGGCTATGATGAATGGTTTCTGAAAATTGGGAGAAACCAGTATTGGATTAGACACGAGTAACATCTTAAGTTTTAAAAATGCTTCTTCGCATCGAGAAGACCAAATAAATTTCTGCCCTTTTTTCAATAAATTAGTTAAGAGGCTGTGCAAGGTCAGAGAAGTTTTGGACAAACCTACGGTAATATCCCAACATACCCAGCACTTTACGAACCTCTGACATTACACGGTCTCTTCAAAGCAACTATGGCCTCTAGATTGGCTTGCCTCGTGACCCACGTGACCCAAATAACTAACTTTAGCTTTTCCAAAGTTACATTTACCCAGATTCACAACAAGACCGGCGGCCCGAAGTGCCTCAAAAACTTTTCCTAATTTTACCTGGTGGGTCCGCCAGTCGTTACTGTGTACCACTAAGTCATCTACAGTATATAGATTTCTGTACCTTCCAGGCCACAAATCACCCTGTTCATCAGAGGCTAGAAAGTACAGGCAGCGTTCATCATCCCAAAGAGCATTACTTTGCACTCTTAAAGCCCTGAGGGCGTCACAAATGCTGAAATTTCAAGGGCACGGCCAGATATGGGGACCTGCCAATACCCCTTTAACAGATCCTATTTTGTAATGAACCTCGCAGGACCTATCAGGTCCAGACAATCCTCAATACGGGGAAGAGGAAAGGAATAATTTTTAGTAACCGAGTTTACCCTCCTTTAGTCAACACACATACGATATTTACCATCAGGCTTCTTCACCAAGACTATAGGAGAACTCCATGGGCTTACTGATGGTTGTATGAGATTGTGCTCCAGCATGTATTTAATTTCGTCTTCCACAAAGGCACGCTTCTCTGGACCGAGGCGATACGGGCTTTGCTTAACCGGAGAAGCGTCCCCAACATCAACATCATCCTGGAGCAACCTCGTCCTTCCTGGAGAGTCCTGAAACAAGTCGGAAAATTCCATAATTAGGCTTAGTATATCTCGTTTCTGAGGTGCCTCCAGATGCTCTAACCCCTCTTTTAATACACCTTAATTTTGCAATTTATTACCTAGAGCATCTGAAGGCACCTGGTCCAAAACATCTTCCAAGTTTTCCTCAACAGGTGCAACCACACTCATAACTGGCTCAAAAACAATGGCCAAAGGATCCCGTCTATCAGAAGAGTAAGATTTCAACCTGTTATGTGGAAAATTTTACATTTACGACGAGTTCCAGCGGCTTCAACTTCCTAATTGACCTCGGACAACTTTCTCAACACCTTCCAGGGGCCCTTGTACCTGGGTTCAAGGAAGTTGTCTGGGTCTGTGCTTAAAACTAATACCAAGTCCCCTGACTCAAATGAACGTACCTTACACTTCTGGTCAAATTTGGTTTTCATCGTAGCTTGGGAAGCAGACAAATTATCTTTGGCATACTTCCAAGCTAAGGCTAAATTGGACTTGTTCACTAACAACTCCCACCGTACGCTCTTCTCTCTGATTTGCTTCGAGCAATTCATGTTAGATTTCCAAAGTTCCTCGAACCTTGTGCCCAAATATTAAAACAAAGGGAGCAACGGCAGTAGAAGAATTGGGAAAATTCCTTATGGCAAAGAGAGCAAAGGGAAGCCCCTTATCCCAATCCTCTCCTTGCTCATAACAATATTTTTTTAATATACACTTAAGGGTCTGGTGAAATCTTTCCACCACATCCTGACTCTCAGGATGGTAGGGTACACTGGTAATGTGCTGAATGGCCAGTTCAGCACACTTACTCTTAAATACCCTGCTTGTAAAATTAAGAGCCGCATCTGACTGAATTTTACAAGGCAGTCCATACCTGGAGGAAAACTCCACTAATTTGTCAAAGACAGCTTTTGAGGTTATTTTCCTCATTGGAAAGGCCTCAGGAAAACGTGATGCTCTATCCATTATGGTCAGGAGATGCGTAAACCCTAACTTCGTCCTAGGCAGAGGTCCTACCACATCAACTACCAATTCTGCAAAGGGTTCTCCAATTGAAGGAATTGGGTTAAGAGGAGCCTTGGGAATAGGTTGATTGGTTTTACACATCACTTGACAAACTTCACAAGTTCTTACAAATTTCTTCACCGAAGACTTCATTCCTGGCCACCAAAAACATTTACTCAACCTACAAAAAGTTTTACTTAAGCCTAAGTGGCCAGAACAGGAGTCCTCATGTGCAAGGCTTAACACAGCCTCCCTAAACTTGGTAGGTACGACAATTTGTCTCAAACAAGAAGTCACATTTAGTTGATGAGTTGGGGGACGACTGACCCTATACAACAATCCTTTCAAAACCACAAACCTGGGCCTGGTCAAATCGTCTATTACCTAACTCGAATGAAAATTCATCTTTTTGGGCTTGTAATGAGAGAGATTGTCACAATAAGATTTCAAAAATTTAAACATTCCAAAACTAGAACTACTGCTACTACTACAACCTTCAACTAGCCCGGGCTTCTCTACCTCTACTTCTAAACTACAGGTCATTATCATTATCAGCTTCCGCTGCACGCTTTGCAGAGGCTCGAGTAATTATTGCCACAGGGCACGCCGTGACAGAAACAATAGGAAATAGTTCCTGCCCTTCTGCACTCAACATATCATTCCCAAGAATTCCATCTATTCCTGGTATCAGCAGGCTCTCAACTACCGCCAGCTCGGTGATCTTGTGATACACTGGAAAGGACAATTCCACCCTTACTAAAGGAGCAGAAACCACCGTATCGGGAAATCCTCCCAGGACCACATTCTCCAGTATAGGGAACCAAGTTAGACAAGGTCCCTGCCAACACCAAAGATCTAGCGGATCCTGTGTCCCTCAAGAACTTAAAGTGTAGAGTTCTCAGATTTCAATTTTCCTGGGTAGACATATTTGTTAAATGGTCATAAATTACCAGTGGAATCACACAATACAGGTTTTACTTTACCTACATCTGGTTCACTACTAACCTGGGGATCAACAGTTTTACCACTCTTACTCTCTGAAATAGAATTATTTGAAATTAGCGAGATTGGCGTAGGCTGATTAACATTATTTTGATTCTTTTGGAGGTAATGGCTCCTGGCTCTACATTCAGCTTGTCGATGCCCTGGCTTATCACACCAAAAGCAATTACCTCTAACTTGATTAGTTTTACCCGAATTACCACGGTTAGAAAAATCCAGTGTGCCCACCACTCGAGTCCTTTCTGAGGCCACTACCAACATGATTGCTCATGCTACTATTTGGGGTACTAGATTGGTTTTTAAAGGGGTTATTTGACTTAGAAGACAAATTACTGTACTATTATTATTAGGGTATGAGGACGAGAAGTTACCTGACCCAGCCTGATGGGTCAGGACAAACTCATCAGCTACCTGACCCACCTTGGATAAAGTTAAAATTTTAGTGTCCTCCAGGTGAACCCTCAATTCTTTACTACACCTTCTTAAACTCCTCCAGTACCATCAGTTCCCTCAAGGAAGAGAAGGAAGCAACTTGACGACTTTTCAGCCAGTTGTCAAACTGCTCCTCCTTGAGACGAGC
This sequence comes from Palaemon carinicauda, assembly GCF_036898095.1. Taxonomy (NCBI): domain Eukaryota; kingdom Metazoa; phylum Arthropoda; class Malacostraca; order Decapoda; family Palaemonidae; genus Palaemon; species Palaemon carinicauda. The sequence continues at coordinate 11,231,311 of NC_090757.1, forward strand.
GTACTCAACATAATACATAGAATTGGGCTTGCCAGTGGTTCGGAATCTCTGGCGATAAGCCTCGGGGACCAAATCATAGGCCCTGAGAGCCAAAGCCTTTATTTTGTCATAATCTCTGGAAAGGCCCTCTTCCAATGCATTATACACCCGGAGTGCCTTGCCCGTCAATCTACACTGTATGAGTACCGTCCACATTTCTGTGTGGCCAAGAAAACCGGGTGGCAACCCTCTCAAAAACTTTAAAAAATTCTGGTACGCTCCTCATCAAAAATTGGAATTAACTTTAGTGCAGCTGAAATATCAAATTTGTCTGATGATCAGCTATAGGGAGAACTAAAATGATTAGGGGACCCTTGCACCTTGGCCAACTCAAGCTTAAGCAACTCAATCTCATGTTTCCGAGCCCTCTCGTCCTCCTCAAACTGCAGCTTCAATAACTCAATTCTCTTACAAATTATATGGAACTCCTCCTGCCCCTGGGACAATACAGGAGCGGACGGTGTTACATGGTTGGGCACTGCCACGTCAGCTAAAAAAGGGTTAGTTGAAATATTAACATTTTTAAAAGTCTTGGCCGGAGTAGGAAAATTGGCCGGACCTTCATACATAACCTTTACTGCAGGGGATTAGCGAACAGGGACAAACCAGGATTTAAGCTCACCTCATCGACTAATCCCTCTTGGTCTGACCCAAAGTAAGTGCCACTCTCAAAATCGCTGGCTAGGCCTCTAGCTACCTCATCGCCCTCAGCCAAACCTTGGGACACTTTCCTTAACCAATTTTAACAAATTGGCCCGAGTGTCAGAGGATCTCCAACCACCGGGCACACTGTACCAAATAAGCCCTTGTCAAAACTCTTAAATATTTTAAACAGTCAGCCGAACCCAAGAATTCAGACGGGTCAAAAGTAAAGTCCTCCATTTTAATGAAAATAATATCCTATGGGGAAGGAAAGCAACCAACCCAAAAATCAAATATCAACAATAAATACTGTCACATCCCTCCAGAGCTGATCTGCTCCCCCAAACACAGTACACCTGCGTACAATCCTGTCACAGTCGCCACTCGTTACAACCTGTGTAGGCCGTAGTTCTGGTTCTTTAAACTAATTTTTAAAGAGTCGTAGGCAGTACATTATTTTTGTAACTCTGTGAACCGAGGGAAGACAGAACAAAAACACTGGAAAAATCTAACATCATTTATTACAATACACTTAAATAAATTCAACCTGGTATCAGGAGTAACAAAGCTAAGACAAACACAGATGGGTTACAAAATGACCTGGAGGACTAATATACTGAGTCCTCTAAATACACAAGGTTGACCTATAGCTAATAATCTAAACTCTAGCATAGAAAAACTTAACAGATCTAAAGCATGGCTCATATATTAAGCTGGGCCCAAAATTTCAACAAACCACTACCCTATTACTAAACGGATAGGCAGAAGGAAGACAGGAGAAATGAAAAGGCAGAAAACCTTAAAATTACCTACCTACACACAAACGTTACAGGCTAAACCCAATACCAAATAATAAAACTTAACGAGACAGCATACAAATACACATACCACATTAAACTAAATGCATCAATACTTAAATACATTCACATAAAAGAATTATGCTGGGGGTCATAATTTATAGATACATGTATATATCTTAACACTGTATTAACTATTCGTGAAATAACTTAACAGCACTTAGCCATACATGGATTAGATGTCAGAGGGGGGGGATGAACATTCATCAGCATCAGAGGGAGTATTATTAACACCAGGAAAACGGGATGGGCATATCTATAACAATAATGAAAAGATCGTAACTTTACCTGGGTAATGACTCCCTACGTTCCTCCTAACGGACCCTTGGTCCACAGACGAGCAGCGTAACAGATGTGAGGACGCTCTTCGATCACGGCAATAGTACCTCCAACAGTGCCGGGACGGAACGACGGCACCGTCTTCCCGTAGGATCCTCAGGCGGGGAAAATAACGCAAAGCGAAGGTCGCAAGTGACATACACTTGCAGGACGTAACAAGAGAGGTGGCTATCGCAGGTGACAATACCCCTGCATACGTGGGCCGTGATCCAAAGAAGTGTACAATTTACCGCGGGTGGCTCAAAGACACCAGCAAAATAATCCTCCAAAGGCACAATTCCTTATGAGAGAAAATAAAAAGGCGTCCACCAACTGCTGCTAAATTAGGATCCACGTCTGTGATCAAGGTAGGGTCCGAACTGTTCATTCCAGGCAGTAGTAGTCTCGTCCACAGCTCTCACTAAAGACCAAACACTCTGAAAAAAAAATAAACAAAAGAGTTAATGGCCATTCACTAATTAACGAAGGAAGAAGGGCGAAGGTTATCACCGAACTCTTATGAAAAGGGCAGTTAACATTTACTCCTGCCGAAGACCGAATTTAATTATAAACAATGAAATAACCTAATTTAACATAACTCCTTCCTCCCCCAAGAAAAATAATTTTCATTCACTAAATGCAGAATTTTTCTTTTAATGATAAGCCACAAGGCTGGACAAAACATCAGAAAATGCAGGGCCACAAAAATTAAGAAAATTCAGGGAACACTAAAGCTACTACAAACCACTGATAAGATAAAATATCTTAAAGAAAAAAAATATTAAGTGTCAAACGTAGTATCTACAGTAATAAACCAATCACAAGGTAAAAAACATCTTAAACCTAAACAAAAGGACAAGAACATAGAAAGTTTTCAATACATCACCAAACATTTGGACAGAAATTCAATCCTATACCTGTCAACAATAATTTTAGTAGGCACAAAGGGGGAAAAAAAAAAAAAACTAGAATTATCCACACCAACCTAGGTCCTGGAACAATTTACAAGAGTACAAACCTGTTACCCGAGCTCAATATATATATATCTCGAAACATGGATGTAACCTCAACACATGCAACCAGGAGTACCGAGAAGGTCCCAAGAAACAGAGGGAGAGATCAAAACTTAGACACGCGAAAGAGCATCTGGGATGCAATTATCCACCCTTTAATGTGTTATATAATTAAATTGAACTCTTGTAGTTGAAGGGCCCAACGCAGAATCCTCTGGTTTGATCCCTTCACAAGTTTAATGAATACAAACGTATTATGGTCGGTCCAAATTTCTATAGGGAATGAAAAGTTAGTTACATATGGTTTAAAATGTACCAATGTCCGCACCAATGACAGAGCCTCTTTCTCAATGGTGGAGTACTTTCCTTCTGCCTCTAGTAACTTACAGCTATAATAAGATACGGGGCGTACTTCACCATCATCACTTCTTTGAAAGAGTACTCCCAATTCCTACGTCACTGGCATCTACGGCTATGATGAATGGTTTCTGAAAATTGGGAGAAACCAGTATTGGATCAGACACGAGTAACATCTTGAAGTTTTAAAAATGCTTCTTCGCATCGAGAAGACCAAATAAATTTCTGCCATTTTTTCAATAAATTAGTTAGAGGCTGTGCAAGGTCAGAGAAGTTTTGGACAAACCTACGGTAATATCCCAACACACCCAGCACTTTACGAACCTCTCTGACATTACACGGTCTCTTCAAAGCAACTATGGCCTCGAGATTGGCTTGCTTAGGAGCAACTTTGCCCAAGCCAATCTCGTGACCCAAATAACTAACTTTAGCTTTACCAAAGTTACATTTACCCAGATTCACAACGAGACCGGCGGCCCTAAGTGCCTCAAAAACTTTTCTTAATCTTACCAGGTGGGTCGGCCAGTCGTTTTTGTGTACCACCAAGTCATCTATATAGATTTCTGTACCTTCCAGGCCACAAATCACCCCGTTCATCAGACGCTGGAAAGTACAGGCAGTGTTCTTCATCCCAAAGGTCATTACTTTGCACTCTTAAAGCCCTGAGGGCGTCACAAATGCTGAAATTTCACGGGCACGGCCAGATAGGGGGACCTGCCAATACCCCTTTAACAGATCCAATTTTGTAATGAACCTCACAGGACCTATCAGGTCCAGACAATCCTCAATACGGGGAAGAGGAAAGGAATCATTTTTAGTAACCGAGTTTACCCTCCTATAGTCAACACACATACGATATTTACCATCAGGCTTCTTCACCAAGACTATAGGAGAACTCCATGGGCTTACTGATGGTTGTATGAGATTGTGCTCCAGCATGTACAGTCGCTCCCCTACTTACGAACATTCGAGTTAAGAACAACGGTACATACGAACATGTCTGCGCGTATGTCGAAAAATGTTCGGAAAGAGATTCTGTAAGTTAGATTTTGTATTGCGCGCCTTTTTCCGAGTAGTGCTTCTTTCCGCCGCTAATACCAAGGCTTGGCGCTGCGAGAGCTCACCCAGCATCCACCTTCCTCTGCCCAGTTCGTTGCAGTGTGTACGTGCGTGAACGTATCTCCTGTGCGCAAAGAACTTTTTTTATTTTTATCATTAAATATCTCGTACATCCATTATTCAATATGGTTGGTGAAAAGCGAAAGGCTTCTAGTGAGAGTGGTAGTGCAAAGAAGAGGCAAGCCATTTCATTTGAAACGAAAGTGGCAATAATAAAGAAGCTTGATACGGGTGAGAAAATGGTGAGCATTGCACGGGCACACAACTTGAATCGTTCGACCGTCTGTACTATTTATAAACAGAAAGATCGTATAATGGAGCACGTGAAAGGTGCAGTGCCGATGCAATCAACGATCATTAGCAAAAAAAAAAAGAAAAAAAAAAAAAAAAGGGAAAATCCTAAAAGAGATTGAGAAACTTCTCACCATTTGACTCGAGGATCAGCAGCAGCGGCGTATTCCTCTGAGCCTTATGCTCATTCAGGAGAAGGCCAAATCTATCTTTGAGGATGTCAAGGCTAAGGCTGGGGAAAGCGCTGCCGAAGAAATGTTTTCTGCCAGCCACGGGTGGTTTTCCCGTTTCAAGAAGAGGGCTAATCTCCACCATGTGTCCGTGTCCGGAGAGGCAGCATCTGCGGACAAAGAGGCTGCCGAGCGATTCCCCCAAGTGTCGAAGGAGATCATTGAGGAGGGTGGCTAGTCGGCTAAGCAGATCTTCAATGTCGACGAAACGGGTCTTCTTTGGAAGAAAATGCCAGAAAAAACCTACATTAGCCGTGAGGAGAAGACGATGCCCGGATATAAAGCGGCTAAAGACCGCCTAACCTTAATGCTTTGGGCGAATGCTGAAGGGAGCTACAAGCTGAAGCCGCTGCTAGTTTACCGGGCAGCTAACCCTCGAGCCCTGAAGAACGTGACGAAAAGCTCTCTCCCCGTTATATGGATGTCAAACATGAAGGCATGGGTAACACTCACTGTATTTGAGGACTGGTTCTTCCACCATTTCATCCCAGAAGTGAAGTTGTATTGCCGGGAAAATGGAATTCCATTCAAGATCCTGCTGGTGCTGGACAATGCCCCTGGCCACCCCCCGCACTTGGATGATTTTCATCCTGATGTCAAAGTTGTGTACCTGCCGCCCAATACAACTTCACTTCTTCAGCCGATGGACCAGGGCGTTATCGCCAATTTCAAGAAACATTACACCCAACGGACGTACAGGATGGCCTTGAAAGCAGTGGATTCTGACCCCGAGATGACCTTACGGAGCTACTGGAAGTCTTATAACATCTTTAACTGCGTAAAAAACATTGATGTATCATGGCGTGAGGTTACCGAGGTCAACCTCAACGCCGTGTGGAGGCTTCTATGCCCTCAGTTCGTCAACGACTTCCGTGGCTTTGATCAGGAGGGCATCAATAAAGAAATTCTCAGCACTCTTGTCGGCCTAAGTGACAAACTCGAGCTTAACCTGCAGGAGGAGGACTTCGAGGTGCTTGAGTCCCACGGGGAGGAATTGAGTAACCAAGACCTCATGGAGTTGGAGGCTCAGCAACGTGTCGAGGAGGAGGAGGAGGAAGAAACGCCTGTCCCCATGAAGAACTTAGAGACGAAACTCTTGGCCGAGGGGTTTTCGCTCATAGATAAAGCCATCGCACTCTTCGAGCAGCAAGACCCAAATATTGAACGTTGCACAAAGGTTGCAAATCAATTGAATGATGCCACACAGTGCTACCGCATCATTTATGATGAAAAAAAGAAGAAAACTCTGCAATCGTCGTTAGATCGCTTCTTTCGGCCAGTTTCTAGTAAATCCTCCAAGGAAGATACTCATCAACCCTCCTCATCTTCTCCTCGACCCTCAACTTCTTCCTACATTGAAGTTACAGAGGAGGAAGTAACTTTTTAAGCCCGTTCCAGCGACGACGAAGACCCTCTCATGATATAAAATCCTCCTCTTCCTCCTCCTCCATCATCTCCTTAAGCATCGAGTACATCTTCCAAAAGTAAGTTGAACTTCATTTTATTTATCTTATTACGTACATGTACATACTGTGTGTGTGTGTGTCTCTCTCTCTCTCTCTCTCTCTAACATACGTAGTACAGTACTGTACGTATTCTCTCCATTTTATTAAATGTTTTTTTTAGTACAAACCAATACAGGTTACTTATACAAGCCTTAAACATACTTATATAAACCTTCAATGTACTTATATAGGCCTTAAACATAAATTATAATACAAAATATAGCACTGAAGCAACTTACGAACGAATTCACCTTACGAACGATCGTTCGGAATGTAACTCTTTCGCAAGTTGGGGAGCGTCTGTATTTAATTTAGTCTTCCACAATGGCACGCTTCTCTGGACCGAGGCGATACGGGCTTTGCTTAACCGGAGAAGCGTCCCCAACATCAACATCATGCTGGAGCAACCTCGTCCTTCCTGGAGAGTCCTGAAACAAGTCAGAAAATTCCATAATTAGGCTTAGTATATCTCGTTTCTGAGGTGCCTCCAGATGCTCTAACCCCTCTTTTAATACACCTAAATTTTGCAAGTTATTACCTAGAGCATCTGAAGGCACCTGGTCCAAAACATCTTCCAAGTTTTCCTCAACAGGTGCAACCACACTCATAACTGGCTCAAAAACAATGGCCAAAGGATCCCGTCTATCAGAAGAGTAAGATTTCAACCTGTTATGTGGAAAATTTTACATTTACGTCGAGTTCCAGGGGCTTCAACTTCCTAATTGACCTCGGACAACTTTCTCAACACCTTCCAGGGGCCCTGGGTTCAAGGAAGTTGTCTAGGTCTGTGCTTAAAACTGATACCAAGTCCCCTGACTCAAATGAACGTACCTTACACTTCTGGTAAAATTTGATTTTCATCGTAGCTTGGGAAGCAGACAAATTATCTTTGGTATACTTCCAAGCTACGGCTAACTTGGACTTAGTTCACTAACAACTTCTCCCACCGTACGCTCTCCTCTCTGATTTGCTTCGAGCAATTCATTTTAGATTTCCAAAGGCCCTCGAACCTTGTGCCCAAATATTAATTCAAAGGGAGCAACGCCAGTAGAAGAATTGGGAAAATTCCTATGGCAAAGAGAGAAAAGGGAAGCCCCTTATCCCAATCCTCTCCTTGCTCATAACAATATATTTTTAATATACACTTAAGGGTCTGGTGAAATCTTTCCACCACACCCTGACTCTCAGGATGGTAGGGCACACTGGTATTGTGCTGAATGGCCAGTTCAGCACACTTACTCTTAAATACCCTGCTTGTAAAATTAGAGCTGCAATCTGACTGAATTTTACAAGGCAGTCCATACCTGGAGAAAAACTCCACTAATTTGTCAAAGACAGCTTTTGAGGTTATTTTCCTCATTGGAAAGGCCTCGGGAAAACGTGATGCTCTATCCATTATGGTCAGGAGATGCGTAAACCCTAACTTCGTCCTAGACAGAGGTCCTACCACATCAATTACCAATTCTGCAAAGGGTTCTCCAATTGAAGGAATTGGGTTGAGAAGCCTTGGGAATAGGTTGATTGGGTTTACCCATCACCTGACACACACCGCAAGTTCTTACAAATTTCTTCACCGAAGACATCATTCCTGGCCACCAAAAACATTTAATCAACCTACAAAAGGTTTTACTCAAGCCTAAGTGGCCAGAAAAGGAGTCCTCATGTGCAAGGCTTAACACAGCCTCCCTAAACTTGGTAGGTACGACAATTTGTCTCAAACAAGAAGTCACATTTAGTTGAGTTGGGGGACGACTGACCCTATACAACAATCCTTTCAAAACCACAAACCTGGGCCTGGTCAAATCGTTTGTATTACCTAACTCTAATGAAAATTCATCTTTTTGGGCTTGGATGAGAGAGACTGTCACAATCAGATTTCAATAATTTAAACATTCCAAAAATAGAACTATTGCTACTACTACTGTACTACCTTCTACTAGCCCGGGCTTCTCTACATCTACTTCTAAACTACTTAAATTTAGGTCATTATCATTATCAGCTTCCGCTGCACGCTTTGCAGAGGATCGAGTAGTTATTGCCACAGGGCACGCCGTGACAGAAACAATAGGAAATAATTCCTGCCCCTCTGCACTCAACATATTATCCCAAGGATTCCATCTATTCTTGGTATTGGCAGGCTCTCAACTACCGCCAGCTCGGTAACCTTGGGATACCCTGGGAAGGACAGTTCCACCCTTACTAAAGGAGCAGAAACCACCGTATCGGGAAATCCTCCCAGGACCACATATTTTCCAGTATAGGGAACTAAGTTAGACAAGGACCCTGCCAACACCAAAGATCTAGCGGATCCTGTGTCCCCTCAAGAACTTAACATAAAGGGTAGAGTTCTCAGATTTCAATTTTCCTGGGTAGACATATTTGTTAAATGGCCATAAATTACCAGTGGAATCACAATACAGGTTTTACTTTACCTACATCTGGTTCACTACTAACCTGGGGATCAACAGTTTTACCATTCTTACTCTCTGAAATAGAATTATTTGAAATTAGCTAGAATGGCGTAGGCTGATTAACATTATTTTGATTCTTATTTTGATTCTTTTGGAGGTAACGGCTCCTGGCTCAACCTTCAGCTTGTGGATGCCCTGGCTTATTACACCAAAAGCAATTACCTCTAACTTGATTAGTTTTACACGAATTGCCACAGTTAGAAAAAACCAGTGCGCCCACCACTCGAGTCCTTTCTCAGGCCAATACCAACAGGATTGCTCATGCTACTATTTGGGGGTACTAGATTGGTTTTTAAAGGGGTTATTTGACTTAGAAGACAAATTACTATCATTATTAGGGTATGAGGACAAGAAGTTACCTGACCCAGCCCGATGGGTCAGGACAAACTCATCAGCTACCTGAGCCGCCTTGGATAAAGTTAAAATTTTAGTGTCCTCCAGGTGAACCCTCAATTCTTTACTACACACCTTCTTAAACTCCTCCAGTACCATCAGTTCCCTCAAGGAAGAAAAGGAAACAACTTGACGACTTTTCAGCCAGTTGTCAAACTGCTCCTCGAGACAAGCGTACTCAACATAAGACATAGAATTGGGCTTGCCAGTGGTTCGGAGTCTCTGGGGATAGGCCTCAGGGACCAAATCATAGGCCCTGAGAACCAAAGCCCTTGTCATAATCTCTGGCAAGGCCCGCTTCCAATGCATTATACACCCGGAGTGCCTTGCCCGTCAATCTACACTGTACGAGTACCGTCCACATTTCTGTGGGCCAAGACAACTGGGTGGCAACCCTCTCAAAAGCTTTAAAAAATTCTGGTACGCTCCCCTCATCAAAAATTGGAATTAACTTTAGTGCAGCTGAAATATTAAATTTGTCTGATGATGAGCTATAGGGAGAAATACAATGATTAGGGGACCCTTGCACCTTGGCCAACTCAAGCTTAAGCAACTCAATCTCATGTTTCCGGGCCCTCTCGTCATCCTCAAACTGCAGCTTCAATAACTCAATTCTCTTACAAATTATATGGAACTCCTCCTGCCCCTGGGCCAATACAGGAGCGGATGGTGTTACATGGTTGGGCACAGCCTTGTCAGCTAAAAAGGGGTTAGTTGAAATATTAACATTTTCAAAAGTCCTGGCCGGAGTAGGAAAATTGGCCGGACCTTCATACATAACCTTTACTGCAGGGGGATCAGCGAACAGGGACAAACCAGGATTTAAGCTCACCTCATCGACTATGGATCCCTCTTGGTCCGACCCAAAATAAGTGCCACTCTCAAAATCGCTGGCTAGGCCTCTAGCTACCTCATTGCCCTCAGCCAACCCTTGGGACACTTTTTCCTTAACCAGTTTTAACAAATTGGCCCGAGTGTCAGAGGACTTATGAGGGATCTCCAACCACCAGGTACACTGTACCAAATAAGCCCTTGTCAAAACTCCTAAATATTTTAAACAGTCAGCCGAACCCAAGAAATCCGACGGGTCAAAAGTAAAGTCCTCCATTTTAATGAAATAATATCCTATGGGGAAGGAAAGCAACTAAATCAAATATCAACAATAAATACTGTCACATCCCTCCAGAGTTGAACTGCTCCCCCAAACACCGAGTACACCTGCGTACGATCCTGTCACGGTCGCCACTTGTTATGACCTGTGTAGGCCGTAGTTCTGGTTCTTTAAACTTTAATTTTTAAAGGAGTCGTGGGCAGCACATTATTTGTGTAACTCGGTGAACTGAGGGAAGACAGAACAAAAACACTGGAAAAATCTAACAACATTCATTACAATACACTTAAGGGATTTTGACGTAGGAAAAATCTATTTCTGGGGAGAGACCTCTGTCGCCCAGTGAAAAGTCCTTGTCACTTTTCTGATATAAATAACTTCCAAATATACCAGAGAAAGTTAAAAGTATGGAATGCAGAGGTTACTACCCTCGCGCGATCACCCCTAAGGGCGTCGTGTATAAAGAAAGGGCGTGTGAAAGCCACTATTCACAGGTTTGTCTTCCATTTAGAGTATTCCTTCGTCAATATTCACGAGGGGTGAGCCGCAACAGCAGTCTTAACCGCACCAACCTGAGCCATCCGACCGACGCCCGACACCAGCGCCATCTGACATCCTTCTGTATGGATTTCAAAATTGGCTTGGACAGGAAAGGGAAGGGAGAAACAGGGAAGGGTTTCATCGGGCGACACAGGTTTCTCCCCAGAAATAGATTTTATTTTTCCTTTGTCAAAATCCCTTTTCTGGGTCGACCTGTGTTCGCCGGTGAAAATTTACAAGAGAATGCCTTCCAAGCCCATGAGTATCAATTAAACAAGTAAATGAAAACATCTTAATGCGTGTAAAAGGTTTACTGAAATAATATTTGGAATGGTTGAGAAAAATCTCGACATAGAAAAACCAAAGATTTCTTAAGAATAAAGTTGTTAAATATCTAGGAGTAATGAATAAATATCTTAGGAGTAAAGATTATATACATTAATAAACAATTTACCACAAAGAGTGAACATCGTTCATAATTGACACATCAAAGCATGATACTAGGGGAGTTGAATCCGTTCCACCGAGGTGAGGGGCATCGTGGTGAGAGTGGCAAGTAGAAGGGAGAAGAAAGAGTTGGACGAAAATGAAATTGGAAGGAACAGGAAGACTAATCTGGGGAGATGATACTCCCAGCTGCAATGGTAGAAAATTTTAGGGCTTGTATGTTCTTTAGATAGTAGCGTTTAAAGATCATAGATAATTTCCAACCTGTATACTTTTTAAGATCATTAAAATTCATGTTTTGAAAGTAGTTGAGGTGGCTACTCCCCGAATATCGTGTGCATGAGGAAAGGATTCCGGGTTAGCCTGTTGATGAAGTAAAGTATTTGGTGTCTAATACCTTGAATGGAGATAGTACCTCTTTGTTCTCTGATGAACAAGGGACCGGAGGAACATGTGGTAGATCTAGCTAAAGAAGCCCTATGAGTCACTACTGGACAGAGAAGCAATTTGTGGAAGAGGGATAATCTTCCAAGGAGACCATCTGTTTTGAGGGTCTTCATTTTAGCTAGGAAACTTCTATCCGGGGAGAGCAGTACTTTTCCTGACGGGAGGAAATCTAGGTTCTCAGGATTACGGGAGAGAGCTGCTAATTCTGGCATTCTGGCACCTGAGGCCATGGCTGTAAGAAATAGGGTCTTTCTAAGTAGCGAAATGTACGAGCAGGATTCGTTATTGGTTTCTGATGCCAATTTCAAAACATAGTTTAGAAACCATGAGACCTTTTGTGGACGGATATTATTATTATTGCGTAGTTTGTGCAATACTTTCATTAGAAGATTCCCTGGTGGAAATAGGTAAATCTTCTAAGCTGACTTGATGGTGGTTAAAGTGCTAACTGTTAGGCCTTTGCCAAATAGGAACCTCAAGAAAGAGAGGCTATATTCGGAGACATACGAGCATGGTCTGAACCCTTAGGGAATCTGCTAGTTGTTAACGGCCGAATCCTATTGGCGAATTGCCGAGTCCCTTTTGTCTGATTCGATGAAGAGATCGTTTTCCGGTTCAATGTTCGCATCTCTACGATCTGCAAATTTCCTGTAGTCCACAAAGTTAGAGTTTTGGTTATCATTGAGTAATCTGACACAGTGAGTTTGGACTACTTGAGTCAGTTTGGGGAACGGGATCCGGAAGGGACAGAGTTTCAACTCGAGGAGAAGAGGAAACCAACTGTTCTTGGCCAGTGAGGTGGTACTAAAGCCACTGCCCCCCGGAAGGGGTGTAGTTTGTGTAAAAGTCTCATTAGAAGATTCACTGGGGAAAATAGGTAAACCACCTTCTAATGGTTCCTGAGTATCCACCGGAATGAAATTATGTCTAGAGACCATTCCGACTCCAGTGGTTTCGTCCTGGCTAGTGAGTCCGCTCTCACATTCTGGACTCCCGCTAGGTGAGTTACTGACAGGAACCAGTTCTTTTCTGTTGGCCAGGCGAAGATAGTGACCAGGATCCGATTCAGGTTGGGTGACTTGGATCCTCCCCTGTTGTCGCCGTGTACTACGTCTGTTCTGTCTGACACTACAGTACTCTGATGTGGCTCGACCTCGGAGGAGTGTCTCTTCAGGGTCAAGAACACTGCCATGGCTTCGAGAACATTGGTATGGGACTGTTTCATGGCGGGTGACCAAGATCCCTGAAACATCTGATGTTCAGAGTAATCCCCCCCATCCACTTAGAGGCGCGGCTGCATGGATGTCACTTGTGGAGGTGGGAATTGTAGGGGAACCGATTTGGAGAGGTTCTTCGGTTCGGACCATGGACGTAGTCTCATTTTCAAGACAGAGGGGATCTTCGAGACCTTGTCTCTTAAGGGTACCGTAGCTCTCTCTCTCCAAACTCAACTGATGCCTTTGAGTTTGGATTTTAATAGGAGACCCGTTATTGTAGTGAATTAGGGAAGACTGATGATACTCTCTAAGGTTCTTCTGGGTACATTTTTGTGTTTGAGAAAATTCTCAATCTTGGAAGCTATTCCTCTTACCTTTTTGGAAGGGAGAGACAACGTGCGCTTCGAAAGGTCGCACTGAATGTCTAACCAATCTATGTGGCCTGATGGTTGCAGGCGAAACTTTTGGAGATTGACCCGAAATCACAGGTTGTCGAGAAATTGAAGAACTTCCTTCGTAGCTCTGTTGCCTTCTATGGCCAACCGGGCCCAAATGAGCCAACCATCTAGATAAGCAATGATCTGTATCTCTTGATTCCTGAGTTGTTCTAACACTGTCTCTTCCAGTTCCGTGAATATCCTGGGATCAATGTTGAGGCCGAAGGGCATGTCTTGAGCGCAAAGGCTTTCCTGCCTAGGCGGAAACCCAGATAAGGAGAGAAGTTTCGAGCTATAGGCACATGATAATAGTCGTTGGTAAGATCGACAGAGGTGGTGACGCCCCCACAGGGAAGTAAGGTCCGTACCCGAGAGATGGACAACATCCGGAACTTGTCGCAGAGAATGTACGAGTTTAGCTTTGACAAGTCCCGGTCCACTCTCAATGCCGACAAGCCTTTCTCCGGAATTTTGAACAGGCGGCCTTGGAACTTCGGTGATCGGTCCCGTTTGATTGCTTTCTTCTTGACTAACTCTCTGGTGTACTCTTTCAGGATGGGAGTGGATTTCTGGGAGAGGGTCACTGGTAGAGGAGGAGGACCTTGTGGCCATTTCCACTTCAAACCTTTAGGGATTATGCTATGAGCCCACGGACCGAAGGTCCAATGGTCTTGAAAGAGGTAAAGTCTCTCCCCTACTGGGACTACCTCGTTGTGAGGGAGTGAACCAAGGGGGATCCTGATGCATAGTCGACGAATCAGAGGAAGACTGTGATGTCGAGTGGGTAACTGACTATTGATGGCAGTGACCCCGGTTTGTTTTGTAGAGGGCAACTCTCTGCTTCTTCTTGAAGAAAGCTTGCTTTTGGTCTTCGACCTTCTTTCTGGCAATGAGGCCCCGTCTTTCCTGCAATTTTGGGTTGCCCTCGTATCATCTTGTAGAACGTTGTTCACCTCCTCCTGAGGAAGTGTGTTTTACTTCATCAGGAGGAACTATCAGCCTGCTCGATTCCTGTCTGATAGAGGCCTCAGACAGAACGTATTTCCCACAACTAACCCGATCAGACCACCAAACGTGTAGGTCAAATTGGAAGGGCAGAGATTGGTTCTTCCTGAATATCCGAAACAAAGTCTCGGTGGGATAAATCGAGGCTAGGGTCTCCCCGAGGTGGGGTCCGGCTCTTTAAGAGCCGGTATGGCCGAACCATCTTGGTCAGTCTGAATAGTAAGACCTGTCCATTTATCCATAGTAGGCAAGGCAACAATGAGAGCATCTGTAGATATGTCGTATTCCCCATTGTGTGGCGTGAGCTTGGAATTAATGTAACCCCCCAGACCGACAACATCCTGGTCCAGACAGATCGGGCCTGCCCTTTAGGAAATACCGTTACCTTCTGTACCTTGTCTAACCTAACCAAGGTATGCACTTTCAATCTAACAAATCTGTTGAATGGGAATTCTAGTACCCGAGAGTAAATTCTACGTCCCCCAGAGGGCGGACGTCCATGTCATCCAGAGTCATGGTACTATCTATATATGGAACATGTAAGGCAAATATCTGTGTGTTGTTTTTATCGAAGGAGGTTACTTCGATATGCCTGGGGCTGTAGGGGAGTCATCAGAGTTCCTGAACGGATCCGACTCACCACCATATCTTTGAGCTCCGTCATAGCCCTTTGGCTTTCCCTAGAATGTGTTGCTTTTAGCAGTCACGGTTTTATGCAAGGTAACATGAACATCAGGATCCTTTGAGGGTCCTAGGTCGGTGTCGCAGGTAATTGCAAAGATGAAGGCTCAAAACTCATCCCCACCTACCTGGCCGTCCATGGGGTCGACGTCCAACCTTAGAGAGGACACTCCGAGGAGATAGGGACCTCTAGATGGAGCATTCCTTCCAAACCTTGATACCCAAGGGTGGAGAGCCTCTCTTGCAGGCCGGAGAGATTCATCATCATCCTGAAAGAAGTGAGGGGATTAGTGATGAAGGAGAAGACCGTTCTCCTCAATAAGCAATGCATACATTAATCCGGATCAAATTAAATCATCGTCAAAGGATACCAAAAGGAAACATATTAGAACCAACTTACATCATGGGTCTGGAGTAGCGAGGACAGCTCGTAGCAGAACGTGAATGACTCCGGGAACCACACCATGTAGGCAGATCTTTTGTAAAAGAAAGGGGACATAAGTCTGGATGTTCCTTGAAACTTGGTAAGTGATCCTATTCACAGGCTGGGATCAGCCGTATAGCTAATAAAATGCCTATATTTAATTCTATATGTATTTCGTGTTCAAAATAGAAATAAATTAATTATGCCTATATTTATGCATATATTTAATTCTAACTATGCATAAATGAGGATAAATATCCATACAACATAGTGTTCAAAATAGAAATAAATTAATCATGCCTATATTTATGCATATATTTAATTCTAACTATGTATAAATATGGATAAATATCCATACAAAATCGTGTTCAAATAGCAATAAATTTCCACTCAGTACTTGGAACCGAACGCTAGCCCCTTCTAATGAAAAGCCAGGTCGAAAACAACCATGCCATGAGAGGCTATCTTCTGTTCCTTGAGACTCTGGTCAGTGAACAGATGAATCAATAGAATACTAATAGCCAGTAACCACATAACATGTAACTATAACCTCATCGGTAAAATAAAGTTAACCCCGGTTCTGAACGTCTGAGTCAGGGGTGGCCAACCTATGGCGCATGCGCCAACAGAGGCGCATTTCATGATTACAAGTGACGCACTATACCCCAAGATGGTAAATTGAATGACTTTTCTTTAAAATTGGTAATTATGTTCATATATTTTCATTAGGACTTCCAAGAATAGCTAATGAATATTACCAACGCAAATTCAAAGTGTCATTAAAGTAAGTACAGTTTACTTTGTATTCATGTTAAATCCTTTCCTTTACAGCTAAAACCAAAGATTGGCCACCCGTGGTCTGAGTGATCTCTGTTTCCACCGGAGATCCGGTAAGAAAGGTCAGTCACAGTGAAAACGTGAACACCAGAGGAAATCTAATATTAACCTCAATGCTGAATGCCTGTACGATATTGTGATTATTCATGAAAAAGGGGTTCATACCCTGGTTTCTTATCGTCTGATTGATCAAAAAGCTAACACCTTAATATATTAAGAAATTATATGAATAATCAGTAACCACGTAACATGAAAATAATCTTCATCGATATCACATTGTTAACTCCAGTTCTGATCGTCTGCTTGATCTCTGTTTGTACCGGAGACCCGGTGACAAAAGCCCGTCATCGTGATATCGTGACCGTCATCGGTACGATAACATTACCCTCAATTCTGAATGTGTTATCTCCAGTGAAGCCGGAGATTCGATGAAAAAAGGGGCCGTAATAGTGTAATTGTGATCAAACATGACAAAGGTTCGTGTGCAAAAGGCCTCAGCCAGAGTCTGAGTGCTGGATTTCACCGTTGCACCCCAAATATCTGACTAATTCTCACCTAATGAGTATCCATCATAGCGGAGTATAACTCAAGGCGGAGCTAAGGGTGTCGGCATAAAACTACCCCAATTAATGACTCGTACACTAACGTAACCTATTAATAGTGCTAGCTATATTAACAGTAACCAAATCAATAAAACGTGTATAACATTAAACCTAATATCAACTCGGATAATAAGAGGAGGCATGAATAACTCGTGATCGTAAATAAACGGAAAACGGGAAATCCACCCCTCTTACTCGAGCTAATAAAGAAAACGAGAGGAGTACAGTACCTCGTATCTGTAGAACAGGAAATGAGCACACTATGCTCTCGCTCTCGGGGTTACATAATAAAAAAAACCAACATCACACAATAATATTAGAAAAATAAAAAATTGATTGCTTTACTCTTAGTAATTGTAATAACCATGAACGAAGAATAACGACAACATAACAACAAACAAAGATTTAGTCTAAATCGCGCATCCTGAGGCGAGTACAACACTAACAAAGTCTAAATCGCTATTCTTCGTAGGTCCAAATTGGACTTGCTAGCAAATAAATACCATAGTAAAAACTAATAATAAATAATGATACTAAATTGGTCATAAAACGTAAGTGATATGACCTAGGTGACAGAGTACCAGATGGGCAATAACTTGAAAATTTACCGAAGCGAACACAACCCAAAATGAGCTGGTGTCGGACGTCAGTAGGGTGGCTCAGGTTGGTGCGGTTGAGACCGCTGTTGCTGCTCACCCCTCGTGAATATTGACGAAGGAATACTCTAAATGGAAGACTACCTGTGAATAGTGGCTTTCACACGCCCTTTCTTTACACACGACGCCCTTAGGGGTGATCGCGCGAGGGTAGTAACCTCTGCATTCCATACTTTAACTTTCTCTGGTATATTTGGAAGTTATTTATATCAGAAAAGTGACAAGAAGGGCTTTTCACCGGCGAACACAGGTCGACTCAGAAAAATAAACTCAACCTGGTATCAGGAGTAACAAAGCTAAGACAAACACCAATGGGTTACAAAATGACCTGGATGACTAATATACTGAGTCCTCTAAATACACAAAGTTGACCTATAGCTAATAATCCAAACCCTAGCATAGAAAAACTAAACAGATCAAAAGCATGACTCATATTAAGCTGGGGCGAAAATTTCAACAAACCACTACCCTATTACTAAACGGATAGGCAGAAGGAAGACAGGAGAAATGAAAAGGCAGAAAACCTTAAAATTACCTACCTACACACAAACGTTACAGGCTAAACCCAATACCAAATGATAAAACTTAACGAGACAGCATACAAATACACATACCACATTAAACTAAATGCACCAATACTTAAATACATTCACATAAAAGAATTATGCTGGGGGTCATAATTTATAGATACATGTATATATCTTAACACTGTATTAACTATTCGTGAAATAACTTAACAGTACTTATCCATACATGGATTAGATGGCAGAGGGGGGACCAACGTTCATCAGCATCAGAGGGAGTATTATTAACACCAGGAAAACGGGCTGGGCATATCCATAACGATAATGAAAAGATCGTAACTTTACCTGGGTAGAGACTCCCAACGTTCCTCCTAACGGTCCCTTGGTCCACAGACGAGCAGCGTAACAGATGTGATGATGCTCTTTGATCACGGCAATAGTGCCTCCAACAGTGCCGGGACGGAACGACGGCACCGTCTTCCCGCAGGATCCACAGGCGGGGAAAATAACGCAAAGCGAAGGTCGCAAGTGACATACACTTGCAGGACGTAACAAGAGAGGTAGCTATCACAGGTGACGATACCCCTACATACGTGGGCTGTGATCCAAAGAAGTGTACAATTTACCGCGGGTGGCTCAAAGACACCAGCGAAATAATCCTCCAAAGGCACAATTCCTTATGAGAAAATAAAAAGGCGTCCACCAACTGCTGCTAAATTAGGATCCACGTCTGTGATCAAGGTAGGGTCAACTGTTCATTCCAGGCAGCAGTAGTCTCGTCCACGGCTCTCACTAAAAACCAAACACTCTGAAAAAAAACAAAAGAGTTAATGGCCATTCACTAATTAACGAAGGAGGAAGGGCGAAGGTTATCACCTAACTCTTATGAAAAGGGCAGTTAACATTTACTCCTGTCGAAGACCGAATTTGTTTATAAACAATGAAATAACCTAATTTAACATAATACCTTCCTCCCCAACAAAAAAAATTTTCATTCACTAAATACAGAATTTTTCTTTTAATAAGCCACAAGGCTGGACAAAACATCAGAAAATGCGGGGCCATAAAAATAAAGATAATTCAGGGAAAACACTAAAGCTACTACAAACCACTGCTAAGATAAAATATCTTAAACCCCCCCAAAAAATATAAAGAGTCAAACGTAGTATCTACAGTAATAAAAAAATCACAAGGTAAAAACATCTTAAACCTAAACAAAAGGACAAGAACATAGCAAGTTTTAAATACATCACCAAACATTTGGACAGAAATTCAATCATATACCTGTCAACAATAAATTTTAGTAGGCACACAAAGGGAAAAAAAAAAAACTAGAATTATCCACACCAACCTAGGTCCTGGAACAATTTACAAGAGTACAAACCTGTTACCCGGGCTCAATATATACATATCTCGAAACACGGATGTAACCTCAACACATGCAACCAGGAGTACCGAGAAGGTCCCAAGAAACAGAGGGAGAGATCAAAACTTAAGACACGCGAGAGAGCATCCGGGATGCAATTATCCACCCCCTTTAATGTGTTTTATAATTAAATTGAACTCTTGTAGCTGAAGGGCCCAACGCAGAATCCTCTGGTTTGATCCCTTCATACATACAATGAATACCAACGGATTATGGTCGGTCCAAATTTCTATAGGGAATGAAAAGTTAGTTACATATGGTTTAAAATGTACCAATGTCCGCACCAATGCCAGAGCCTCTTTCTCAATGGTTGAGTATTCTTTCTGCCTCTAGTAATTTACGGCTGTAGTAAGATACGGGGCGTACTTCACCATCATCACTACTTTGAAAGGACTCCCAATTCCTACATCACTGGCATCTTGAAAATTGGGAGAAACCAATATGGGATTGGACATGAGTAACATCTTAAGTTTTAAAAATGCTTCTTTGCATCGAGAAGACCAAATAAATTTCTGCCCTTTTTTCAATAAATTGGTTAAGAGGCTGTGCAAGGTCAGAGAAGTTTCGGACAAACCTACGGTAATATCCCAACATACCCAGCACTTTACGAACCCCTCTGACATTACACTGTCTCTTCAAAGCAACTATGGCCTTGATATTGGCTTCCTTAGGAGCAACTTTACCAAAGGCAATCTCGTGACCCAAATAACTAACTTTAGCTTTCCCAAAGTTACATTTACCCAGATTCACAACAAGACCGGCGGCCCGAAGTGCCTCAAAAACTTTTCTTAATCTTACCAGGTGGGTCCGCCAGTCGTTACTGTGTACCACTAAGTCATCTACGGTATGTAGATTTCTGTACCTTCCAGGCCACAAATCACCCCGTTCATCAGACGCTGGAAAGTACAGGCAGGGTTCTTCATCCCAAAGGTCATTACTTTGCACTCTTAAAGCCCTGAGGGCATCACTAATACTGAAATTTCACGGGCACGGCCAGATAG
Source organism: Palaemon carinicauda (assembly GCF_036898095.1). Classification (NCBI taxonomy): domain Eukaryota; kingdom Metazoa; phylum Arthropoda; class Malacostraca; order Decapoda; family Palaemonidae; genus Palaemon; species Palaemon carinicauda. The sequence continues at coordinate 11,251,901 of NC_090757.1, forward strand.
GGGGACCTGCCAATACCCCTTTAACAGATCCAATTTTGTAATGAACCTCACAGGACCTATCAGGTCCAGACAATCCTCAATACGGGGAAGAGGAAAGGAATCATTTTTAGTAACCGAGTGTACCCTCCTATAGTCAACACACATACGATATTTACCATCAGGCTTCTTCACCAAGACTATAGGAGAACTCCATGGGCTTACTGATGGTTGTATGAGATTGTGCTCCAGCATGTATTTAATTTAGTCTTCCACAATGGCACGCTTCTCTGAACCGAGGCGATACGGGCTTTGCTTAATCGGAGAAGCATCCCCAACATCAACATCATGCTGGAGCAACCTCGTCCTTCCTGGAGAGTCCTGAAACAAGTCAGAAAATTCCATAATTAGGCTTAGTATACCTTGTTTCTGAGGTGCCTCCAGATACTCTAACCGCTCTTTTAATACACCTAAATTTTGCAAGTTATTACCTAGAGCATCTGAAGGCACCTGGTCCAAAACATCTTCCAAGTTTTCCTCAACAGGTGCAACCACACTCATAACTGGCTCAAAAACAATGGCCAAAGGATCCTGTCTATCAGAAGAGTAAGATTTCAACCTGTTTGTGGAAAATTTTACATTTACATCGAGTTCCAGGGGCTTCAACTTCCTAATTGACCTCAGACAACTTTCTCAACACCTTCCAGGGGCCCTTGTACCTGGGTTCAAGGAAGTTGTCTGGGTCTGTGCTTAAAACTAATACCAAGTCCCCTGACTCAAATGAACGTACCTTACACTTCTAGTTAAATTTGGTTTTCATCGTAGCTTGGGAAGCAGACAAATTATCTTTGGCATACTGTACTTCCAAGCTACGGCTAACTTGGACTTAAGTTCACTAACAACTCCCACCGTACGCTCTTCTCTCTGATTTGCTTCGAGCAATTCATGGAAGATTTCCAAAGTTCCTCGAACCTTGTGCCCAAATATTAATTCAAAGGGAGCAACGCCAGTAGAAGAATTGGGAAAATTCCTTATGGCAAGAGAGAAAAGGGAAGCCCCTTATCCCAATCCTCTCCTTGCTCATAACTATTTTTTTAATATACACTTAAGGGTCTGGTGAAATCTTTCCACCACACCCTGACTCTCTGGATGGTAGGGTACACTGGTATTGTGCTGAATGGCCAATTCAGCACACTTACTCTTAAATACCCTGCTTGTAAAATTAGAGCTGCAATCTGACTGAATTTTACAAGGCAGTCCATACCTGGAGAAAAACTCCACTACTTTGTCAAAGACAGCTTTTGAGGTTATTTTCCTCATTGGAAAGGCCTCAGGAAAACGTGATGCTCTATCCATTATGGTCAGGAGATGCGTAAACCCTAACTTCATCCAAGGCAGAGGTTCTACCACATCAAATACCAATTCTGCAAAGGGTTCTCCAATTTAAGGAATTGGGTTAAGAGGAGCCTTGGGGATAGGTTGATTGGGTTTACCCATCACCTTACACACTTCACAAGTTCTTACAAATTTCTTCACCGAAGACTTTATTCCTGGCCACCAAAAACATTTACTCAACCTACAAAAAGTTTTACTTAAGCCGAAGTGGCTAGAAAAGGAGTCCTCATGTGCAAGGCTTAACACAGCCTCCCTAAACTTGGTAGGTACGACAATTTGTCTCAAACAAGAAGTCGCATTTAGTTGATGAGCTGGGGGACGACTGACCCTATACAACAATCCTTTCAAAACAACAAACCTGGGCCTGGTCAAATCGTCTGTATTACCCAACTCGAATGAAAATTCATCTTTTTGGGCTTGTATTGAGAGACTGGCACAATCAGATTTCAATAATTTAAACATTCCAAAACTAGAACTACTCCTACTACTACTACCTTCTACTAGCCCAGGCTTCTCTACCTCTACTTCTAAACTACTTAAATTTGGGTCATTATCATTATCAGCTTCCGCTGCACGCTTTGCAGAGGCTCGAGTAATTATTGCCACAGGGCACGCCGTGACAGAAACATTAGGAAATAATTCCTGCCCCTCTGCACTCAACATATCATTCCCAAGGATTCCGTCTATTCCTGGTATTGGCAGGCTCTCAACTACCGTCAGCTCGGTAACCTTGTGATACCCTGGCAAGGACAGTTCCACCCTTACTAAAGGGGCAGAAACCACCGTATCTAGAAATCCTCCCAGGACTACATTCTCCAGAATAGGGAACAAAGTTAGACAAGGACCCTGCCAACACCAAAGATTTAGCGGATCCTGTGTCCATCAAGAACTTAACATAAAGGGTAGAGTTCTCAGATTTCAATTTTCCTGGGTAAATATATTTGTTAAATGGTCATAAATTACCAGTGGAATCACACAATACAGGTTTTACTTTACCTACATCTGGGGATCAACAGTTTTACCATTCTTACTCTCTGAAATAGAATTATTTGAAATTAGCGAGATTGGCGTAGGCTGATTAACATTATTTTGATTCTTATTTTGATTCTTTTGGAGGTAACGGCTCCGGGCTCTACATTCAGCTTGTCGATGCCATGGCTTATTACACCAAAAGCAATTACCTCTAACTTGATTGGTTTTACCCGAATTGCCATGGTTAGAAAAAACCAGTGTGCCCACCACTCGAGTCCTTTCTGAGGCCACTACCAACATGATTGCTCATGCTACTATTTGGGGTACTAGATTGGTTTTTAAAGGGGTTATTTGACTTTGAAGACAAATTACTATTATTATTAGGGTATGAGGACGAGAAGTTACCTGACCCAGCCTGATGGGTCAGGACAAACTCATCAGCTACCTGAGCCGCCTTGGATAAAGTTAAAATTTTAGTGTCCTCCAGATGAACCCTCAATTCTTTACTACACACCTCCTTAAACTCCTCCAGTACCATCAGTTCCCTCAAGGAAGAGAAGTAAGCAATTTGACGACTTTTCAGCCAGTTGTCAAACTAAACTGCTCCTCCTTGAGACGAGCGTACTCAACCTAAGACATAGAATTGGGCTTGTCAGTGGTTCGGAATCTCTGGCGATAGGCCTCAGGGACCAAATCATAGGCCCTGAGAACCAAAGCCTTTATTTTGACATAATCTCTGGCAAGGCCCGCTTCCAATGCATTATACACCCGGAGTGCCTTGCCCGTCAATCTACACTGTATGAGTACCGTCCACGTTCCTGTGGGCCAAGACAACCGGGTGGCAACCCTCTCAGAAACTAAAAAATTCTGGTACGCTCCTCTCATCAAAAATTGGAATTAACTTTAGTGCAGCTGAAATATTAAATTTGTCTGATGAGCAGCTATAGGGAGAACTAAAATGATTAGGGGACCCTTGCACCTTGGCCAACTCAAGCTTAAACTTGAGCAACTCAATCTCATGTTTCTGGGCCCTCTCGTCCTCCTCAAACTGCAACTTCAATAACTCAATTCTCTTACAAATTATATGGAACTCCTCCTGCCCCTGGGCCAATACAGGAGCGGATGGTGTTACATGGTTGGGCACAGCCTCGTCAGCTAAAAAGGGGTTAGTTGAAATATTAACATTTTCAAAAGTCCTGGCCGGAGTAGGAAAATTGGCCTTTACTGCAGGGGGATCAGCGAACAGGGACAAACCAGGATTTAAGCTCACCTCATCGACTATGGATCCCTCTTGGTCTGACCCAAAATAAGTGCCACTCTCAAAATCGCTAGCTAGGCCTCTAGCTACCTCATTGCCCTCAGCCAAACCTTTGAACACTTTTTCCTTAACCAGTTTTAACAAATTGGCCTGAGTGTCAGAGGACTTATGAGGGATCTCCAACCACCGGGAACACTGTACCAAATAAGCCCTTGTCAAAACTCCTAAATTATTTAAACAGTCAGCCGAACCCAAGAATTCCGACGGGTCAAAAGTAAAGTCCTCCATTTTAATGAAAATAATATCCTATGGGGAAGGAAAGCAACTAAACCAAAAATCAAATATCAGCAATAAATACTGTCACATCCCTCCAGAGTTGAACTGCTCCCCCAAACACCGAGTACACCTGCGTACGATCCTGTCACGGTCGCCACTCGTTACGACCTATGTAGGCCGTAGTTCTGGTTCTTTAAACTTTAATTTTTAAATTAGTCGTAGGCAGTACATTATTTATGTAACTTGGTGAACTGAGGGAAGACAGAACAAAAAACACTGGAAAAATCTAACAACATTTATTACAATACACTTGAATAAATTCAACCTGGTATCAGGAGTAACAAAGCTAAGACAAACACCGATGGATTACAAAATGACCTGGAGGACTAATATACTGAGTCCTCTAAATACACAAGGTTGACCTATAGCTAATAATCTAAACCCTAGCATAGAAAAACTAAACAGATCAAAAGCATGGCTCATATACAGTATTAAGCTGGGCCCAAAATTTCAACAAACCACTACCCTATTACTAAACTGATAGGCAGAAAGAAGACTGGAGAAATGAAAAGGCAGAAAACCTTAAAATTACCTACCTACACACAAACATTACAGGCTAAACCCAATACAGTGGTACCTCTACATACGAATTCAATCCGTTCCAGAACCAACTTAGGATGTAGAAAATGTTCGGATGTAGAAACTAATTTTCCCAGAAGAATACATTGAAATAGGATTAATCCGGGGTTGAGCCCAAAAACCTGTGATAACTTCTTAATAAACTACTACACATAATTTCCCATGAGAATAATGCACACTAAATTAGATAATAGACATGTAAAAAAGAATTATCAAAATATGATAAATAAGAATTTGGTTTTTAGCGTCACTTTACCTTAGAAACTCCAGCGCAGGTGTTGTTGGTCTTGCTACGCAGAGAGGAGACAGACGGGCGGCGAGGAGGTAGAGAGGTTAACTACGATAAACGTACACTACCGTAACTTATTCTAACTTACACTAAGTGAACTTTAACATAACCTAGCTTATTTTTTTCTATTTTTCTATTTTATATTTTTACATTTTCTTTTTTTCTTTTTGATGATTAATTTTAATCACTTTCACTCTCTACACTTAAAATTGATTGAATTTTTTTCTCTTCATTCTTTGCTGTTTTCTTTAAACCACTTCCTTCCTCTTCATCACGAGTTTGCTTCGTAGTTTTTTTAAAGAAGCTATCTATAGAAAGTGGCTTGGTACAGCTTTTCAGAATGTTTCGAAAATAAGTTAGGGAAACATCATCAAACTGCGCAACTACATGACAAACCTGCAATTTCTTTGGATGGTATTTGTCGATGAAGTCGACCACATCTTGATATTTTCCTAACACCTCTTATTTGCGCCGAACTTATTGCAAGTTCACTCAAGCTTTTCAATAATTCCTTGCTTTACTTCTAAAGAAAGCATTCCCTTATTCCTTTTCTCACCACTACCACTACCACTTGCGAAACTAAGCCTTTTAGGACCCATGATTTACGTAAAATACCGTAAAAGGATGAATGTAAAAAATCACGACTAAAACACACAGTTAATAGCAGAACGCACAGGGCACAACCACACGAAGCCAACGAGAACAGAGGGTCCCTCCGAAGTCGAAGTGCTGCCTTCTATCGGCGGAAATAAAAAACACATCAGGCGCTATGAGCACCGACTACGCATACGAGTATTGTTTACTTCGGGTGTCAAAAAAATAATTCGGGTGTAGAGTAGGAACGTGTTCGAATTGTACTTCGCTTGTCGAAAAATTCGGATACAACCGGTACGACTAAAATTGCTTACTTCGTGTGTCGAAATAAAATTCGGGTGTAGAGTCAAACATTTGCTCGAATTTTACTTTGGATGTTGGAAAATTCTGATTTAGATACGTTCGTGTGTAGAGGTTCCACTCTACCAAATAATAAAACTAAACAAGACAGCATACAAATACACATACTGTACCACATTAAACTAAAAGCATCAATACTTAAATACATTCACATAAAACGGATTTTGAGCGAAGGGAAAAATCTATTTTTGGGTGAGATAGCCATGGCGTCCTGATGGAAGGTTCCTTTTTGGTAGCTTCCTTGGGTAAATAACTACTAAGATATTCCCAGAGAATTTAACCACAGGTTATCACAGAATTCTAACTTCTGGAGCGAGTATCCTAAAGGTTTCCCTTTTAAGACATCGTATATCAACAGGGGACGCATGTATTAACGCGCCACATAGCTATCTACACCCCGAACAGAGTTAATACTTCGGTGTGTAAGGGCGGAGAATAGCTGGGAGCCGTTCCACAGCTAATCTCGTCCGTGGCTACTTTTGGTACTCGAGACGTAAACAAACGGGCGCCATTGCTAAATGACGTCACGTCCGTCTTTATCCTGAAGCCAGTTGCTTGCCGATCCCCATGATACAGCAGAGCAGGGTGAGACCTAAAAACTGGACGAAGTAGCAGGGAGGGTCCATCAGGACGCCATGGCTATCTCACCCAAAAATAGATTTTTCGCTTCGCTCAAAATCCGTTTTTTGGGCTCAAGCCATGGCGTCCTGATGGAAGAATACCAGAGAATCAATGTATCGTGGTAGATTTTCCCCTATTGGGTAAGCACCAAGGGCTTTGAACAATGTAGCATAGTAATCTTAATAAAAGAACCATAGGGAAGAATCTTCCTGCCCCCCTTGGCAGTGAAGTTCCCACGGGCCATGCCGAGATCAAAGTGGTTATCGAAGGGCTATTCACCTTGCTAGAAGAACCTGAAGAACTTGGAGACGAGACTGAATGGTTGGCATTCATATCGGAACATTCTGGAGTGGCAGACAAGTGGTGGTTGGACACTGTGTGCTGAGAAGGTTAGTTTCGTCTCTAGGGTATGAAGAGTAAGTATTCGTATTGGAATATTACATTGTAAGAGTGAATATATACTAAGGGTTAGGACCTTAGTATCTCCATGAACCATATGGAAAGGGATAATAAAACTATGACAGGCATGTATTTCATAGTATAAGTAGGAGCGGATTGAGACGCACAAGTAATAAAATAGGAATTTTATTTCACAATTGCAGAAAAATTAAATGAATTGCAGCAATAAGTAAAGTTAATTTACAGTAAATTATAATGTACATAGTAATAAAGACTTGCTCTTGAATCTGAAAGGGAATTTCAAATTTATTAGTAGGCACTCGTTCTCGAGGAACGTCAGTCTTTAATTAAAACACATCATGCTCTAGGCATGCGGCACTTGTGTGACGACTATGACATTTCACCTGGGATAAGAACAGTTATAAGAAAGCACTAAGTGTTTTCGACATCACTATGTATCGCTCGAGGGTCAACATAGGCACCCGAAGAGTTAGAGTCCCAAGTAACTCGCTGTTCTATGCAGAGTTAGGTGCAGGTTTCATAACACTACCTGCGGCTACCACAAAATGTTTGACTTCGTGCACTTGTTTCGCATAATGTTTGAAGAAAACACGCGAGGACTTCCAGCCTGTGAAGCTTTTAAGGCTTTCGAAGTCCATACTCTGAAAGAAATTCAGAGACGATGCAACTTTTCTAGGATCGTGACCGGCGGGTGTACTGTCAGGATCCGCTCTGCGAATGAAGTAGGTGATTTTCGCTCTTAGTTGTTTCAGTGACAGGTCGCTGCCCGATGTTTCTCCTTTGAAGAGTTGGCCTCCACCAAAGTTCGAAGTTCTGCGAAGATAGACCTTGAGGCTCTCTACTGGGCATAGAGAGGCATCTTCCTTCAGGGGGCATATTCTCCAGGGGCCCCATCTTTTGGTGGGTAATTCGTTTTTGGCGAGAAACGTCGGATCCGGGGAGAGGGTAATGTCTCCTGAATCAGTAAACAGGATATGACCCTCTTCTCTTGACAATGCCACTATTTCGCTGACTCGGGCTCCTGAGGCAAGAGCAAAGAGAAATATAACTTTCTGAGTCAGATCCTTGAGAGGGCATGAATCATTATCCAAGTTGGAGGCGAAATGGAGCACCTTGTCCAATGACCAGGAGATCGGTTTCGGTGGGGGTGCTGGGCGTAGACGAGCGCATCCTTTCGGCAGTTTATTGAAGATGTCGCTGGACAGATCAATTTGGAAGGCATACAATAGTGGTCTAGTCAAGGCCGATTTGCAAGTCGAAATCGTATTGGCTACTAATCCCTGTCCATTAAGGTGAATGAAGAAGGACATGCAGAAATCAATGGTGATTTCCTTAGGATTTTTTGCCTTGACGAAAGAGACCCATTTTCTCCAAGATGATTCGTATTGCCGTCTTGTGGATTCGGTCTTGTATTCCTCGAGGAAGTCTAGACTTTTCTTCGAGATCCCAAACCTCTTCTTTGCAGCTAGGGAGAGAAAATCATGAGATGAAGGTCCTTGATTTTCGATGATGAAGCGAAGACAGTCGACTTCTGTACTTGTTGGGAGAGAACTGGGCCCGGGAGAGGGATCAGCTTGGGCTGCAGCTCCAGGACCAGGGGGCACCAGTTGCTCCGGGGCCACTTGGGTGCCACTAGGGCCGCTGTCCCTTTGAAGGTTCTCAGCTTGGAGAGGACTTTCAGCAGAAGGTTGGTGGGAGGGAACAGGTAGATCTTGGACCATCTGTTCCAGTCCAGTGACATGGCATCCACTGCTTCTGCCTTGGGGTCCTCGTACGGGGCCACATACCGAGGAAGTTGATTGTTGTCGCTCGTTGCGAAGAGATCGATCTGAAGTTCTGGGACTTGGTGAGAGATGAAGGAGAATGATCTTGCGTCTAGAGACCATTCCGACTATCGGGCTTGTCCGAGATAGAGCATCCGCTGTCACGTTGCGGAATCCTTGTAGGTGAACTGCAGACAGGTGCCATTTCTTCTTCTCTGCCAGACGGAAGATTGGAAGAAGCACCTGATTTATCTGGGGCGATCTTGAGCCTTGGCGATTGAGACATCGAACTACCACCGAGTTGTCTAGGGTTAGACGAATATGGATCGAGGGAGGCAGAGAGAGTTTCTTCAGAGTTAGAAGGACCGCCATGGCCTCCAAGATGTTGATGTGAAACATCTTGAACAGGGGAGACCATGTGCCTTGAGCCTGTTTTTGGTGGGAGTGACCTCCCCAACCCGTGTGGATGTTGAGTGATGGAGGTGGGTGTTGAAGAGGAATGGACCTTTTCAGGGCCTTTGCTTCCGACCACGGCTTGAGGAGAAGTCGAAGTCTGTTTGGGAGCCGTCTCTTGAGGTCTCTTCGAGCGATGAATGCAGAACGTCTCCAGACTCCCGCGGCATCCTTTAGCTGTGCACGAAGCACTGGGTTTGTTACCGAGGCGAACTGTAGAGAGCCTAGAACTCGTTCCTGCTGGCGTCTTGAGATCCGCTTGGATTTCAGTAGCCGCTTGACAGACCCCGCTATTTCCTTCCTTTTCTTCTGAGGGATGGAAAGGTGGTGTGACTGAAGGTTCCATTGGATTCCTAACCATTGGAACTTCTGAGCTGGAGAGAGGCGAGATTTCTTCACGTTTATCTTGAATTCCAGGTGTTCTAGGTACTGGGTGACTTTGCTGCAGGATTTTAAACAATCCTCGGGCGATGGAGCCCAGACTAGCCAATCGTCGAGGTAGGCCATCACCTGGACGTCTCGGAGGCGGCGCTGTTGTACTATGGCGTCCGCCAGCTTTGTGAAGATCCGAGGGGCCACATTGAGGCCGAAGGGCATGGCCCTGAAGGCGTAGCTTTTCCTTTGGAGTCGAAATCCTAGGTAGGAGGAAGCGTGATGGTTCATTGGAACGTGCCAGTAGGCATCCGCCAGGTCTATGGAGACCGTGTAAGAACCTCGAGGCAGAAGGGTCCTTATCTGTTGAAGAGTCAGCATCTTGAACTTGTCGTTCGCTATGAACTTGTTGAGGGGGGATAAGTCCAGAATGACTCTGAGTTTGTCGGAGTCTTTCTTGGGGACACAAAACAGTCTCCCTTGGAACCTGGTGGACTTTACCTTCCTTATCACCTTCTTGTTCAAGAGATCTAGGACATATTCTTCCAGAAGGGGGGTAGATTGTTGGAAGAACTGCTGGAAGGTTGGGCGTGGTTGAGTCCAACTCCAGCCTAGACCCTTCTTGACGATGCTGTGTGCCCAGGGATCGAAGGTCCAACGATCCTGGAATTGGCGGAGTCTTCCTCCCACCGGAAGCACTTCATTGCTTCTGGTGTCCCGAGGGCTTGTGTCCCGAGGGCTTACTGCCTCGGCCGCTAGCTCCCTTTCCTCCTCTGCCTCTAGAGGGACGGCGAGATGCATCTCTGCCTGCACCTCTGCTTGAGCCTCTACCTTTGGGACGAAAGGTAGTCGTCTGTTGCTCTAAAGCAGGGGTGAAAACCGGTGACTGTGACAAGACCGGTTGGGTGACCAGCTGGAAGGTCTGCTGTGGCTGAGCTGCCACTTGGGGAGTAGCGGGTCCCGGAAACTGTCGTCTCTGTTGACGTTGCTGGGGTTTCTGTTTGGAGGATTTCCTCTTAGGTTGAGGTCAGTCGTCCTGGGAGGATTTCCTCTTCTTTGACATGCCCCACTTGTGGAGAAGGTTCCTGTTCTCCGTGGCGGCTTTGTCGGTAATCTCTTTCACGAGGTCAGAGGGAAAGAGGTGTTTACCCCAGATGTTGGAGGAAATCAGCCTCCAGGGTTCGTGTTTCACAGTGGCACCTGAGAACAAGAATTCACGACAGGCTCTCCGAGCCTTCATGAAGTGGTACAAATCCTTCACCAGGGTTGCCATGTGGGATTTGGCGAGTACCATGTAGTGGTCTGGGACTCTGGTGTCACAAGCCATGACGTCAAGTTGGACCTGGTGGGACATGGATGCTGCGAGCCTCTCCTTCGTATCTTGTTCCCGACGAAGGAGGTGGTCGTTGAGTTTCGGGAGATCTTCGTTGAACTGACGTCCGGCTACGTCAGGATCTAGCTTTCCCACCACGAAAGTATGCTGGATATCCTTCCAGTGTCGAGCGTCGGAGGGAGTCACTATGGAGAAGGGTCTGCACTCCTCCAGTGCAGGGCAGGGTTTTCCTTCTTCCACAGCCTTGAGGCACGCAGCGAAGGCCTTTTCCATGAAAGGAAGGACTGCATCGTCGGGAGCGACGTAGGTAGGGTGCTTCTTGCTCAGGGCCGGAAGCTTAGAGCAGGTAAAACCCCTACTTTTAAATGTGTTGGCTAGCATAGCCTGGGCCTTCGCGAGATCGAACACTATCTCCTCCTTGGGTTCGGTCTCCTCTTTAGAGGCAGGTTCAGAACGGAGCCGGACATAACAGTCTGGGTAGGCCTCGAAATTTGGGAAGAACTCCACATCTTCCAGGGGGACCATGCCGATCTTATCGCTGACAAAGATCCCGCCGGTCGCGATAACCATATGCTCAGCATACCTCCAGGGGTTGGCGTGTGAGCATGCAGGGAGACCCCAACCGAGATCTTCTTCGGTTCTTTGGATCCCATCATGGACCTGATGAACTCTTGATTTTCTTTCAGCCTGTCGTCCATAATGGCCTTGATCATCCGGAACATCTCTTGGGCGGATGGAATGGGTTCCGGGGTAGCGGAGGTAGACGGGAGACACACTTCCGTCGGTGTAGGAGTAGGGGCGGTGATGGAAGGAGGAGCGACCTCTTGCTCCGACTCGGTGTATTCCACCTGGTCCTCTTCCTCTTCCGCACCTTGGGCCATAAGGGTCTTCTCCGTGCCCTCCGAAATATCCGACATGTGTTCGTCGTTCTCGGAATCCAGGTGGCACTCGTGCATGGACTGGGCCATGACTACGTCTGGTTCCACCGTAATTTGGACAGTGGGGATCAATTCTTTGGGCACCACAGAATCGGGGAAGGCCTTTGGGAACAGAAGGGACCTCATTTCTTCAGTGGCCAGGTACGGTCCAGTGGCATTCTTTTGGAAGCCACGCACCCACTTGCGTAGCTTATCCCGAGAAGTGTCCCTGACCTCCGCTGAGGGAGGATTATGGAAGGCATCGACTAGGCGAGCCTGGCAGACCGTACAGTTCTGCGGGTCCCAGAACTTCAAATCCCCTTTCTTGTTGGCACAAGGGGCGTGAGTCCTACACGCCGTATGCCCGTAGAAGTGCGGGCGTTTCACAACGCAGAAGTCTTAGTCACACTTCATCTGTTCCTCCTGTGGAAGAAAGAGAAAATGAGTATGGGGGGAGTCATAAGAATGGCTCTAAAACTAAGTTAATATTAATCATTAATTTTAACTTGATAAAGGGTGTGATGCACAGAGGAAGGATTGAGATAGAATAGGAACGGTTCTAGGACAATTGCCAGGAGGACAATAGCCAGCCGGACAATTGCCATTCGGATAATTGCCAGTTTCAGTGCCATGCGGATAATTGCCAGTGGGACAATTACCAGCCGGACAATTTCCATGCTTAACGATTATTTTCGGTCCTAGGTGATTTCCTTGGTTAGAAATTTTTGTAAATATTTCTTTCTGTATTATTTACTTCTAAACTTCAGAATTTTTTGTAAATATTTCTACTTCCAAACTTCAGTAGTGAACATTTTTATTTGTATACTTCAGGCCTTTTAAATGATTTTTACCTTCAAAAGTGAGCGTGGCAAAGATATTCTCGTTGATGCTCTACAGTATATGTACCATAAAAATGGATCTAATAGCGATAAGTCCGTAATCTACTGGGAATGTGCAAAAAGAAAACAAAACTCGTGTAAAGCTAGAGTGCACACAGAATCAAAATCCGAAAACTACGAGTTGATAAAAACTACTGACGAACAGAATCATGAAGCATCTAAAAGTACTGTTGATGCTAAGAGTACTGTTGCAAAGTTAAAAGATGAAGTTGCATTGAATAATTCTACCACAAGATCATTAGTTGCAAGCTGCTTTTCGACATTGGATACTTGCTCACGGGCTGAAGTGCAAAACGTCCAGCATCTCAGGAGAAATGTTCGTCGATGGAGGCAACAAACTATAAGCTCCAGCAATCCCTAGGGAAAGGATCGGTTTTTGCATTTCCAACAAATTTTCAACATCTTTCATCTAGAGAAAAGTTTTTTCTGTATGATTCGGGAGCTGAAGACCATAATCATATTCTGATATTTGCTACTGAAGTTGGGTTTGATCATTTAAGGAGGTATAGAAACTGGGCAGCTTATTTTGAAGTTACTTACATAGGAGTGATGAGAGGAAGAGACGGAAACCGTAGAAGAGCCAGTCCATTATTTCTAATTTCGATTTGGAACATGCACGTAAGAACTCAAATGTGTATGCCACGAACGAACAGCAGTCTCGAAGGATTCCACAGTGCTTTATCAAATAATGCTGAACAACACCCTCATATTTGGAAACTTATAGATCGTCTCATGAAAGAGGAAGCTTTGTTGCAAACAAAAGTGATTCAAATGGAAAGAGGAGATGAGAGACCTACAAACACAAAATATTAGATCAACAAGAGTTTAAAGCAGATAATCAGCCTCTATAATCCTGACGATAAAATCACCTTTCTTAGATCTATTGGTTATAATGTACATATTTTTTAAAGTATGCTAAAAGTGTTATATATGTGTTTTGTAAATAAATTTTTCTTAAACTATTTTCGATAAATTTGATTTACCTATTTTTCCTCTATTTAATATGTTCTTAACAGAGTTTAAGCAAAGGCTATCCATCTTATCAAACATAAAAAGAAAGCAATGACCAATTAAAAAACAGATAGAAAACCATTCAATAATAATATATCAATGACAATTGTCCGGCTGGCAATTTTCCGGTTGGCAATCGTCCATACTGGCAATTGTCCGACCGGCAATTGTCCGGCTGGCAATTGTCCGTTCACGAATAGGAACATACTCCGTGCATCCCGCCCGGCTGGTTACCGTAACCTTCATCCTTGGACAATCCGAGGTGACCGAAGGCACAGGATAGAATTCCAGTAGAAGTCCATAGGGCAGATAGAATTCTATGGGAATTGTCAAGGATATAAGGTTGGGACTGAGGTCACTCAGTTCCAGATTAGGGGACTAAAAGGTCCCATAGGTTAACGGCTTCCGGCAACCAGCCGCGCTAGGATACACGCAGCATGCTGGAAATCTGTAAATGCAAGACGACAGCATGATTACCAATAGAGCAGTAATAAGATACTGATCCATTTACGTAAACAAGCCATCTGGTTGCAGTGTAGGGCTATCAATATCAGATGATAGCTAGTAGAAGGGGGTGCAAGTTGCCTTGACGCCTCCGGAGGGTTCCGGCAGACCGCCGGCACGCCGGAGGCCGCTCCAGCAGAGTTTCTGGCATTAGGACAGACAATATAAAAGTCAAGAGTAATACCAGGGTGGCGGCCGCCGGCACAGTGGCGGCACGCCGGCAGAGGGAGCGGCGGCTCCGGCAACCGGAGGTTGCCGGTTTGGTGACAGGAACAAGGATGGTTATAGCAGAACCGGACTGCCGGCCGTGGATGCCGGCACTCTGGGGGCTGGCCGGCGGGCAGACGACCAAGCTATGAGGAAGGAGGGAGAGCCATCGGCTGGAAGCCGGCGGCAGGCGGCAGTCCCCCGGCACACGGAGGACTGGCGGCCGAGGGGATATGGAATGAGTCACCAAGGTTGGAGGTGGGTACCACCGACAGTGGAGGCGGCAAGGGACCGGCACCCGGATAGTGAAAGAAACAGAAGGAGGGATGTAGGGGTCCGGTCATGGACTCCCAGACATCCCCCCTGAGTGGGTGTACCCATGATAGAGGCTGACACTATCACCCAGAAGCAGGGGCCGCAGAGGACCGGGAGCTAAGGTAGCCCAAGGGAGGGCTAGGGGACACCCAGGGGGGGGGGAAGACCCCTGCATACAGAACACATCCAGTGGCTAACCCCATAGGACACTATGAAGGGTATATGTACCAGAGCGGACTGCACACAAAAGCTCAAGGTAGCCCTATCACTCCACCCTAAGGAGGAGTTGTAGGACAGGGGACAGATGGGTATAGACTAACCTAAGTATAGGCTAGGCCATACAAGAGATAGGTGGGGAGGGGAGAAGAGAAGGGTCTTCCATGGGGGGGGGTTCTGTACCAGAGCGGCCACTAAGGAAGGGAGGACACTCCCTAGCCTAAGGTAAGGCAGCTTGACTGAAAACGGTGCATGGGTATAGTTTCAGCAAGGAACAGAATTAACCCCTCCAAAACCTAACCTAGAGCAGGGATGTACATCCTGAACTAGGAAGGATTGAAGACATATCGCTATTGCAGGAAGGTCGTAGACCTAGCCCTAGCAATAGAGGAAGGACTAGCCGTTCCTCACTCTCAGGCGCAACCCTAAGGGGGTTCATTCCCTTAGGGAGGACAGAGAGGTGATAAAATACTCTGATAATAGCTTGATCCCCTTACGTGGTAGAGGGAGCAAGGCTACACAGAGGGAATGCCCTAGGGCAGGGGGATGAAGGAAGCATATAGGGGTCCTACATGTAGGTTAGGTTAGAAAGGCACACTAACTAACCTATCCCCTATATGGTCCCTGAAGGCGAAAACACTTGCATCACAGTCAATAGTATTGTAAAATAATGCCACTATCTTCATAAATAAGCCTAGGATCACTGATAATTATCATGCATGAACACTGATATAGGCGCTCTGGCCTGGGGGCTATAGTAGCCAACTGGTATGGGGTCAATCGATGACCGGTAAAAAAGCGTCAAAACACGATATAAAAGTTCCTAGCTATGAAGACTAAATAAACTAATAGTATCGATTAGTAAATAAGGCCGGAAGCGTTGTTGAGGCTAACTAAATAAGGCATGCAGAACAACAACGACGCCATAAAATGGCGGGTCCGGTTGAGGCACAGCTCTGCCACAAAACATCAAAAATCTCGAAAAGTAAAATTTACTTTACGGTCAGAGCTTAACTAAACAATACTGGAACCTTGTACTCAACTTTCCAGAAGAAGGCAAGGCCGAAGGTAGCGACATGATAAAGATGCAAGTCGATAAAGTAAGCACAGGGAAAATCCGTCTAAGTAAGGCGAGCTACTATGCAAAGGATGAAGACGGACGTGACGTCATTTAGCAATGGCGCCCGTTTGTTTACGTCTCTAGTACCAAAAGTAGCCATGGACGAGATTAGCTGTGGAACGGCTCCCAGCTATTCTCCGCCCTTACACACCGAAGTATTAACTCTGTTCGGGGTGTAGATAGCTATGTGGCGCGTTAATACATGCGTCCCGTGTTGATATACGATGTCTTAAAAGGGAAACCTTTAGGATACTCGCTCCAGAAGTTAGAATTCTGTGATAACCTGTGGTTAAATTCTCTGGGAAGATCTTAGTAGTTATTTACCCAAGGAAGCTACCAAAAAGGAACCTTCCATCAGGACGCCATGGCTAGAGCCCAAAAAAGAATTATGCGGGGGGTCATAATTTATAGATACATGTATAAATCTTTATACTATTAACTATTTGTGAAATAACTTAACAGTACTTATCCATACATGGATTAGATGGCAGAGGGGGGACCAACGTTCATCAGCATCAGAGGGAGTATCATTAACACCAGGAAAACGGGCTGAGCATATCCATAACGATAATGAAAAGATCGTAACTTTACCTGGGTAATGACTCCCTACGTTCCTCCTAACGGACCCTTGGTCCACAGACGAGCAGCATAACAGATGTGATGACGCTCTTTGATCACGGCAATAGTACCTCCAACAGTGCCGGGACAGAACGACGGCACCGTCTTCCCGCAGGATCCTCAGGCGGGGAAAATAACGCAAAGCGTAGGTCGCAAGTGACACACTTACAAGTAACAAGAAAGGTGGCTATCGCAGGTGACAATACCCCTGCATACGTGGGCCGTGATCCAAAGAAGTGTACAATTTACCGCGGGTGGCTCAAAGACACCAGCGAAATAATCCTCCAAAGGCACAATTCCTTATGAGAGAAAATAAAAAGGCGTCCACCAACTGCTGCTAAATTTGGATCCACGTCTGTGATCAAGGTAAGGTTCGAACTTTTCATTCCAGGCAGCAGTAGACTCGTCCACGGCTCTCACTAAAGACCAAACACTCGGGGAAAAAAAAATAAACAAAAGAGTTAATGGCCATTCACTAATTAACGAAGGAGGAAGGGCGAAGGTTATCACCGAACTCTTAAGAAAAGGGCAGTTAACATTTACTCCTGCCGAAGACCGAATTTATTTATAAACAATGAAATACAGTAACCTAATTTAACATAACATGTATGCGTAGGGAAGGGTTTCTTAGATTGTACACAGCATGAACAGTCAGATGTCTTAGGGGAAGCTGTCCTTGTTTGTCTGCATTTTCCAATGCATAGAGATCCTTTAGTGTTCAGGTAACATCCATGGGCAGGAGAGGACTAGAGTGTAGCTGATCATCCTGACCAGTGGCGATTTTAGTAATTTCCTTTCAGTATTAACTACTAGAGGAATGAACTTTGCCCTTTCAACCTCTCATCCACGCTTCGCTAGGGGAAGGTTTTGGTGCAACGCTGACAATCCAACGAAACCACAAAGAGGACCCTGTCGAGTTCTCCAGACTTCCCCAGATCAGTCGGCCCATGCTTCAATTATCTCTTCTTGGTACCAGACAGCTCCGCAGCAGTTCAAGTAGTTAGAAGGGAGCAATGACTACTACACCACGGTTGAGGATTTTACAGTTGACAAGGCTCTCAGTAACAAGAGATGGTTCGCCAACATCAAGGGACACATCCAGGGGCGACACTCCTCCATCCTTTTGCACAAGCGGGATGGGAGCAGCAGCAGGGAAGATTAACTTCTGCACCCTAGCCAAAGCTTATACCTCCAGAAATTTCTCTGATGAAGGTGAGCCATCAATGCTATTGGCCACCCACAGCACACACAGGTTTAAAAGTCTTTGTGAGGGTCATCTTCAAGTTACATGTGTGTGCGCTTTGAGCAAGAGGCATGGGGAATCACCTTTCCTAAAGGAAGGCAATACTCCTAAACCACTCAAAAGGACTCCCCGAGAGATGGGTTATGAATGATTATTTCCACTTCCCTCTCAGGATGGCAGCCGCCTTGAAGGGAGAAGAGCACCTTCAAGCCCAAAGAAGGGAGAAAGGACCCTGAGAGGTTCTTGGGCATTATTTTAGGCATTACCAAAACCGGTTTCAAAGAAACCTCCTTCGACTTCCTTTTCTTTGCAAACTTAGCCCACTGCAGTGGAGGCCACTCCCTACACTCGAGACAAGGCTTCTTGAACATTTATGTTTCCCTACAGCAATTACTAGTGTCATGCAAGTCAGCCTCCAGCCACTAGTCTGACCACAAAGCAGACATCACAGCACAAAAAAGGGATTTTGACTAAGGAAAAATCTATTTCTGGGAGAGAGACCTGTGCTGCCCAGTGAAATGCTCCTTTAGCATCATTTCTAAGGTATATAACTGCTATGTACAGTATTACCAGAGAAAAAAGTTGCAAATTAATGCTAGGGATGAACCCAGCTCGCTCACCTAAATAGGTGTCGGTATACAGTATAGTAACTGGGGCGTGAAAACCACTACCAGAGGTCTCGTACCATTTAGATATCTCCTCTTCAAATATCCCCGTTACTATGAGGTGCTGTTCTACATCCGCTACCGATTGCTACTACCACTATCTCCACCCACGCCAACTACGTTACTCCTTTCCTAGCATCTTCGGTGATTACCCATGCGTTCCCTTGCTTGTGATTTTTGGTTGTTTTGGTGCTTTTTTGTACGAGATGTCGGACGTTCAAGCTTCCTCATCCAAGTTAAATACTGGAACTATGAATTTTTAGTTTCTGGGAGGTAGCGATGCCTTTATTTTCTTTGTTTTTAGTGTTAAAGAGTTTTTTGGGTTGGGAGTCCCGATCCAAGGCAGCCATGGTTGGTTTCGCGACCTCCACATTGTTCTTGACATTTTGCAAATGGTCCCCCATACTAATTGTAACTCGTTTTGAACCTTTTTGCATTTGCTCAATTCCGAGTTACATTACGCGATGCTTTTATTCAGTTGTTCGTGTTTTCATTATTATGGGAACGTATATATTTTAGGTTATGGGATTGCTTGCTACCCTTCTAGGCCGAGTACCTTGAAGGCATATTCGTCACCGTGTCATGGTGTCTTTATGATAGGATTGTTGCTCTTATTCATTCCTACCACCTTAGATAAGAGTTAGGTCCTGTTTTTTGTTGGAGAGGGACTCCAGGTTAGCAGTTTATTTTACGTATTTTTATCCTAATGATCGGCACCTTACCCGATCGAGCCTTTGTGTTGTAGTCCCCCCCGTCCAGTTCGGTAGATACCAGAGTCTGGTGGGCTAGGCCTACTTTCTTCATGTTGTTCTCATATTCTCCCTCTCTTACTGCCTTATTTTAGCTTTATTTAGCTTTATTTTGCATGCCACATAACTTAGTTATATAATTTTTGTTTTGATTATTTTACCAGTTAGTTATGATCATTCTTTTATGTTGGTATCGCATGGATCCGTTTTGGTAGGTTAGTACTCCTGTCCGCTCGCGGACCCACGTGACCACCTCGTACCCTTCCATTGGCTTGTTCTTGCTAGTTCCCCCCTTGTGGAGCATCCCCCCCATGCCCTCATCCCTCTCCCGGGATACCTCATGTCTCCCCCCCCCCCCAATACCTTCATCCCTTTCCTGGGATACCTCATGTCTCCTTGAGACTTTGGAGATCAAAAGTTTGTTTTGGTTGAGTACGATCGACCCCCCTCACGTGACCACCTCATACCCTTCCATTGGCTTTTTCTTGCTAGTTCCCCCCTTGTGGAGCATCCCCCCCATGCCCTCATCCCTCTCCCGGGATACCTCATGTCTCCCCCCCCCCCATACCTTCATCCCTCTCCTGGGATACCTCATGTCTCCTTGAGACTTTGGAGATCAGATGTTTGTTTTGGTAGAGTACGATCGACCCCCCACCCCCCCCGGGATACTTCATGACTCCCTCCCTTAGAGTTATGCCGAGAACAGCTGTTGCGGTCCTGAGTACACTCTTTTTCCATGCTTTGTCATAGCCGTGCTCTCCTCGGCCGCTCTGACTGGCCCTCTGGTAACCGGGGAGGTTACGGGTTGCGCGTTAGGTTTTCTTCAGCATGATTCCCTCGTTATATAACGTATCATGATTTTAGTTACCTACTACCGCGTAGGATTTTTATCAGTTTGAATCACGGAAGAACCTTCTTTTGTTTGTTTTGTTATTGCATTGTCACGGTTCGGTTGGGTTCTTGTGGCTGGTGGGGGTTCATAGAATCCCCCTTCCCTCCCCTTCCGACTCCCCTACCCCGGTAGGCACGTTATGACCCCCGGTCTAACTCGGTTATCTCCCCGGAGCCAACGTAAGGATTGTTAATTTCAAGTTTTAATTTTTATATACAGTGAACCCTCGTTTATCGCAGTAGATAGGTTCCAGACCCGGCCGCGATAGGTATAATTCCGCGAAGTAGTGACATCATATTTACCTATTTATTTAACATATATATTCTGACTTTTAAAACCTTTCCTTGTACGTAGTACTGTTAACAAACTACCCTTTAATGTACAGAACACTTAATGCATGTACTACAGCACCCTAAACTAAAACAGGCACAAATATTAAAGGCGATTTTATATCATACGTTTCCTAAACACCTAAAAAGCATGATAAAAAATGGCAACCAATGTTTTGTTTACGTTCATCTCTGATCATAATGAAGAAACAAACTCATTTAGTGTACACATATATATGTATAGGTTAGTTTTTGCATCGATTATATTGATTATACAGTATGTTGATTGTTTTATTACCAATGTTTTACTTTATTTTTCTTAGGACTTCCAAATGAAATTTTTTCTTTATGACACCGCCTGAAACGACGACGTCATAAAGTACTGTACGCTCAGTAAACAACCACGCTCAGAAAAAACAAGGCATTTAACGCGCATGATGATAGTGATAAATAATGATACAGTACAGTATTTACAGTAAAAGCATTTACAAAATATGTTACCTTACAAATTTAATTTACCGTATCTATATAAAATCATACAGTACTGTACAGTACATATTGTACGTAGCAAAGCAGGAAAACAATTTACGAGAGAGAGAGAGAGAGAGAGAGAGAGAGAGATTGTTTTACGTACGTACTGTAAATGTAAATTTTAAACAAAAAAAATAAATTTACGAGAGAGAGAGAGAGAGAGAGAGAGAGAGAGAGAGAAGGAGAGAGAGAGAGAGAAGGAGAGAGAGAGAGAAGGAGAGAGAGAGAGAGAAGGAGAGAGAGAGAGAGAGAAGGAGAGAGAGAGAGAGAGAGAGAGAGAGAAGGAGAGAGAGAGAGAGAGAGAGAGAGAGAAGGAGAGAGAAGGAGAGAGAGAGAGAAGGAGAGAGAGAGAGAAGGAGAGAGAGAGAGAAGGAGAGAGAGAGAGAAGGAGAGAGAGAGAAGGAGAGAGAGAGAGAAGGAGAGAGAGAGAGAGAGAGAGAGAGAGAGAGAAGGAGAGAGAGAGAGAGAGAGAGAGAGAAGGAGAGAGAAGGAGAGAGAGAGAGAGAGAAGGAGAGAGAGAGAGAGAGAGAAGGAGAGAGAGAGAGAGAGAGAGAAGGAGAGAGAAGGAGAGAGAGAGAGAGAGAGAGAGAGAGAGAGAGATTGTTTTACGTACGTAAATGTAAATTTTAAACAAAAAAAAATATGATAGGTTACAACATGTAGACTTTTAAAACCTTCCCTTTAACTTAATGCATACAGTACAGTACTAAACTATAAAACAGGCACAAATACAGTATTAGAATGTGAGAATAAAAAAGTAAAAAATAAAGATTGTTACTGTACTCACCACGAAAGAAGTTCAAGAAAAACTTGAATGATGATGGCGATGAAATTGCTGCACAGTAGAAATGATGATGATGAAGCTGATGATGATGAAGCTGATGATGTCTTCTACTGTGCAGCCAGGTAGTATTTTACGTCTCTTCAGATGGAGGTGTCTTTTCCTGGGACATCTCTTCAACTTCTTCAATTTCTTCCGAAGGCGTAGTAGCAGGAGGAACTGGCTCTTTTTTGCGAGGCTGGAAGAACATTGTGATCGGAAGTTGTTGCCGCTGCTTCTTTTTTCGATCTAAGAGCATCTTGTAGGGAGTCATTATGTCATCAACCTTGTTGCAGAATTGCATCGACCGAACCATATCCTCGTCCCACTCTTGCAACATTTCTTTCACCTCCTTTATATGGTTGCAGACCTTGGCAAGCCGTTCTAGTGTTAAGCCCGTTTCTTCGACATTTTCTTGGGTCTCTTTCTGGGTTTCACTCTCTTCTTCGCTTGCCGATTTCATCAGGTCTTCGAGGTCTGCGTCAGTTAGGGGCTGAGAATGGCAGTCCAACAACTCGTCGACGTCTTCAGTCGTCATGTCGCCAAACCCGTCACCTCCAATTATGGCAGCCAACTGCACAGATTTGCATACTGCAGAGTGTTGGATTTCAGCAGGTGTAAATCCCTCGTTGTCGTAAACAATCTCAGGCCACAACTTCTTCCAGCTCGCATTCACAGTTGCAGGTTTCATCTCTTGAAGTGCCTTCTGAATATTCTTCAGGCACGTGGCTATGGTGTACTGCCGCCAGTATGCCTTCAAGTTAAAATCTTCATCCTCATCCTCTTGGGCAGCATCCACACGCACCGAGGTCCGCCAAGGTATTCTTCGTGTAGAGGGCCTTGAACGCCCTAATAACCCCCTGGTCCATCGGTTGAATTAATGACGTGGTGTTGGGTGGCAGGAACTCAACCTGAACGCCCTCACGCGACAGGTCAGTTGCGTGTCCACCAGCGTTATCCATGAGGAGAAGGATCTTAAATGGCAAGCCCTTCTCTAAGAGATATTCATTGACTTGCGGGATGAAACACTGGTGGAACCAGTTGGAGGTCAGCATCTTCGTAATCCATGCTTTTGGATTATGCATCCAGTACACGGGAAGGAGATTCTTATTCTTATTTTTCAAAGCGCGATGATTTTTCGACTTATAAATAAGCCCCGGCTTTAGCATAAATCCAGCAGCATTGCCACACATCACGAGGGTAACGCGATCCTTGAATGCTTTAAAGCCAGAGGCTTTGGCTTCCTCTTTGAACAGGAAGGTTCGCGACGGCATTCTCTTCCAAAACAAGCCGGTCTCATCCATATTAAAGACTTGTTCCGGCTTGTATCCACCTTCGGCGATAATATTCTTGAACGTCTGGTTCACGTAAGTTTCAGCAGCGGCAGTGTCAGCCGAAGCAGCCTCCCCATGCAGGGAAACGCTTTTCAGGGCGAAGCGTTTCTGAAACTTCGCGAACCATCCTTTGCTGGCGGAAAAACGTTGTTTCTGAGGCTGGGAATCAGTGGATGTCCCTGGTTGAGGATCATCTGCATCATCTTCTTCAGCATGGTTGCCATCGTCGTCTTGAGGTTCCTTTGCAGCAAAATTCTGATACAAGCTCAAAGCCTTTGTTCGGATGGTGTTTGTATCCAAGGCTATGTTCTTCTTCCGGCAGTCGGCAATCCACACAGCTAAAGCACCTTCCATGCGTACGATCGTTTTATTACGCGTTGTAACGACTCGCTTCGCTGATCTGCTAAAGGTGATTGCAGCAGTCTTTCTAATGTTCGCCTCGTCCTTCTTGATATAGCGAACAGTAGATTCGTTGATCCCAAAATGGCGCGCCGCGGACGCGTAACTTCTACCGTCTTAACGTATTGAGAAGCGTAACCTTCTCAGCAATCATCATCATCCTTCGGTGGCGTTTAGGCTCACTACCACCCTTAGTAGAAGCAGAACGCTTTGGAAGCACTGTACAGTAGGATTTGACAAAAAGTTAAACTTAAAAGGTCGCACACAGCACAGATTAAACTTCACAAACTTAAGAACGTCTATTCAGCGATACGCGGGAACAGAGAGTGGACGACCCGGGCCCACGAGAACCTAGATGTTGGAAGCTGGAGATGAGGGCAAAACATCAATCACAGGCTAGATAACAAAACTTGAGTTCTGATTCGTCATCTATCAGCGCTTGAACCAATCACAACCCGTCTTACAGTATATGATGCGTAGGTTACCAACTCATACAAGATACCCCGCGCATACCGTACGTACAGTATTAATAATAATAAATAATGATAATAATACAGTACAGTACTGTAATAATAATAATAATGATAATAATAATAACAATCATAATTTTATTAACAACAACAATAATAATAATAATAATAACAATAATAATAATAGCTTTACGTATGCTATTTTATTCTTTTGTAGGATGTGTGTGTCTCTCTCTCTCTCTCTCTCTCGTACGCTTATTCGAAATGTGATTTTTGCAACAAAGAATATTATTGGATGCAGTACTACGTACATATATATACAAAAGATTCATGGAAAAGAAGCACATCCATTACATTTGTAGTACAGTAGTAGCCATCAGCAGCCTTACACCATTCTAATATTGTATGACTGCATCTGATTTGCGTTTCATGTTAGATTTAATTTTACTACGTACTGTATACAGTACTGAATTATCGTATGATAATAATACAGTAATAATAATAATAATAACAATAATAATTTTATTAACAACAACAACAATAATAATAACAATAATAATACACGTAATAGCTTTACGTATGCTATTTTATTCTTTTGTAGGATCTCTCTCTCTCTCTCTCTCTCTCTCTCCCCCCTCTCTCTCTCTCCCCCTCTCTCTCTCTCCCCCTCTCTCTCTCTCCCCCTCTCTCTCTCTCCCCCCTCTCTCTCCCCCTCTCTCTCCCCCTCTCTCTCTCTCCCTCTCTCTCTCTCTCTCTCTCTCTCTCTCTCTCTCTCTCTCTCTCTCTCTCTCTCTCTCTCTCTCTCTCTCACGCTTATTCGAAATGTGATTTTTGCAACAAAGAATATTATTGGATGCAGTACTACGTACGTATACATACAAAAGAATCATAGAAAAGATGCACATCCATTACATTTGTAGCATAGTAGCCATCAGCAGCCTTACACCATTCTAATATGGTATGACTGCATCTGATTTGCGTTTCATGTTCGATTTAATTTTACTACGTACTGTATACAGTACTGTATTATCGTATGATCACATTCTCTTTTCGTGTTTTATTTCTTTCTGTGCTGAATTATATATCATATGTAATGCAATGAACAATCAGTAAGAGCAGATATTACTAATTACAGTATTAATGGAATTACAGGTAACAAAATATCGTATTTGGCGGTCTTCAGATTTCGCGGTATTTTCGAAATTTCCGGAAAATCCGCGATATGTATATATATATGGGTTATGGAAAAAACCCGCTTAGTGGTGAATCCGCGATGGTCGAACCGCGAAGTAGCGAGGGTTCACTGTATATAGTACATCCCCGGCCCTGACGGGGTAGTATATCCTCCATTATGACAATATTATCATCTTTGAATGATCATAATTAAATACAGAATAGTTTATATTGGTATTTAGTTTTATACATAGTATATTACCCCGGTATTCCACTCCAGTTAATTTTAAGTACCCGGGGCTTCCGGTAATCCCCTCGGGATACTTACGTACTATGGGATACTTGGGTATCTTTTCTCTTACAGATGGTCCGGTGTCAGATGACAGCCTGTGCGGCCGTTTTGCAGCAGGCATGTGGACATGGTGTCTGCCGGTCCCATGCCCTATGTGCTGTTCAAGTCGGCGACCTCCTAGTGTGGCATACGGACAATTGCGAGGTCTGCTACGGTCTGGTATCCGTGCTCACCGCTGATTCGGTAGGTGTTCCCGTTGATCTGCTCTATATTTCAACTTTGGATATAATCTTAGATTTTTTCCTTTTACTCCTCATTTGTAGTATATCCGAGTGAGTTATGATAATTAATTTTGGTTTATATAGATACAATTTTGCGACGGTGGACTTGGAATATTAGTAACTGAATATTTTCTTTCAGAGTTCGCAGTCTTCCAAGAGTTCCGCCCTGTCGACCCTTAAGATCTGGGTCGGCGGGTTCGCCCGGAACGTCAAGGCTAAGCAGCCTTATGTGCTCTCGGAGGAAATGTGCACACTCGTCTACCCAAATGCGAAGATGTCAGTGGCGGACCCCATCATCGCCACTATTAGCGAAGCCTTGCTCCTGTCGGAGGACCAAGGAGGACTGGGTGAAACGGTCCTGGAGGACGTTCCGGCCATGAACTTAGACCTAGAGCCCATGGATTTGGACGAACCAGACCTAGGTAGGGAGGTAAGTGAGGCTGGTGGTACACGGTCTAAGATCCCTATCCTTAGCCAGTCTTTATCTACTTGTTCTGTTTCTTCCTTCCAGGGGTTTACTGGGAAGCACGTGGCTGGGGTCAGGCCACGCCCAGTAGTCCCTAAAGTTAAACAAATCAGAAAGACCCTAACGAAGACTCCCAGGTCTTCCAAGTTACCCAAACCAGCCAAGCCTTCATCTTATATGATACCTAAGGATTCAGCTGTAGCTACCTTTTCCTCCTTTGGGTCGAGAGCGAAAAGCAACTCGAAATCTAAGACCCCCGGAAGCCTCCTTCCACCGGGTGGCCTTTCTGAACCAATTGATGGGCAGATTGGTTCCCTTATGGGCACCCTCACACAGAGAATGCAGAAAATGATGCTAAAGGAGCATTTCATGGAGCGGCACAGGTTTAGCCCAGAAAACAGCATATATGACTAAGCAAAACATTAATTTCGGCTAATGCCACAAAGTACATCTGTACTCTACGGGAGCCAAAGTCAAGTGAAGGCGACTAAGCAAAACTCAATAATTTCAGTTGAACGCCACAAAGTACATCTGTACTCTACAGCAGCAAAGACAAAGTGAAGGCAAGAGATATCTGTTAGGTTGGCAGATTCCTCTTTCACACCACATCTGTGTTTTCACCTTGTTAAAAGCTTAAAAGGAAGTCCTACCTCCTAATGAAGGTCAAACGTATGTATTATGCATAGGAACAATCAAGTTTATCAGCAGTAAGTCTACTGAAAACACTACAGTACTCTACAATTGAAAGTTGCATCTTGATAATAAATATTACAACTGAAGACCTACTTTCATCAATCGAGAGTTTACTTACCGCAGGTAATTGGCCATAACACCCCCAGCATAAACACCCTTGTCTATCTTTTCTTTTAACCCTAGTGGGGCATCCTCAAACGAATCATTACAAAGTTCATGTCTTCTTATCTTGTCAATGTAGACTAACAATATTTTGCCTACATTTAAATAGCCAGGGTCATAAGCTGATTTATCCTCACTTGTCTCAACTAGCCATCAATATTTCAACAGATCTTCAAAATAAAGATACCTATTCATAGAACAGTGCAATAAACTGTACTAAAACAATTTTGAAAATTTTTTTACAATACCTGGTAGAAAACCAGTTTTTGAGTTATGGTGGCTCATCACAGTAACCGACAAGGTAAGGATTTGCGCTAGGTATTGTTAATTAATCAATAAGACCCCTCTACAGTAATAAAAGTAATTATTTTAACAGTGAATCAACGACTTGCTTTATCAAATCAATATAACCATAGGCACAGGGGGAAAAATGTCTGTTGCACAACATTAAAAGGTTTAAAGGGCACTCATGAATGGCAGAGGCAAGAGAGTGACATTTCCCTATCAAGCACGACAATGCCCTATACTGACTATTATATATACATATGAACAGCACCAAAGCACCCTCTTCATCCAAGCTACTGTAGGACCAAAGGAGGTCTAGGCAATGGCTGCTGATGACTCAGCAGATAGATCTATAGGCTCTCCCAAACCTCCCACCCTTAGCTCACAAGGATGGTGAGGTTGCAGCGATCAAAGACACCAACGAGTTTGAGCGGAACTAACCCGTATGGTGTTCACCCATCAGGTGTTCACCCATCAGGTGTTCACCCGTCAGGGACGTTGCCTCATCTGCCACGGTGCCACCACAATTACACTTCAAAAAGCCGCTGAAGACTTCTGTGCGCTACAATAATGTGGATTCAACAGTTAAATGTTATACAGTGATGCCTCAGGATACGAAAGTAATCCGTTCAGGATACGGTTTCGTATCCTGATTTTTTCGTATCCTGAGTCGCGTTTTACATGTAAATAGCCTAATCCGTTCCAAGCCTTACGAAAAGACACCTTTTCTTTCATAAACACACTAGACTGCAGTAATAAACATGCAATGCAGCCATTTCTATCATTCAATAATTAACCCAACCGTTAAAAAAGGGATTTTGACGAAGGAAAAATCTATTTCTGGGGAGATACCTGTGACGCCCGGTGAAAAGAGTCCTTTACACTTTTCTGATATAAATCTTCCAAATATACCAGAGAAAGATAAAAGCATGGAATGCAGAGGTTACTACCCTCGCGCGAGCACCTTGTGTGTGTCGTGTACACATTAGGGGCGTGTGAAAACCACTATTCACAGGCTGTCTTCCATTTAGATAATTCCTTCATCAAAGGGAAGGGCCGTAACAAAGGCCCTAGAAACCACACTTGGACCACTCCACCGTCACCTAACACGAGCGCCCTCTAGGTCGTCCTTCTGCAAGAACATATGGCTTGGCAAGGAAAGGGTGGGTCTGAACAAAAATAACCGGGAAGGGTTTCACCAGGCGTCACAGGTCTCTCCCCAGAAATAGATTTTACCTTCGTCAAAATCCCTTTTCTGGGTCGACCTGTGACGGCCGGTGAAAATGTACCAGAGAATCCCTTCCAAGCCCAATAAAGTAATAACTTAATGAGGCGAATACAAACACCATGTAAGACAATATAATATAATAATGTAAGTAAACCTCAAATTACAAACTAGCCAAATGACATAGGGAACGTAAGGCTAAATAAATATGAAGACAAGGAATCAACCGAGTGTCGAAACGCTAAAGGCATCAAACCTTACATGTCTAAGCATATCTAAACATTAAAGGAACGGTAACTACAATAACAGTTAAACCATAGGGATTAAACATGGTAAATATCATAGGGCTAACGAACTACCCAAGAGAGTGGCGACGTGGTGTGAGTGGCGGGTAGGAGGGAGAAGAGAAGAGATGGAAGAAAGGAAGAGGAGATTAATGGGGAGAGATAATACTCCACGCAGCCACCGTCGGGTATTTAAGGGCCTGTAAGTTCTTTAGATAGTGGCAGTTGAAAACCAAAGGGGATTTCCAACCCGTATATTTTTTAAGGTCATCAAAGTCCCTGTTCTGGAAGTAATTGATGGAGGTATCTACTGACCGTATACCATGAGCATGGGGAAATGATTCCGGATTACGTAGTATGTTTAATGAAGTAGAGAATTTGTTGCCTGATACCGTGAGTGGAAATAGTACCTCCTTGTTCCCTGATAACCAAGGGGCCAGACAAGCTGGTGGCAGTTCTAGCTAAAAAGGCCCTGAGAGTAATGCCTGGACACAGAGAAAGGATCCTGGGGAAGAAGGATAATCTTCCGAGGAAAGCACCTATTTGCGGATCCTCATTTTTAGCTAGGAAAGCTTTGTCTGGAGAAAGGAGTACTTCGGCTGAAGGGAGGAAATCTATGTTTTCCGGGTTTCGTGAGAGAACTGCTAGTTCTGATATTCCAGCACCTGAGGCCAAAGCCATTAGAAATAAAGTCTTCCCAAGAAGAGTGATATAAGAGCAGGATTCATTGTCCGTGTCCGTCGCAAGTTTGAGGACATCGTTCAGAGAACAAGAGACCTTTTGTGGCCGAACCGAAGGTCGAAGCCTAGCACATGCTTTTGGAATAGATGAGAAATAAGAATCAACTAGGTTAATGTTAAACCCAACAAGGAAGTTCTTCTTCAAAGCTGACTTGATGGTGGTTAAAGTGCTAGCTGCTAGGCCTTTGTCAAATGGGAACCTCAAGAAAGAGATGGCTAAATTCAGAGACATACGAGTATGGTCTGAACTCTTAGGAAATCTGCTAGTTCTTAACGGCTGAATCATATTGACGAAATGTCGAGTCCCTTATGTCTGATTCGATGAAGAGAAAGTTTTCCGGGTCAATGTTCGCGTCTCTACGATCTGCAAACTTCATGTAGTCCACAGAGTTAGAGTTTTGGCTATCCTTGAGGAATCTGACACAGTGAGTTTGGATTACTTGAGTCAGTTTGGGGAACGGGATCCGGAAGGGACATAGTTTCAACTCGAGGAGGAGAGGAAACCAACTGTTCTTTGGCCAGTGAGGTGGTACAAAGCCACTGCCCCCCCAGAAGGAGCGTAGTTTGTGTAAAACTTTCATTAGAAGATTCACTGGGGGGAAATAGGTAAATCTTCTTCCAATGGTTCCAATCCAGGTTAATGCGTCCATGGCATAAGCCTGAGGGTCCAGGGTTGGGGTCACATAACAAGGAAGTTTGTGATTCATTTGAGTCACGAATAGATCTACCTGGAGGCCCAGAACCAGCCTGAGTATCCACCGGAATGAAATTATGTCTAAGAGACCATTCTGATTCCAGTGGTTTCGTCCTGGATAGCGAGTCCGCTCTCACATTCTGGACTCCCGCTAGGAGAGTTGCTGACAGGAACCAGTTCTTTTCTGTTGCCCAGGCGAAGATAGTGACCAGGATCTGGTTCAGGTTGGGTGACTTGGATCCGCCTCTGTTGACGCAGTGTACTACGTCTGTGCTGTCTGACACTACTCTGATGTGGGTTGACCTCGGAGGAGTGTCTCTCTTCAGGGTCAAGAACACTGCCATGGCTTCGAGAACATTGATATAGGACTGTTCCATGGCGGGTGACCAAGAGCCCTGAAACATCTGATGTTCGAAGTAATCCCCCCATCCACTTAGAGACGCGTCTGTATGGAATGTCACTTGTGGAGGTGGGAATTGTAGAGGAACCGATTTGGAGAGGTTCTTCAGTTTGAACCATGGGCGGAGTCTCATTTTCAAGACATGAGGGGATCTTCGAGACCTTGTCTCCTAAAGGTACTGTAGCTCTCTTTCTCCAAACTCGATTGATGTCTTTTGGTTTGGCTTTTAATTGTAGATCTGTTACTGAAGCGAATTGGAGAAGACCAAGGATTCTTTCTAAGGCTCTTCTGGACACCTGTTTGTAATTGAGAAAATTCTTGATCTTGGAAGCTATTTCTCTTACCTTTTTGGAAGGGGGAGAGAACGTGTGCTTCGAAAGGTCCCACTGAATGCCTAACCATTCCAAGTGGCCTGATGGTTGCAGGCGGGACTTTTGGAGATTGACCCAAAATCCCAGGTCGGCGAGAAATCTAAGTACTTCCTTCGTAGCTCTGTTGCCTTCCATGGCCGACCGGGCCCAAATGAGCCAACCGTCCAGATAAGCAATGATATGTATCCCTTGGTTCCTGAGTTGTTCTAACACTGTCTCTCCCAGTTTCGTGAATATCCTGGGATCAATGTCATGACTTTGAACGCAAAGGCTTTCCTGCCTAGGCGGAAACCCAGATAAGGAGAGAAGTTTCAAGCTATTGGCACATGATAATAAGCGTCGGTAAGGTCGATAAAGGTGGTGACGGCCCCACGGGGAAGTAAGGTCCGTACCAGAGAGAGAGTCAACATCTGGAACTTATCGCAGAGAATGTAAGAGTTTAGCTTTGAAAAGTCCCGGTCCACTCTCAATGCCGACGAGCCTTTCTTCGGAATTGTGAACAGGCGGCCTTGGAACTTCAGTGATCGAACCCGTTTGATTGCTTTCTTCTTGAGTAACTCTGTGGTGTACTCTTTCAGGATGGGAGTGAGTTTCTGAAAGGTCACTGGTGGAGGAGGAGAACCTTGTGGTCATTTCCACCCCAAACCTTTAGAGATTATGCTATGAGCCCACGGACTGAAGGTCCAATGGTCTCGAAAGTGTTAAAGTCTCCCCCCTACCGGGACCACCTCATTGTGAGGGAGTGAATCTAGGTCCTTTCCTTCCCCGAGCCCTCTTTGTCCTAGGTCCGCCTCGATGATGGAACTGTCCTCTACCCCTGTAGCTTCCTCTCTGGTGTCCACGAAAGGAACCTGAGGGTTCGGAGCTAGGGTTGTATGCAGGCGAGGACATCCAAACAGGGTTAGGTTGTGTACCTGGGGAATCTGTGAGGTAGACCACCTGTTGAGGGGGATTCGGATGCAGAGACGTCGAAGCAGAGGGAGACTGTGATGACGAGTAGGTAACTGACGATTGATGGTAGTGACCCCGGTTCGTCTTGTAAGGGGTAAATCTCTGCTGCTTCTTGAAGAAAGCTTGCTTTTGGGCTTCGACCTTCTTTTTGGCTCACCTGCAATTTTGGTTTGCTCTCGCATCATCTTTTAGAACCTTGTTCACCTCCTCCTGAGGGAAAAGGGTTTTACCCCAGCAGGAGGAAGCTATCAGCCTGTTCGGTTCATGTCTGATAGAGGCCTCAGACAGAACTTATTTCCTACAACTAATCCGAGCAGACCACAAAGCGTGTAGGTCGATTGGTAGGACAGAGATACGTTCTTCGTGAATATCCGAAACAAGGTCTCAGTGGGATAAAGCGAGGCTAGGGACTCCGCGAGGTGGGGTCCGTCTCTTTAAGAGCCGGCATGGCAGAACCTCTTTTGACAGCTTGAATACTAAGACCTGTCAATTTATCCGTAATAGGCAAGGTAATAATGGGAGCAGTTGTAAATATGGCGTAGGCCCCATTGTGTGGGGTGAGCTTGGAATTAAGTGTACCCCCAGACCGACTTCCTGGCCCAGAAAGCTTGGGCCTGCTCTTTAGGAAATATTACCGTTACCTTCGGTACCTTGTCTAACCTAACCAAGGCATGCTCTTTCAAACTGACGAATCTGTTGAATGGGAATTCTAGTCCTTGAGGGGAAATTCTAGGTCCTCTAGAGGGCGGACGCTTATGTCATCCAGAGTTATGGTACCATCTATGTATGGAGCATGTAAGGCAAATCTCTATGGGTTGTTTTTATCGAAGGAGGTTACTTCGATGCGTCTGGGGCTATAGGGGGAGGCATCCGAGTTCCTGAACGGATCAGATTCGCCACCATATCTTTGAGCTCCGCCATAGCTCCTTAGCTTGCCCTAGAATCTGTTGTATCTGCTCTTCAACCGTATCACTGATCAGGTCGGCGGGGAAGGAGGGATCCTGAACACGACCTGCTGACGAAGCCCTGGACTTATCGGACTTCGTCTTTTAGCAGTCACTGTTTTAAGCAAAGTAATATGAACATCAGGATCCTTTGAGGGTCCTAGGACCGGTGACGCAGATAATGGCAAAGCTGAAGGCTCAAAACTCATCACCACCTACCTGCTCGTCCATGGATTCGACGTCCAACTCTTAGAGAGGACACGTCCCCCTCCAATAAAGCGTCCTCTTCCGTTGGAATGGTTGCTCTAACCACCTCAATTAACGGGGCCACTGTCTCCGGCAGAACTGCCGCAGTAGTAGAGCCCGGGAACAGGCGAGAGGCCATGTCTCCATCGAGGAGATAGGGTCCACCAGATGGAGCATTCCTTCCAAATCTTGACCCCCAAGGGCGGAGAGCCACTCTTGCAGCCCGGAGAGATTCATCATCATCCTGAAAGAGGTGAGGGGATTAGTGATGAAGGAGAAGACCGTTCTTCTCAATAAGCGATGTATACATATATCCAGAACAAATTAAATCATTGCCAAAGGATACCAAAAGGAACAAATTAGAACCAACTTACATCATCGTTCAGTAGTAGGGAGGACAGCTCGTAGCAGAGCGTGCATGACTCCGGGAACCATACCATGTAGGCGGACCTTCTGTAAAAGAAAGGAGACATAAGTCTGGATGTTCATTGAGACACTGGTCAGTGATCCTATTCACAGGCTGGGATCAACCAAAGTATCTATAAAACAATAATATATATGTATATGTATATATTTGTACATGTATATAATATATCTATATATCTATGCATATATTTAATTATATATGTATATATATGGATAAATATCCATACAACATAGTGTTCAAATAGAAATAAATTTCTACTTCGTACTTGGGATCGAACGTTAGCCCCTTCTAATGAAAAAGCCAGGTCAAAACCAACCATGCCATGAGAGGCCATTTTACTGGATAACATTAATTATGTGTGACTAACATGGTTCTATCATTGCTAGCTAGAGCTACAAATTAACATATAAAGTCAAGTAACCACGTACCATGTAACTATAAACCTCATCGGTAAAATAATGTTAACCTCGGATCTGAACGACTGAGTGGATCTGAACGTCTGAGTGATCTCCGGTGAAGCCGGAGATTCGGTGAAAAAAGAACCGTAATAATGAAATTGTGATTAATCATGAAAAAAGTTCGAGTGCATAAGGCCAAAGCCGGAGTCTGAGCGCCGGGTTTCACCGTTGCACTCCAAATATCTGACTAGTTCCCAGCCCAATGAGTATCCATTATAGCGGAGTATAACTCAAGGCGTTGAACGTTCCGAAGAGAACGGGACTACAGGTGGCGGCATAAAGCGATCCCAAAATAATGACTCATACACTAACGGAACCTATTAATAATGCTAGCTATATTAACAGTAACCACATCAAAAAAACGTAAATACCATAAAACGGAGAAGAAGAGGAGGCAGGAATAACTCATGAGCGTATAAAACTGAAAACGGGAAATCCACCTCTCCTTACTCGAGATTAAGAAAGAAAACGAGAGAAAGGGTAACTCGTAACTGTAGTAACAGAAACCGAGAACTCCATGCTCACGCTCTCATGATTACATTATAAAGAGCCCAAAGCACACAATAATATGATATAAGAATACTGTACTGTAATGATAAAATTGTAATAACCAAGAACGAACAATAACGACAGCGTAACAAATAAATAGAAAGATATAGTCTAAAACGACCACTTTCCCTAGGCGTGTACTTAAACTATAACAAAGGCAAGAACGTTATCTTTGTTCGTCCAAATTGGACTTGCTAGCAAAAAAAAAAATACCATTGTAAAAACAATAATAAAATAATGATAATAATAATGGTCATAAAACGTAAGTGATATAACCTAGATGACAGAGTACCAGATGGGCAATATTAACTTGAAATACTAGCGAAGCGAACAAAGCCAACATGGCTGCCGACACCAAGGAAGGCCAATCCACTCCCAAAATTAAAATCTACATTACTGGAAAAAGCACAAATGCCCGGTACTGAAAAAAGCTGTCAAAACAAACTATGGTACTTAACATTGGTAAAGGTGAAGTAGCAGTGTCAGTCATGATGAATTAACGACAAACACTGGAAAAAACACCGAAAGCACAAACAATAGTGAACCCTCGCTACTTCGCGGTTCGACCATCGCGGATTCACCACTTCGCGGATTTTTTTCATAACCCATGTATATACATATATCGCGGATTTTCCAGAAATATCGAAAATACCGCGATATGACCGATGGTGCGAGATTGGAGAAAGTAAGGAAAATTGAATCGTGATTGATTTTCAATATAAATGAAACTTTGAGGAGCAACAAAGATATCATTTGTTAGAGAGATAGAGAGAGGTAAGGAATGGGAGGTAGTGAAAAGTAGCCCACAGAGAGAGAGAGAGAGAGAGAGAGAGAGAGAGAGAGAGAGAGAGAGAGAGAGAGGGGGGGGGGGGGGTTTAAATGTAATAAACAAAAAAATTTGATAGGTTATAACACATTGGTGCTTATGTAATATCAACTGTATACTGTAGACGGTTTGAATAAGTTAAGAAATGGTATAAATGATACTTTGTTAGTGTATTCGTACACACTCAAGAGCGGCAGCTAGATGACAGCTGATCTAATCACAGCCAAAAGTAAAAAAAAAAAGAAGTCAACAATACTCGATTTTTAAAACAAACCCGAAATTTAAAAACAAAAGTACACGCTTTCTTAATGTGCAATTAACTATTTAAAGAGTGGCAATTTTCTAGAATAAAATGATATTTCCCAAAAAATAGTGGTTTGCTGATGAAATCGGATGCCGTATTTTTAGCTATGATTGAAATGGATGTAGACTCGGCCTAATTATTTCGTTTCGTATTTAATTGACACTAAGAAAACTAATTTTAGTTTCTTCATCTAAATGTAAGTATTGTATAACACGAAGAGAGAGAGAGAGAGAGAGAGAGAGAGAGAGAGGAGAGAGAGAGAGAGAGAGAATCAGCTGTTGTACTCAAATGGCGTGTTTTTGTTTCGTGAGAATTTCATCGCCACGACTTTAACAACAACATACTGTACTGAACTTTACAGTATTATACAGACTACTGTAATATGATAAAGTAAAATATTTGTAATCTATTTTATATGAAATGGGGCTATTTTTTTTTTTTTTTTAAATTTACATTTACATATGTAAAACTCCTCTCTCTCTCTCTCTCTCTCTCTCTCTCTCTCTCTCTCTCTCTCTCTCTCTCTCTCTCACTCTCTCTCTCTCTCTCTCTCTCTCTCTCTCTCTCTCTCTCTCTCTCTCTCTCTCTCTCTCTCTCTCGTAGATTGTTTTCCTGCTTTGCTACGTATGTATGATTTTATATAGATACGGTAAATAATATTTGTAATAACATTTTATTAAAGCTTTTACTGTAATATTATTTATCACTTTCATCATGCGCGTTAAATTCCTTAGTTTGTTTACTGAGCGTACTTTATG
Source organism: Palaemon carinicauda (assembly GCF_036898095.1). NCBI lineage: Eukaryota > Metazoa > Arthropoda > Malacostraca > Decapoda > Palaemonidae > Palaemon > Palaemon carinicauda. The sequence continues at coordinate 11,288,390 of NC_090757.1, forward strand.
ACGCCGTCGTTTCAGGCGACGTCATTAAGAAAAACATTTCATTTGGAAGTGCTAAGAAAAATTAAGTAAAACATTAGTAATAACCAAATCAACATACTGTACTGAATAATCAATATAATCGATGCAGAAACTAACCTATACACAGATGTGTAAATGCGTTTGTTTCTTCATTATAATCAGAGATAAACGTAAACAAAACATTGGTTGCCATTTTTTATCGTGCTTTTTGGCGTGTTTAGGAAACGCATGATATAAAGTCGCCCTTAATATTTGTGCCTGTTTTAGTTTAGGGTACGTTAGTACATGCATTAAGTGTTCTGTACATTAAAGGGTAGTTTGTTAACAGTACTATGTACAAGGGAAGGTTTTAAAAGTCTGAATATACATGTTAAATAAATAGGTAAATATGGTGTCACTACTTCGCGGATTTTCACCTATCGCGGCCGGGTCTGGAACCTATCTACCGCGATAAACGAGGGTTCACTGTACAACTATGCGGGCAAGTCCAAAACAGAAGGATGACCTAGAGGGCGCTCGTGTTAGGTGACGGTGGAGTGGTCCAAGTGTGGTTTCTAGGGCCTTTGTTACGGCCCTTCCCTTTGATGAAGCAATTATCTAAATGGAAGACAGCCTGTGAATAGTGATTTTCCCACGCCCCTAATGTATACACGACACCCACAAGGTGCTCGCGTGAGGGTAGTAACCTCTGCATTCCATGCTTTTATCTTTCTCTGGTATATTTGGAAGATTTATATCAGAAAAGTGTAAAGAAGGACTCTCTTCACCGGCCGTCACAGGTCAACCCAGAAACAGCCTAATCCATTCCATGAACCACCATGAGATTATTCAATAATGTAGTTAAAGCCTAGTTATCCCCTCCAAGCCCTAAGAAAACAGTCCGTTTTCTTTACTACTGTATAAAAATTACGGTACTGTATGTAAAGCATTTGGATCAGTGAAGGTGTATTGTTACCTGTACATACACCTAAATTAAGGATTGATACCCTGAAAAAAAAGGTTACAGTTAATTAGTGTAACAAAAAAGTTAAAACTTACCTTTTGATTGAGACGATGTCCAATAGCGAAGTCGCGGCAGAGGAGGATGGCATAAGGGGCGAAACGTAACAAGTGACAGACTACGTACAGTAATTTACACACTTAACACATTAACACTTAAACTTTACGAAATAAAAAAATGGCAGAAATAATTAACACTTAACATTACGTATGGAAAACTATAAATTAAAGAAAAAATTACTTACACTTAATAACATAAAACTTTAAATTGAATTTTTTTTTTTTTTTGCTTTTTTATAACAACGTTTTTCATATTTTCTAAATTTCTTCTACTTCATCACTTTCTTTTTTCTGTTTCTTTTCTTTACTTTCACCTTCTAATTCTTCATTACTTCCTCTTTTCTGTTTCTTTTCTTCACTTTCACCTTCGTCTTGGCCTACTAATACCGCTGGCCTCTTTAATAAGAAACTATCCATTGAAGCTTGTTTCTGCCTACTTTTCAACACATTTCTAAAATGCGTTAGGCAAACGTCATTGCAGTGTTGAAGCGCAAGGTTGGCATAAACTTTTTCTGGATGTTCCTTTTTGACGTAGTCTGCCATTTTATGGAAACATGCGAGAATTTCCTTAATGTCTGCCGTTTTCAAAGGTGTAACATCCTCCTCATCACCTCTAGATAACTGCTCTTGAACAACACTCACTTGCATCGTCTCCAACTCCTTCAGGTCGTCCGTCGTCAACTCCTCGTGGTGCTCCTCGATAGGTTCATCTATATCCTCGGCGCTAACTTCCAGCCCCATGGATGTAACAAGATGTACGATGTCAGCCTCCTCGGACTGCTGAATGGGTTCAGGATCGTCAACGATCTCTGCTTCCCCTCCAGGCTTCCCGAACCCCTCGAAGTCTCGTGCAGAGACAGCATCAGACCACAGCTTCCTCCAAGATGAGTTCAGGGTACACCTCGAAACTTCCTGCCAAGCGAGATCGATGAGTTTGAGGCATATCCCGATATTAAAGTGATCTTTTCAGAATTCACGCAGAGTGAGGTTTGTACTCTGTGACTTGGAAACATCTCTGGAAGAGATGCTTCGTGTACAATTTTTTAAAATTTGAAATAACTTGCTGGTCCATGGGCTGGAGGAGAGGGGTGGTGTTAGGCAGTAGATATAGGACCTTAATGAAGGAATACTCGGCCAGAAGATATTCCTCGAGGCCAGGAGGGTGAGCTGGAGCATTGTCCAACACCAGCAGACATTTCATAGGGAGGCGCTTTTCTTCCAAATATTTTCGGACAGTCGGACCGAAGCAGACATTCACCCAATCAATGAAAAGTTTCCTCATTATCCAGGCTTTAGCATTTGCCCTCCACATCACGGGAAGGTTCTCCTTGATGACTGTGGGCTTTGAAGGCTCGGGGATTTTCTGAATAGTACACCAGCAGGGGCTTTATCTTGCAGTCCCCACTGGCGTTTGCACAAAAAGCAAGGGTAAGCTTGTCCTTCATAGGCTTACGTCCGGATAGCCTCTTCTCCTCCGCCGTGATGAACGTCCGACGAGGCATTTTCTTCCAGAAAAGCCCAGTTTCGTCACAATTGAATACTTGCTGCGAACTGTAGCCTTCCTGCAGAGTCAACTCGTCGAACGTTTTAACTAAGGCTTCGGCGGGCTTCGTGTCCGAGCTGGCTGCCTCCCCATGCCGTACCACTGAATGAATGCCAGTCCTTTCCTTGAATTTCTCGAACCACCCCCGAGAAGCCTTGAACTCTGGGGGTTCCTGCTGGGATGTTCCTTCTCCTCCCTGAGAACGCACAAGATCACCGAAAATGGCGGAGGCCTTCTGGCAAATTGTAGTCTCAGTGATGGTGTCTCCTGAGATCTGTCTTTGATCCACACAAGCAGCCGCCTCTCCATCTCGTCATGCACGTGGGTTCTCTTGTTGGAGAAAATAGTGACTGCTTTGATGGCCGCCTTCTGCTTCAGGATGGTGCCTATCGTAGATGGATTCCGGCCATACTCCTTGGCGATCGCACTTTAAAGGCATGCCAGACTCGTACTTTTTTACGATTTAAAGTTTTGTCTCCATCGAGAGCATCGTCGTCGTCGTCTTTCCTTCGGCAACATAGTTGGGACCCATGTCTACAGTAATACGTAATATAATACACTACGTACGTTATATACAGTACTATGTATAGTAAACACTAATACAGTACAGTGCACAGTAACGAATGTTTAATAACGATAACACACGGAGTACGAATGTACTGTATAATAACACTACGTCAAACAAGCGAAAGCACACAATGTCTGTTAACGATACCGCGGTCAGAACGAAAAGAGAGAGAGATGAACGTCCGTGCGTAAGCAAGCTGGGATAGTTGCCGACCAATAGGAAAGCAGGATCTTATGGCGTCAGCTAGCATCTGAGTAGGGAGATACTGTAACCAATGGGTGAGCGGGAGGCTGTAAGTGAGTCTACCTAAGTTCAAAGTCTGGCGGCACGCGCTTTTTAAAATTACTCTCGGCGAAGAATTGGGATCTCGTAAGGTTTTCGTATCCTGAAATTTTATTTGTATACTGGGGCATAAAAATCTTCGAATCTCTTTTTGTATCCTGAATTTTTCGTAAGCAGAAACTTACGTATCCAGAGGTATCACTGTACACTGATAATCCTAAATACCCAAGAAAGTATACAATCATCTTTAGGTCCTGTGGTGTACTGTATAGGGGGTTTCTTGTGTGATAGAACAGCCCTTAAAATACAGTAATGTAACAAAAGAGCTAACAAAAATATATTAAAAACGGATTTTGAGCGAAGCGAAAAATCTATTTTTGGGCGAGATGGCCATGTCGTCCTGATGGAAGGGTCCTTCAGTACTGCCTTTTGATATATATGGCTACCATAATATTCCCAGAGAATTAAACTAAAGGTTTTCACAGAATTCTAACTTCTGGCACGAGTACTCAAAGGGTTTCCCTTTAGAAAATCGTACATTAACAGGGGACGCATGTATTAACACGTCACATGGCCATCTGCACCCCACCTAGCGTTTACGCTTCGAGGGGGAAAGGTGGCGAGGTAACCGAGGTGACGTTCCAAAGTTACCCTACCTTCGTTACTGTTACGGTACTCGCAACGTAAACAAGCTGACGCCATACTGTACTGTACTTGTGTGACGTCACGTCCGTCCTCATTCCGTTCTAGCTTACTACCAGCCTCCGCGATACAATACAGCAGGGAGGGGCCTGGCAGGCTGAACTGGAACAGTTGGGTGGGTCCATCAGGACAACATGGCCATCTCACCCAAAAATAGATTTTTCGCTTCGCTCAAAATCCGTTTTTTAGGCTCAAGCCATGTGGTCCTGATGGAAGTATACTAGAGAATTAATGTATCGTGAATTTGTTCCCATTTCAAGTGCCTTGTACTCCGATTAACATTCCCGCGGTCTGGTGACCGAAGAGACCATGACATCTCCGTTAAATGTCACTACCAGAGGCATTACACTGACCTGGCATCCCACCCCCCTGGCAGGGAAGGTCCTAATAGGACAAGAGGAATATCTCGAAGTAATCTGACTAGGAAAGACTCACCTGGATAAGAAATCGTGCCGGTCTCAAGACAGGTCAGAAGGGTAAATATTTGTGTAGGAACAAATTTTATACCATTAGGTTAGTGTATATAAGGTAGTAGGTATACTAATCATAATAAACTCTGGAATAGGTTCAATAAAAGAACAGCAATATATTTTCAAGTAAAAAATAGGAGCAAAATTAGATGCATATGGTAAAAAAAAAAATATTTTATTTGAAACTTGCATGGAAATATGGAAAATTATGTACAATAATAAAATACGATGATACAGATATTTTAATAAGACTGTGATGCAGAATCTGAAATGAAGAAATTTTGCCTGTAATCACCAGTTCCTGAGGAACGCCAGTCTTTTAAATCATAACACACTACTTGTCCAAGAACATGTGGCACACGTAAGGATCTATGTCATTTCACCTGGGTAAAGAACAGTCTATTAGTGACACTAAATGTCCCTTGAAATCACTAAGTACCGCACTAGGGTCAATACAGGCACCCCTTTGAGTTAAAGTCCCGAAAAACTCACTGTCCTACGCAGCACTAAACAGCAGGTTTCATTACGCTACCTGCTGCCACCACGAATCTCTTGACTTCTTGCACCTGATTCAAATAGTTTTTGAAGAACACTCTAGGGGACTTCCAGCCTGTGAAGGATCGGAGGGATCCTGGGATCGTGACCTGCGGGTGTAATGTCAGGATCCGCTCTGCGAATAAAGTAGGTGATTTTCGCTCTAAGTTGTTTTAGTGACAGGTCACTGCCCGACATTTCTCCTTTAAAAAGCTGTCCTCCACCAAAGTCAGAAGTTCTTCGAAGATAGACCTTAAGACACTAGACTGGGCATAGAGAGACATCTTCCTTCAGGGGGCAGATTCTCCAAGGGCCCCATCTTTTGGTGGGAAGTTCATTTTTAGCGAGAAACGTGGGGTCAGGGAAGAGGGTAAGTTCCCCCGTGTCGGCGAACTGTATCTGGCCCTCTTCTTTTGATAATGCCACTATTTCCCCGACTCTGGCTCCTGAAGCGAGAGCAAAAAGGAAGATTACTTTTTGAGTCAAGTCTTTCAGAGGGCAAGAATCGTTGTCCAGGCTAGAGACAAAATGAAGCACCTTATCCAGGGACCAGGTGATGGGTTTCGGTGGAGGTGCTGGACACAGTCTCGCACACGCCTGCAGAGTTTATTGAAGATTTTGCTGGATAAATCTATTTGGAAGGCGTATAGAAGTGGTCTGGTCAAGGATGATTTGCAAGTGGAAATCATATTGGCTGCCAAGCCTTGTCCATGAAGGTGAATAAAGAAGGACATGCAAAAATCTATGGAGATTTCCGTAGGATTTTTTGCCTTGACGAAGGATACCCACTTCTTCCAGGATGATTCATACTACCTTCTGGTAGACTGTTTTGTATTCCTCTAGGAAGTCCAAACTTTTCTTCGAGATCCCAAACCTTTTCTTCACGGCTAGGGAGAGAAAATCATGAGATTAAGATCCTTGACTTTCTTTGATGAAGCGAAGACAGTCGACTTCTGCACCTATTGGGAGAGAACTGGGCCCGGCAGGGGGATAAGCTTGGGATATAGCTCCAGGACTAGGGGGAACCAGTTGCTCCGGGGCCACTTGGGAGCCCCTAGGGCTGCTGTCCCTTTGAAGGTTCTCAGTTTGGAGAGGACTTTAAGCAGAAGGTTGGGTGGAGGGATCAGGTAAATCTTGGACCATCTGTTCCAGTCCAGGGACATGGCGTCCACTGCTTCCGCTTTGGGGTCCTCGCAAGGGGCCACATATCGAGGAAGTTGCTTGTCGCTCGTCGCGAAGAGGTCGATCTGTAATTCCGGGACTTGATGAGAGATGAAGGAGAATGATCTTGCGTCTAGGGACCATTCCGACTCTGGGGCTTGTCCTTGATAGAGCGTCCGCCGTCACGTTGGGGAATCCTTGTAGGTTAACTGCAGACAGGTGCCACTTCTTCCTGTCCGCTAGGCGGAAGATGGGTAATAGCACCTGATTTGAGTGGGGCGATCTCGAGCCCTGACGATTGAGACATCTGACTACCGAGCTGTCCAGAGTTAGACGGATGTGTATCGAGGGACGCGGGGATAATTTCTTCAGGGTGAGAAAATACGCCATGGCCTCCAAGATGTTTAAGTGAAACTTCTTGAATAGGGGAGACCATGTTCCTTGAACTTGCCGTTGATGGGAGTGGCCCCCACAACCCACCAGAGAAGCGTCCGTGTGGATGTTGAGCGATGGAGGTGGATATGGGAGAGGGATGGATCTTTTCAAGGTCCTTGCTTCTGACCACGGGCTTAGCAGGGAGCGAAGCCTGTTCGGTAGGGGTCTCTTGAGATCTCTTCGAGCGACATGCGTTTCGTCTTCAGACTCCTGAGGCATCCTTTAGCTGTGCTCGTAGCACTGGGTTTGTCACCGAGGCGAACTGTAGAGAGCCGAGAACTTGCTCCTGCTGTCGTCTTGAGATCCGTTTGGATTTGAGAAGTCTTCTGACAGACCCTGCTATTTCTTTCCTTTTCTTCAGTGGATTGGAAAGGCGGTGTGACTGAAGATCGTAATGGATTCCTAACCATTGGAACTTCTGAGCTGGAGCGAGGCAAGACTTCTTGGTGTTTATTTTGAAACCCAGATGTTCCAGGAACTGGGTCACTTTGCTGCAAGCTTTCAAACATTTTTCTGGCGAAGTCGACCAGACCAGCCAGTTGTCGAGGTACGCCATCACTTGGACGCCCTGAAGGCGTAGCTGGTGGACGATTGTCTGCGCTAGCTTGAAGATTCTCTGAGCCATGTTGAGCCCGAAGGGCATGGCTCTGAAGGCGTAGCTTCTTCGATGGAGCCGGAATCCTAGGTAGGAGGAAGCGTGGTGGTTCATTGGGATGTGCCAGTAGGCATCCGTCGGGTCTATTGAGACCATGTAGGCCTTGTGAGGCAGTAGGGCTCTTATTTGTTGAAGAGTCAGCATCTTGAATTTGTTGTTCGCAATGAACTTGTTGAGGGGTGACAAGTAGAGAATGACTGAGTTTGTCCGAGTCCTTCTTGGGAAGACAAAACAGTCTTCCCTGGAACCTGGTGGACTTTACCCTCTTGATTGATTGATTGATTGAAAGTTTTCTGGCATCCTGACATCTAAGGTCATTGACGCCGATACCATTTACTGTATATGAAAATTAAAAGAGAATTCGATTAAAACCATAAAAATTAAGAAGTCATTAAAATAGTTAAATAGTTTTCAGAAGACCTGCTTCTGAAATAAATCTAAAAATTCCGCTCGCATAGTAAGACACATCATGTCCAAGAATCTTGGCAAGGATAAACCTGCCATCCTCACCTCGAGCCTCAAACAGATATCTATTTCTTAAGTTAGTAAAATTAGGGCATTCTGTCAACAAATGCCTCACTGTTAAAGGTACTAAACAGTCCTCGCAATACGGTTGGTGTTGGCCCTTCAGCAGAAACTCGTGTGTCAACCGTGTGTGACCAATACGGAGACGACAAAGAGTCGTCTCCCATTTTCGGGGAATCATGTTATACCTCCAAGGTGATATGATATTTGTTACTTCCCTCATTTTATTGCCATCTTGACTGTCCCAGTGCTGTTGCCATTTATCAATAACCAATTTCTTGATGTAAGGTAGGAGATCGTTACATGGAATGGGATACCTCCTTGGTAGCAACTCGGATGCCGCATTCTTCGCCAGTAAATCTGCCTTCTCATTCCCAGACACACCTACATGTGCTGGAACCCAACAAAATCGAACAGTTATACCTTTCCGTCCAATAATAAAGAGCCATTCTAAAATCTTTAAAACTAGAGGGTTACTAGAATTAAAAACTTCTAAAGCTTGAAGAACACTCCTTGCATCACTAAAAATTGTAAAATTACCCTCCTTTTCCAAAGCTATTTTCTCAATAGCGGTTAATATGCCATACAGTTCGGCAGTAAATATGGAAGCTGTTAGAGGAAGTGCACCTCTACAATTAAAATCATTACTATGTACTCCAAATCCAACGCCAGCATCAGATTTGGAGCCATCAGTATATATAAAAGTCGATCCCCTATGTTCTTCGACATGTTCCATAAAAAGAGACCTGGATTCTAAGTCAGTCATATTCTTCTTAACTCCAATAAAGTATTTACAAAAAGATATGTCAGGTAATTTCCATGGAGGCGTTGATGATACCTTGAATGGAAGTACCTTATTTCTAATTATATCCAGACTATTTAAAAATCGTTTCACCCGAAAGCCATAAGGTTGAGGAGATTTTGGGTGCAACTCAAAGTATGATGCGTGTCTTACAAGGCTTGCAGTCTGAAAGGCTAGAGAGCTAGGGAGTCTTTGCAATCTAAACCAATACCGAAGAATGGAAGACATTCGGTAAAGGTCTAGAGGTAACTCTCCAGCATCAACAATGAGACTTGGGATAGGCGAGGTTTTAAAAGCTCCAGTAGATAATCTAATACCTGCATGATGTATCGAGTCTAATATTTTTAACCGGCTTGGGATGGCTGAGGAATATACCTCACAACCATAACTAATTTTGGAAAAAATCAAGGCCTTGTATAATTTTAAAATAGTATTGCGGTCTGCCCCCCATGATGTATGGGCCAATACTTTTAAGATATTCAGAGCTTCAACACATTTAGCTTTTAGCGCTTTTAGGTGAGAAACCCATGTAAGTCTACAGTCAAATATCAAACCTAAAAATTTGGTTTCCGATACACATGGTATCCGTTGACCTTTAATGTATATATCCGGGTCTGGATGTACTCCCCGGATACGACAAAAATGGACAATGGTAGTTTTACTTGTCGAGAACTTAAATCCATTCATGTCAGCCCACTGGATAATTTTATCAATAGAGTTGGATTTTTCTCTCAACCATTGCCATTCTAGTGCCAGCAAATGATATTGAGAGATCATCCACAAATAATGTTGAGAGGACATCCTGGGGAATGGCTGAGGATATCCCATTAATTGCTAGTGCAAAAAGGGTTACACTCAGCACACTACCCTGAGGAACTCCTTCTTCCTGGCACTTACTCTCTGATAGAGTTTCCCCCACTCTCGCTTGAAAAACTCTACGTGATAGAAATGCCTGAATAAATAGTGGCAGCTCTCCTCTCAATCCCAATTCATGAATGGTTTTAAGAATACCATATCTCCATGTGGTATCATATGCCTTTTCAAGGTCAAAAAATACTGTAACATGGTGCTGTTTGGAAGCAAAGGCTTCACAAATAGAAGACTCAAGTCGTATCAACACATCAGTCGTTGAGTGCATTTTTCGGAATCCACATTGAATCGGTGATAAAATACCTTTTTTTTCAAGGTACCATATCAGCCTTGCATTGACCATCTTCTCCATGATTTTACATAAACAAGATGTCAATGCAATAGGACGATAGTTTGCTGCTAAAAACTTGTCTTTACCGGGTTTTAAAAAAGCTAAAATAATGGCTAGTTCCCAAACACTTGGGTAACTATGATCATGCCATATTCTATTAATAATACTTAAAATAAATAGCTTTGTATTAAAATGTACATGTTTAATCATTGCATATGGAATTCCATCGGGTCCAGGGGCTGTATCATTGCAATGAGCAAGTGCGGAATCAAATTCTCTTTCAGTGAAAGGAGAATTATACGACTCTTCCCTTCTTGTTGCAAAATTTAAAATTTTCTTTTCTTCAGTGCTCCTATACTGGTGACCAGGGGCTCCTTCACACTTGCTAGATACATTTGAAAAATGATTAGCCAGGGCATTGCTAACTTCATTTGCTTCAGTTACATACTGGCCATTCACCCTCAACACTGGTGGTGGGTTGGGGGTGAATTTGCCAGCTATCTTTTTTACTTTCCTCCACACAGAAGATGGTGGTGTTCTACTGTTAATGGAGGAAACAAAAGACATCCATGACTGGCGCCTTGCTTCTTTCATGGCACGACGGAACTGTGCTCTACATTTCTTGTACATAATTAAATTCTCATCAGTTCTGCGTCTATGCAATCGTGTTAGAGATCTTCTTGTGGCTCTGTGGAGTGCAGTTAGTTCTGAAGACCACCACGGGACTGGTCGTCGTTTGAATAACCCTGTTGTTTTGGCAATTGAATTGACTCCTGCTGTATTAAGAGTTCCATTCAGTAGGTCTATGGCATCATCAACACTTTCAAACTGTTCTGCTCTCCCTTCGATTTCACTTAGCTCACAAAATTTAACCCAGTCTGCCTTGTCTAGATTCCAACGTGGCAATCTTTGCAAAGGCGGATCCTTGTTGGTGTTTATAATGATTGGTGCATGATCACTAGTATGCCAATCGTCTAATGTCCTCCAATCAAAATCAAGAAGGCAGTTAGAGCTTGCAATTGAAAGGTCAATGCATGACAAAGTACCTGTCTGAACATGGAAGTGTGTGGGCTCTCCTGTATTAAGGAGTCCCACATCCTCATTCTCCACAATTGATGAGATAATATTGCCCCTTGTGTTGGCCAAAACATCACCCCATAAAGGATGTCTACCATTCATATCTCCCAGTAAGAGAAAAGGTTGAGGGAGTTGTTGAATGACCTCTGCTAAATCATCATATAAAATATCATCATTTGGAGGTAAGTACAGAGAGCATATTGTATATTTTCTCCCTATATCAATTTGTACAACAACTGCCTGCAGGGTTGTACGTATAGATATAGGTATTTGGGGAACATCTCGACGAATGTACATGATTGATTGATTGATTGAAAGTTTTCTGGCATCCTGACATCTAAGGTCATTGACGCCGATACCATTTACTGTATATGAAAATTAAAAGAGAATTCGATTAAAACCATAAAAATTAAGAAGTCATTAAAATAGTTAAATAGTTTTCAGAAGACCTGCTTCTGAAATAAATCTAAAAATTCCGCTCGCATAGTAAGACACATCATGTCCAAGAATCTTGGCAAGGATAAACCTGCCATCCTCACCTCGAGCCTCAAACAGATATCTATTTCTTAAGTTAGTAAAATTAGGGCATTCGGTCAACAAATGCCTCACTGTTAAAGGTACTAAGCAGTCCTCGCAATACGGTTGGTGTTGGCCCTTCAGCAGAAACTCGTGTGTCAACCGTGTGTGACCAATACGGAGACGACAAAGAGTCGTCTCCCATTTTCGGGGAATCATGTTATACCTCCAAGGTGATATGATATTTGTTACTTCCCTCATTTTATTGCCGTCTTGACTGTCCCAGTGCTGTTGCCATTTATCACAAACCAATTTCTTGATGTAAGGTAGGAGATCGTTACATGGAATGGGATACCTCCTTGGTAGCAACTCGGATGCCGCATTCTTCGCCAGTAAATCTGCCTTCTCATTCCCAGACACACCTACATGTGCTGGAACCCAACAAAATCGAACAGTTATACCTTTCCGTCCAATAATAAAAAGCCATTCTAAAATCTTTAAAACTAGAGGGTTACTAGAATTAAAAACTTCTAAAGCTTGAAGAACACTCCTTGCATCACTAAAAATTGTAAAATTACCCTCCTTTTCCAAAGCTATTTTCTCAATAGCGGTTAATATGCCATACAGTTCGGCAGTAAATATGGAAGCTGTTAGAGGAAGTGCACCTCTACAATTAAAATCATTACTATGTACTCCAAATCCAACGCCAGCATCAGATTTGGAGCCATCAGTATATATAAAAGTCGATCCCCTATGTTCTTCGACATGTTCCATAAAAAGAGACCTGGATTCTAAGTCAGTCATATTCTTCTTAACTCCAATAAAGTATTTACAAAAAGATATGTCAGGTAATTTCCATGGAGGCGTTGATGATACCTTGAATGGAAGTACCTTATTTCTAATTATATCCAGACTATTTAAAAATCGTTTCACCCGAAAGCCATAAGGTTGAGGAGATTTTGGGTGCAACTCAAAGTATGATGCGTGTCTTACAAGGCTTGCAGTCTGAAAGGCTAGAGAGCTAGGGAGTCTTTGCAATCTAAACCAATACCGAAGAATGGAAGACATTCGGTAAAGGTCTAGAGGTAACTCTCCAGCATCAACAAGGAGACTTGGGATAGGCGAGGTTTTAAAAGCTCCAGTAGATAATCTAATACCTGCATGATGTATCGAGTCTAATATTTTTAACCGGCTTGGGGTGGCTGAAGAATATACCTCACAACCATAACTAATTTTGGAAAAAATCAAGGCCTTGTATAATTTTAAAATAGTATTGCGGTCTGCCCCCCATGATGTATGGGCCAATACTTTTAAGATATTCAGAGCTTCAACACATTTAGCTTTTAGCGCTTTTAGGTGAGAAACCCATGTAAGTCTACAGTCAAATATCAAACCTAAAAATTTGGTTTCCGATACACATGGTATCCGTTGACCTTTAATGTATATATCCGGGTCTGGATGTACTCCCCGGATACGACAAAAATGGACAATGGTAGTTTTACTTGTCGAGAACTTAAATCCATTCATGTCAGCCCACTGGATAATTTTATCAATAGAGAGTTGGATTTTTCTCTCAACCATTGCCATTCTAGTGCCAGCAAATGATATTGAGAGATCATCCACAAATAATGTTGAGAGAACATCCTGGGGAATGGCTGAGGATATCCCATTAATTGCTAGTGCAAAAAGGGTTACACTCAGCACACTACCCTGAGGAACTCCTTCTTCCTGGCACTTACTCTCTGATAGAGTCTCCCCCACTCTCACTTGAAAAACTCTACGTGAAAGAAATGCCTGAATAAATAGTGGCAGCTCTCCTCTCAATCCCAATTCATGAATGGTTTTAAGAATACCATATCTCCATGTGGTATCATATGCCTTTTCAAGGTCAAAAAATACTGTAACATGGTGCTGTTTGGAAGCAAAGGCTTCACAAATAGATGACTCAAGTCGTATCAACACATCAGTCGTTGAGTGCATTTTTCGGAATCCACATTGAATCGGTGATAAAATACCTTTCTTTTCAAGGTACCATATCAGCCTTGCATTGACCATCTTCTCCATGATTTTACATAAACAAGATGTCAATGCAATAGGACGATAGTTTGCTGCTAAAAACTTGTCTTTACCGGGTTTTAAAAAGGCTAAAATGTACATGAGACTTCCGCCATGGCTCCCTACTCCGTGATCATAAGGTGTCCTATAACTAATATATTCGCGAGGACAAGGGGTATTAGCATCAAGCTTGCTCTCCTGGAGACATACAATTATGGGGGAATGCTCGTGAATTAAGAGCTTAAGTTCTTCATATTTGGCCCTCAAACCCTGACAATTCCATTGCAAAATGGATGAAAAAACTATGTATTATTTTCTGGAAGACATCTTTGATGAGGTCTTCCCATTGACAGTTTTTGATTTGACAATATTTTCTGTAGGCTTCTTAAGTTTGGGTCTTGATAAATTAGGTTTTATATTAGCCTTTTCAGTGTTGTTGTTACCTATTTCTTGTGGGGGATGGTGGACCTCCACTTGAATTTTTGATTGATTCAAGAAGTTTTCCTGTTGATCTGAAATATCAACAGGCAAAACATCATATCTATTTGATGACATAACTTTGTGTTTTTAATGGATGGGGGTGAGAGAGATGGAGGTCTCTCTCTTTTCCTATTGACAGGTGGTGATTTATTAGGTTTTGATGCTTTCCCCACTACAGGCGCACCTGATAATTCTGTTTCATGTGGAACCTCCATCAAATCAGGCAAAGATATAGCCTGAGAGAGGTTAGAATTATCCTTTGTAGTGGGGGACAAAGGTTTACTAGAGGTGAGAAAGGTCTTACGTGATATTCTTGCCTTATCCTCTAGAATTCTATCAGAAGATGGCAAATTTCTTTTCTGGGGAATAGAGGCAGTATTAGGTGGGCTGGATGTCTCCTGCCTCATTTTTTCTCCGGATTTCAATACTTTTGCATAACTTGCTGATTTACTCAATAGTCTCTTGGCATGCCCCACACTTATGTGTTCAATACTGGATTTATTGAGAGCAGCCTCTTCTAATTTATATTGCTGGCAGTTCCTATCCGTAGATTTGTGATTCAAATTGCAGTTTATACAATTGGCCTCTAGTGTACAGTCTCCATGGTAAACATTAGAGCATGTACTACACATTTTATCATTCTTACATACTTTAGATGGATGCCCATATCTATAGCAATTAAAACATTGCAGCGGCTTCTGCTTAAAAGTTCGCACTTTAATTCGTTCATTCTCTATGTAAATGTGGAAAGGCACATCAGCATCCTGGAAAGTCAGGATAATCATTGACGTTCCAGGGACTTTATGCACTTTCCACACAGTTAAAGGACACATGGCCAATATCTCCTCTTCTGTGAATTCATATAAGTCTCTATTAAAAACTACTCCCCTTCCATAACTGAAGTTTAGATGGGGTTTCACATCCAGCTTTATGTCTTCGTTATCTGTATTTAAATTGGAAAGTATAACCGATTGAGTTTCTGATTTGGCACTTATTAGGAAACTGTTCTTTCCAAACCGAGATATATCTCCTGGTGCGATAGTACCTACTTTCTTTTGAAGAAATTTACATATTTTGAAATAATTTCCAGTACTCCCTTTTGATTGAGCAATAAGCCACTTTGGTGGTTTTGGCTTTCTCTGGGAAGGTACAACTACCTCTATACTTTTATCAATCCAATCTGCAGGCCTATATACATCCAGATTCTTGGGTACCCGATCGCAAAGAGCACCCTTGAAATTCAAATTACTGATTTTAATATTTATGATATCATTGATAGCTTTGAATGCTTCATCATGGTTATCAAATGATATCCATGAATCCCATTTGTCACCTTCAAGCCTCATCCTAATTTCCCTGATGTGACCATAACATTGAAATAATTTATATAGAGCATCGTAATTGGTTTCAATGGGGATCTGAGTGATGTGAAGGATTCGCAAATTCTCCATGTCACCCAAATTACTTTGTTTTTGAACATAAGTAGCATGGTCCTTTAGAGTTTCCGGGTCGTCAACAGAGGGGTTAGTTTTAGGAGTAGAAGCAAGCCGGGTTATCCACCTCTTATCAGAGGATTTCAGTCCTCCTATCCCATGTGGCCCAACACGAGAAGAGGCTTCAGCGGGGACCAGTCCTCTATTAGAGAGGGGCTGCCTCTCTTAAGGTGGGCGTACACTGGTCAGTGGGGGTAGTTAGCCCCTCCCACCGACGACTCCAATGCCTAGCGTCACCCATTACCCGCAAATATGGGTGACTTAAAACCGGATCATTGGAGCCCGACTCTTAACAGACTTAGTCTGCACCCAATGGGGTCTGCCAGAGGGTGATGGCGTCTAAATTTGTACAGGTTGAGATGGCATGACATCCATCCCACCCTGCGCCAAATCCAAAGCAGCAGTCAAAACCTAAGTCGTACAAGCTAAAGTCATCAACAAGTTCATGCCCAAGAGGAAGAGATGGGAGAAAATAAGAAGTAATCAAAGGAACGGAGAGAAAGTGCTGACTAATTTAGTTGGATCAACAGTTGGGCACCGAGGTCCAGTGGGGAAGTAGTTCCCATTGTTCATTAAAGCCCAACTGCTAGTCCCTAAGCCCCCCATCCTCATCAAGGCTTCAGCATCTGGGGGGTTACCCTCTTGATCACCTTGTTCAAGAGTTCTAGGACATTCTTCCAAGAGGGGGGTTGATGGGTGGAAGAATTGGTGGAAGGTTGGAAGTGGTTGTGTCCAGCTCCAACCCAGTCCCTTCTTGATGATGCTGTGTGCCCAAGGATCGAAGGTCCAGCGATCCTGAAAGTGGCGGAGTCTTCCTCCCACCGAAAGCACTTCATTGCTTCTGGTTTCCCAAGGGTTTGCCACCTCTGCCGCTAGCTCCCCTTCCTCCTCTGCCCCTGGAGGGACGGCGCGAGGATTCTCTGCCTGAGCCTCTACCTCTGGGACGAAAGGTAGAGGACTGTCGTTCATAGGCAGGGGTGAAGACCGGTGATTGTGACACCATCGGTTGGGGGACCAACTGAAAGGTCTGTTGCGGCTGTGCGACCACTTGGGGAGTAGCGGGAGCCGGAAACTGGCGTTTTTGTTGACGCTGCTGTGGTCTTGGTTTGGAGGGTTTCCTCTTAGGCTGAGGGCCTTCTCCCCGAGAGGATTTCCTCTTGCGGGACATGCCCCACTTGTTGAGAAGGTTCAGATTCTCAGAGGTGGCTTTGTCAACGATCTCTTTCACCAGAGCAGAGGGAAAGAGATGCTTACCCCAGATGTTGGAGGAGATTAGTTTCTGGGGTTCATGTTTTACTGCCGCGTTGGAAAAACACGAACTCTCTGCAGGTTCTTTGGGCCCTGATGAAGCTGTACAGGTTGTTCATCACAGTCAATAGTTGGGTCTTCGCAAGAACCATATAGAGATCTGGGACTACCGTCCCCGGCCATGACCTCGAGCTGAATTCGGTGAGACAGGGAGGCAGCTAGTCTTTCCTTGGTCTCTTGCTCCCGACGAAGAAGGTGGTCATTCAGCTTTGTGAGGTCCTCATTGAACTGACATCCAGCGATGTCAGGCTTCCAGCTTCCCAACCATGAAGGTAAACTGGATGTCTTTCCAGAACCTGTCGTCGGGGGAAGGGCGAGGAAGAGGCTTACACTCCTCCAGGGTAGGGCAGGGCTTTCCTTCCTCCACCGCCTTCATGACCGCATCGAAGGCCTTTTCCACGAAGGGAAAGGTCGCAGAAGAGGGAGCAAAAAAAGACGGGTGCTCCTTGCTCAGAGCCGGCATTTTTGAGTTGGCAAACCCGCGACTTCAGGCATTCTGCCAGCATGGCGTGGGCTATTGAGTGATCGAAAACAATCACCTCTTTGGGCTCAGTCTCCTCCTTGGAGGCCGGTTCGGACCTAAATCGGACGTAACAGTCTGGGTAAGCCTTGAAGTTAGGAAAGAATTCCACAAAAGGATAAACCCTAACTTGTCGTTGATAAAGATTTTGCCAGTTGTAATTGGCATATGCTCGGTGTACCTCCAGGGGTTAGACTCGAGCAGGAAGGAAGGTCCTTAACCGAGATCATCTTCGGTTTCTTCCATCCCATCAAACGACTTGTGATTTCTGCAGAATGCTTATTAAGCTTCTCGTCCATCAATGCCACCAATACCCGGATGGCATCTTGGGTGGTGGGCAGCAGGGGCTGCGATGCGGCTCCTCGACCACTACAGGAGCTTCCGGAGGTGGAGGGGCGACCTCGCCCTCCGAATCAGGGTATTCCACCTGATCTTCCAAAGTACTTTACTCCTATCCAAAAAAAAGATGAATAAAGGGAGATTAGAAATAGGCCCTCTAAGAAGGACGACTAACGAATGAAAAAAAAGAAATATGCAACATATTAGCAGAAAAATATAAGAGTGAGTTCACGCCAAGAATTGCGAATGAGAATATTGAAACAGAAATGAGAGAAGAAAATGTTGAATATCTAACGGATATAGATATTAATGAAGCAGATATTGTCAAGGCTATAAACTAAATTAAAAATGGATCGGCAGTCAGACCAGATGGAGTTCCAGCGATTTTGTTAAAAAAAACTGCACACACTATCGCGAAGCCGCTTGCAATACTGCTAAGACAAAGTGTAGATATGAGCGAGATATATGTTAAACATAAATTAGCTTATATAACCCCTATCTTCAAAAGTGGATCAAGACTAGAGGCAAGCAATTATAGACCTGTTAGTCAAACATCACATATTATGAAAGTATGAGAGGGTAATAAAAAAAGAAAATAATGAACCATTTGGTTAAAAATAATTTGTTTAATATGGGTCAACACTGTTTCGTGCCTGGAAAAAGTACACAGACCCAACTGATAGCACACTATGAAAACATATATAAAAATATGATAAATGAAAAAGACGCAGATGTGATTATCTAGATTTTGCTAAAGCCTTTGACAAGGTAGACCATAACATATTGGAGAAAAAAATGATTAAACATAATATTGTGGGAAAGATAGGAAAATGGGTAAAAGAATTCCTGCAAAACAGAAAACATAGCGGTTGCAAATAACGAGAAATCAGATGAAGCCCAGGTAATATCTGGTGTGCCACAAGGTACGGTATTAGCTGCACTGCTGTTTGTTATTATGATCTCAGACAGACTGTGATGTTGAAAACTCCGTAGTGAGAAATTTCGCCGATGACACAAGAATAAGTAGAGAAATTACTTTTAATGAAGATAGGAACTCACTATAAAGAGATCTAAACAAAATATATGAATGGGCGGAGATAAATAGGATGGTATTTAACTCCGATAAATTCAAATCAATAAATTATGGAAACAGAGAAGGAATGGTATATGCATACAAGGGACCTAATAATGAGACAATCACAAACAAGGAAGCAATTAAAGGCCTTGGTGTAATGTTAAATAGGAATATGTTATGCAACGACCAAATAGCAACACTTGGCTAAATGTAAAGCAAAAATGGGAATGTTATTCAGACGCTTTAAAACAAGTAAAGCTGAACACATGATTATGCTTTACAAAACTTATTTACGTAGTACACTCGAGTACTGCAATGTGATATGGTACCCACACTACCAAAAGGATATTGTGCAAATAGAGTGTACAAAGGTCCTATACTGCTAGAATAGTAGTAGTTAAGGACCTTGACTACTGGGAAAGACTGCAATTTTTAAAACTATACACTCTAGAAAGAAGAGAACGCTACATGATAATACAAGCATGGAAGCAAATAGAAGGAATTACTGAAAACATCATGGAGCTAAAAATATCAGAAAGAGCAAGCCGAGGTAGATTAATAGTGCCAAAAAATATACCAGGTAAACTAAGAAAGGCGCACAGGACATTAATCCACTACGCACCAGCATCGATAATGCAGCGACTATTTAATGTGCTGCCAGCTCATCTAAGAAACATATCAGGAGTGAGCGTAGATGTGTTTAAGAATAAGCTCGATAAATACCCAAGATGCATCCCAGACCATCCAAGACTGGAAGATGCAAAATACACCGGAAGATGCATTAGCAACTCTGGTGGATATACGAGGTGCCTCACACTGAGGGACCTGGGGGAACCCAAACAAAAAATAAGGCAATAGGGTAAGGTAAGGTTCCTCCAGATCCTCGCCCATGAGGGTCCTCTCGGTGTTGTCTCTCCACCTCGTCTAGACACTTGCTAAGCGTAGTCTCGATGTCTGGTACGATGGTCAGTTTAACCAAGGGGATCTGATCCTGGGGGATCACAGAATCTGCTTATGCTTTCGGGAAAAGCATGGCCCTCATCTTCTCGCTGGGGAGATACGGCCCGGCGGCGTTCTGGAAACCGCTCACCCACTTGCGCAGTTTCTCTCGAGCATTGTCCCTGGCCTCCGCGGACGGAGGGTTGTCGAACCCCTTATCAAGGAGGCCTTTGCAGATTGAGCAGGACTGTGGATCCCAATATTTTAAGTTGACCTTCTTTGCAGTAGAGGGGGTGTGGGTCCGACAAGCCCTATGCCTGTAGAAGTCCGGGCGGCGAACCGAGCAGAAGGGGCTCTCACACTTCAGGTACTCTTCCTGTAAAAGAAAGAGAACACGAGTACATGGAAAACAGTCATGTCTTACATTACTCTTAAACTCAAGATTTATTAATCTGTAGCTCTGTGTGTTATCTGAGCTCCGGATAGGTGAGCTAGAAAAGTAGGAAGACACATACTTGTGAATCCCGTCCAGCCAGTTACCATGACCTTTTCTGCCGGCAATTCCTTAGGACCTGAGGTTCTAGGAGAGGGAATGGTATCCCTATGGGGGAGCCAAACTAGGCTTCCTTACAAAGGATTGTCTACAGAGTGGAGGTCTGAAATCGTTCAGAACCTAGAGAAAAGAGGGGGAAAATAGGAGAAACCCCTTTATAATTGGGAAGGTCCCGGTAAGAGACTGTACTGAGAAGCACAGAGTATGCTGGAAAAATTGTACTGTACAATCATACAGCTCAGACAGTCTTCAGGGTATGAAACAGCAAAGAAGATCAATCTGGCTATATGGCTGTATAGGTCGACTGCCGGCACGGGGCCGGCAGCCAGGGGGAAGGGGTGCTTGTCCCTGGAAGCCGCAAGAGTGTCGCCCGGCAAGCCGGAGGCCTGGTCCGGTGGGGTGAATCCATCAAGGCTACACACTGCGCAGCAGAGAGTTAAAGAAACACGTATAGGGGCGACCGCCGGCACGGCAGCAGGTCACCGGCAGGGCGGTGTCCTCCGGCACCCAGCAGGCTGTCGGCGTTGGTGAACCTAGCTGGGTACATAAGATGGTCTGAGAAGTTGGCGGCAGCGGCGGCCCCCGCCAGCCGGCCGGCTGTCGCCTTAGGTAGTCCTCAGATAGGAACATCCTATGAAGAAGGAAGGTTACCTGGGGTGCTGGCGGCTAGCGGCGACAAGGGGCGGCTTCAAGGGGTGGCTTCAAGGGGTGGCTTCAAGGGGTGGCGGCCTCCGGCAGCCGGCAGGTTGTTGCCTTAGGTAATCCTCAGACAGGAACGTCCTATTAAGTAGGAAAGTCACCTGGCATGCCGGCAGCTATCGTCGGCAAGCGGAGGTGGCAGTGGACCGGCACCATGATAGAAGAGAGAAGATAAGGAGGGAAGGGGGAGGGGTAATGTCCGATACCCAACCGGCTTCCCTCCGGAAGGAGTGTGCTCATGATAGGGGGGGAATATGCCTATCACCCGGCGGCAGGGAGTCGGCAGATGGCTGGGTGCCTATACTAATCCAAGGGAGGATCAGAGGACACACTGAACAGGGGGGGAGGGTGATCTTCTGCCGGCAGGATGGCTGCTAACACTACCCCATAGTTCGACTATGAGGGGGAAGTGTAGCAGAGCGGCCAGCCAAGCAGGATAGCACAGCTTAACCTACAATTCTCCCTGAGGGTGAATTGTAGGACAACTGACAGGCGTGTGAAGGCAAGCCGACACAGAGGGATAGAGTGGGCGTAGGGGAGTGAGGGGGCAAAAGGGGTCGTGACCCTAAAGCTCCCAAGGAGTGGGGGAATCTGTTTTCTATACTACCCAGGCAGGAGAGAAGTGCTCTCCAACCCTAGGGTAGGTAAGCTCAGAGTAGGAACAGAACTGGTGTACTGTCCTAAACTAAAATAAAACGGAATCCCCCAAGGCCTAACCTAACCAGGAGATTTCCTAGATTAGGGAGGGCTGGGGATTGATTAATTGATTTAAAGCTTTCAGGCATCCTGACGGAGGGCTGGGGAGACATATCACTAGGCTACAGAAGGAAGGGACGTGTCCCAACTAAGAGCAGTCAAGGGGGAAAGGCAGGGCCCTTCCACCTTCAGTCTCAGTTGATACCTAAAGGGAGAGGCGTTCCCTAAGGGTGGACTGGGATGAACGATAGGTACTCTGGGATTCTGTCCGAAATCCCCCCATAAACTATGGTAGGGAAGAGGGAAGAACAACCTAGCCTAACCTACCCGAAATTTTTTGGGTAAGGGGCTAAGAATAGCAAGGCTACCCAGAGGGAGGTTACCCAAAGGTAACAGGGGAGATAAGGAAGCATACAAGGGTCCCAACGTTGGGTTAGGTGCGACATGGATGGACCAGGCACGGTCCCTTGTATGGTCCCTCGAAGGCGAAAGATATGTGCAATACTGAATCTTGTACATGTTTAAAAATGCTTATACTGTATCTTCATTAACATAACACTAGGAACACTATTAAATCATGCAGAAGTAAACATGAACACTAGGCTGTGGCCTATGCTAGGCTGAAAGACTAGTATGGGGTCGGCTAACAGAGCGCCGAAGACTACCAACGGCATAATATAACTTATTCCTAATAATGAAGACTAAATAACTAATGATATTTGATTAGTTATATGGCCGGGAAGGCTGTTCTGGCTAGCTAAATAACGCAGGCAAGACGAACAGCTGCGCCGTAAAATGGCGCCTCCGGGCAAGGCACAGCTCTGCCACAAAACACAAGATTTTAGCGTAAATAATCGTTACTCTACGGCTAGAGCTTATCTAAACAATACAAGAACCTGGTACTCAACTTTCCAGAAGGCGGCGATGCAGAATGTTGAGACATGGCGAAAGATGCACAAGATTAAGGTTGATCAATGGTAACAAACAAGCTCAGCGGTGAGCTACCTAGAAAGGAATGAGGACGGACGTGACGTCACACAAGTATGGCGTCTGTTTACGCTGCGAGTACCGTAACAGTAACTAAGGTAGGGTAACTTTGGAACAGCACCTAAGTTACCTCGCCACCTTTCCCCCTCGAAGCGTAAACGCTAGGTGGGGTGCAGATGGCCACGTGACGTGTTAATGCATGCGTCCCCTGTCGATATACAATATTCTAAAGGGAAATCCTTAGAGTGCTCATGCCAGAAGTTAGAATTCTGTGAAAACCTTAAGTTTAATTCTCTGGGAATATTATGGTAGTCATATATAGCCAAAGGAAGCTACTGAAGGAACCTTCCATCAGGACGACATGGCTTGAGCCCCAAAAAAGTACCATCACTACAATACGGTCACCAAATAGGTTATCTTTTACATTAACGACTATCCCAAGACTTTTAATCAGCATATTTCAATAAAATGTTACCAGTAGGCCTATACAGTATTAGTTTAAAACCATAACCATGAATTGCTGGGTAACGAAGGTAATCAACAACACACTAGCCAACGGGGTTAACGCGCATAGCAACATTTTGCGCTTGCCAGAACATAGGAGCAATGAGATACAGGTAATGTTTAATCGTGGCCGGATCAAACATAGAGCAGAACAAAAAACAAATTATCTCGCTTGAGTTAGGTAGTAATACTATAAACACTTAAGAACGCCTCCATAGAAAATGGAATGGAAAGTAATTTTCTATGCGAACGATAGTCCTAGCACCCACCAGCAAACATTTCCAATGGAAAAACTTTTTCTACTGTAAATAGCGTGCTTTGTGACCTTAACTTACGCAGCAATTGAACAGTTCTTCCATTATCACTCCCCTTCACGTTGGGCAGGTGTGAACCTAGGATTTTGGGTGGGAGAAAACAGGAAAAAAATCAACATTTCTAGATTCATAAAAGACCACCGAACCTAATATACCCATCCTAATATTACATAGGTCACAAGGCATGTACAAACATGCTAACTGGAGAGGATACATGTGGTATGTACAACTAAACCAAAGTAAAATAAATATTTCAGTGGAAGAGTATGCAATATTGCGTAATTTTTTCGTGGACTTATGAGTCCCACAGAATGTATAAAGAAATGGTTACTTTATCATTGATTTACCAGTAAATTTTCCCCACCTTAAATCCCCGGTTTCCACTGGGTGACATCCATCAATGAAGGATATATTGGGAATATCTTGTTAACTATTGATTTCAGACTGAAATAATGGTCCTTTCGGAATTATATGAGAGTTCATGTAGCATACTCCTTTATTAGTAAGCATTTTCCATGATTTTCTATAACTCAAGACAAAAGTTAAAAAAAAAATACACAATCCCCCTTTCAATTAAAATGGTAAAATAAATATGAAAATCTAGCACGGAATACACCTTTAGCAAGCCTTTGCCATTGAAAACTTGGTAAATTTTCAGACAAATTGACCATAAGTTGAAAAAAAAAAATGTTACTATAGCAGGCCGAAAACACTGGTCCATCCATGCCCAAATAAACAAGCCAAGAATCCCATATAAACAAACTGCTGCAGCTGCAACTATAACAACCAGTGTAAAAACAAGTGACAAAGCCATATACTTTGTTAAATGCAATAACAAAATCAACCTTTCATCGCTGACATAGCACAAATAAAGTTGACTGTTGGTACTAAAATCTTTTTCCAATTAAATGCTCCCCCACACTTGCATCAATAACTACGTGAAATTCCAACATTTTTTTTTTTCAAAATAAAATAGGGACTGCATATGGAAACAACCTACTTCATTAAATAACTCATTGCCTGCCACTAAAATAGGTTACTGCGTCAATAACACTTACCGTAAAGTATAAGATGAAGCTTGAATAAGCTCATGATATACCTGATTATGGTAATTCACCATTCAAAAGCAACATCAAAAATTAAACTACCAAAAGTAGGCATACACTTGAGACATAACGTAGCATAACTTACCTCCTTCCATTTACATAAGGCTAGTCTAACAAGATATGGGCAACAGCTTACAAGAAGTCGGTAATATTGTTCTCCGATAACAAACGAAATAAAGACCATGGGTGTGCTTACTGGATTACGGCGACTTTTCCCTCTTGTTTTCATACACGCTTACATAACCTATGTCAAAATATCAAAAGTAATTCAAATCTAGAGCCTTAGACAAATGGCTCTATTAAAAGATATATATAGAAAAAACTTCGACTAATGTCAAGAATCTGACCTTTAATTCTGAAAATTTAATTTAATCCTAAGACGCAGGAGTGTTATTACTTAATCTGAGAAACAAAAAAGGAAAATGTACACTAGTGTATACATATCTTAGGAATTTCTTAAACTTAGATCGCTTCAAAAATAATTATCTCACCCCTCTCCCCGCAGCCTCTTCATTAATAGACATTTATTATCAATGCATATATTCAAATATACTAGTTGAATTTAATGATATCCCTTTTCAATATTGCTGCCACCCTGCTAGCTTTTCAATATGGCTGTCACCCTGCTAGCTTTTCAATATGGCAGCCACCATTGCCGGCATTTAGGGGCTTTAAACAATAGGCCCGTTTAAACAGTTTCAGCCTTGCAAGAGATTACTCAAAGATATCTAGGCCAACACACCCCTTTAACAAGGCTACCAGGTCCGGTTGGCAAGAGTTTTAAAAATACGTGTGTATTTGAAATGCAGATTAAAATTTTAAGAAAAAATATTCAAATATTAAGAAGAGTTCAACGGTAAAGCTCCTCGTGGTACGTTTGTCATATGAAAAGAGCAGCAAATCGGTTATTATAAGTTTTAGAAGTTTTATTCCAGCTGTTACCAAGTTGTGGAATGATCTTCCTAATCGGGTGGTTGAATCAGTAGAACTTCAAAAGTTCAAAGTTGGAGCAAATGCTTTTTTGTTGACCAGGCGGACATGAGTCTTTTTATAATTTATTTATGACATATTTGTTTTTGTTGCTGTTAATAGTTTATGTATGACATGTCTGTTTTGACGTTGTTACTGTTTTTAGAATGATTTATTGTTAATTTGTTCTCTTCATTTATTTATTTCCTTATTTCCTTTCCTCACTGGGCTATTTTTCCCTGTTGGAGCCCCTGGGCTTATAGCATCTTGCTTTTCCAACTAGGGTTGTAGCTTGGATAGTAATAATAATAATAATAATGTACTGTATGTTGATAGCCACTGACAATACGATAGTGTAGAGCAATTTATGGCAAACTCACTTAGAATAGTCATTACCATATGTATATCAAGTTATCCCCATCTAATCGATTATAAGTTTCCATAAGTAATATACTACAAAACTAACGCGTATTTTTAGTGATTAAGGCGAATTTCAAAGTCAGACTACGAAACAAATTAAACTACAAACGCGAGCATGTTCACTATTCCCTCGGTCCCTCCAGACCCTGTGTCTCACGGGGGTACAAATGTACATATTTAAATATATTCCTTTTAACACAATTCCAATGCTATCAAAGTCACAGCTTTCTTATAAATCACTTAATAACATTACCTTAAAATAATTACCAACCTCTAAATCAGTAAGCAGAACACCACATCAATTAACACTTCAAGACCGTTGGGCTACACACCGATGGAGAGTTGGACACAGCTATAGGGGCCAAATGCCTTCAATTTTGTTTAGCAGCAAATTGCCGGTTTAACGCAGCCTTTGACAAATCATCACAAACTGGCTGAGAGGAAGCCATGGACTCTCGATTCACACAGAAAATTACGTCACAACTGGCGCATTCGTGACATCTGTTGGTAACGTGGAAACTAACCGAATAACTTGAAAGAAAATGGGTACATGAAAGCGAGTAGGATTATTTATTTGTGTATGTCTGTTTGTTGACACGATTACGTCAAAACTACTCGACGGATTTTGACGAATTTTTCACCACAGATAGATATTAGGTCATGTACGAATCCAATAAATTTTGGAATGGTCAGGATTTGCCATTTTAAAGATAACGTCAAAACACCTCTACGGATTTTAATTAAATTTCCATCACATAAATCTTAGGCATGGACGACTTCATTTACCTTTGGCAGATATCAGAAATTTTTGATTGCTCGTTTGATATATTGTGGAGTTTGAAAATATAATATAACCATGGGATTTCATCTTCATTTTCCAAAATTTTCTTGGAAATTTGTGAAATATATTTTTTTCGAATCATACCCAGCACTTCGGATATTGATCATAAAAACATGTGGCAACAATTAATTTTGTTTAGTTGTCCTAATTATAGGTTTATCTCATTATAGATAGATTGTTATCAGATCAATTTGCCATAAGAAATATTTTTAAATTCACATGGCCTTATGAATTTCCCAGCTTCTCGTTAATACATAAAATGTGATCTCTCTCTCTCTCTCTCTCTCTCTCTCTCTCTCTCTCTCTCTCTCTCTCTCTCTCTCTCACATATTGCTTATTTGCATATTTTCATCAACGAACTTGTTACCATTATCTTACTTGAATAACGTGGGCTTGTGAAAGGGCAATTAGCTTCTTGTTACCAACAATTTCAACACACTTTACGCAATTCAGCTTCGACCTTCTATACTCATTGAAAGTTTTCATGTGTGCTTTAAATGCAGGGTTGAATTGTACTATTCTACCTTCAATAGATGGTTGGATGAAAGAAATTTGAGCTTTAAATGTCGGCGAAAGAGCCCGTGACGTATATAAGGGCGGGGGGGGGGGGGGGCAAAGACTGACCGACAGGAGCGGATTTTCACTTTGCACTTAATCAGGGGTTTCCAACCTGGAGCAGGTGTAGCCCCAATGGTACTTTACTTTAAGGGTTGCTTATCTGGTCCTGTACAACAGTGGAATCCTACTCTCTATAAGACCTCCACATTCGTTTTATGATGTTCATTCGGGAGCATTTAACATTTCACAATGCGTATTGCTTCCTTACTGCTAGATCATCGCTATCGAAACACTCGCAGAATAAGTCTTCAGTTTCCTCTTGAAAGCCTTAATATTTGCAATTATTCGGATATCTCGTGGGAGTTTATTGAGTTAGTCTCGGGTACATTTTTACTCTTCAAGGAGTGGAGTGAATAGTCAGTAGGCTACTGCACAAAGCATAATTTAATCTGCAAGGCGATTGATTAATAAAATTATATCCCAATATCAATTTGATTTTTTTTCATCCTCAATTTTAGGGGTACACAGGAATTATAAAAATGCCCTTGGGGTATAGTTAAACAAAATAGCTGGGAACCGCAGACTTACTATAGATGCTACTTGGAGAAAATCTCCAAGTTTGGACCATAAAGTTTGAAGTTATGCTACTTAAGAGAAAATCTCCGGGTTTGGACCATAAAGTTTGAAATTATCCTACTTGGAGAAAAT